>NC_065511.1:9588692-9634772 GCF_006386435.1 Epinephelus moara | reverse complement strand
AGACGTGGTAAGATACGATATTCCTCACTATATGAAGTGACTGATAACAAGATCTGTATAATGGGCTGTAAAGAAATTCATCAGGTTTTTATTTTGTAGACAATTGATCTGGATTTATAGCGTGATGGGATGACAGCACAATGATGTGTGTGGTCCTGCACTTTCATGTGATATGCGTGGCATTTCTGTGCGAGCCTGCGTTCGCGAGTAATCCATCCAACAGTAATGTGGGTGCAAAGCTGTATGAAAGCTCTGTTATACATAATTTTATTGTAACTTTATCAATTTTTTTCGCTGTGAAAACATTGGATTACCGACAAGTGCTTGTCGGAAAGCTACAGTTCTGCTGTTTCACATGATATGCGTGGCTTCTCGCTATGACGCACGGTTGCAGAGAAAATCCACAGAGAAGAATGGGTGTGAATTTGGATGCACTATGCGTCGTTCGGGTCCATAGTCTAAACTTCTCAGTTTCAAAATTTTATTGAGAACATTTAGGAACAGTGCTGCACGTTAACTTTTGTGTGCACATTTTTTTTGTCGCCATTGTTGCTGAGTCTGAGGTGCGAGTCATGCGCTCTCGCTCCGCCTCCGCCTCCACCTCAGGTGCCGAAATTTGGCACCGATTCATTTTAAGTGAATCGGTACTCGGTAGTACCAACGTGAATCTGTACCAAGCACAAAAAGTACCGGGTTTCGGTACCCAACCCTAATGACTAATGATGATTTTTAGCTGCATTTTAATTATGAAAAGTTTATTTTATCTCTACAGTGATAGTGTGGCCGATTTTACACTCTGATTCCATTATTGCAACTCAAAATAACATGAGACATCTGTGTGACAGTAACTTGAAATAAAGACTAAAGAAGAATAACACTTGGCTCCTGTGGTTTTAAATGCAACATTTCAGTCAGATAGAGCTCATCAGTCATTAACTCCTTTTCCACTCTTTAGCCCCTTTTACACTGCCAGATTTTCTGCGAATGTTGGGGCGTTTTGCAGGCAAGCTGCGAGCATTTAGACACACAGAGCCGGATTGGCGAGTTGATCCAAGGTGCCCAATTTTCCGCCTTGAAGGGTAGTCGTATTGGCGGAACCCTTGTGTAAAGAGGGGCTGTTGATGACGCCGCATGTGCGAGCCACTGGCAGTGGATAAACAGGAAACAGCTGATAGCAGGAATTAGCAAGCAGCTAGTAGCAAGAGGGAAACGCAGACCTGAAAAACACTTTAAAGATGAGCAACTGGGGAGACAAGGAATTGCGCAGCCTCCTTGCCCTCGCAAACGAAGAGGCCATT
This sequence comes from Epinephelus moara, assembly GCF_006386435.1. Lineage (NCBI taxonomy): Eukaryota > Metazoa > Chordata > Actinopteri > Perciformes > Serranidae > Epinephelus > Epinephelus moara. The sequence goes on along the minus strand of NC_065511.1, from coordinate 9,633,474 downwards.
AACCATCAGATGACAGGAACGGTGAAGAATGGGCCGACTTACGAGAGAATCGCCAAAGGACTGACTAGCTGCAGCTTCCCTCCCACGTCACGGTTTAAGTCACACGCTGAGCTACATCAGCAAGTTTTGTTACTTGCTGATGCCCCCCATTGCCCCGAAAAGGTGCATTCTGTATCAACAAAAGTAGGTAGGCGGCATTTTGCCGCACTCCCCAATTTTGTATTTATACTGCCTATGCTGAAAAAAGACTGATTGGGCTTTCCTGCAAATTTGCACAATTCCTGTTTAAAAAGGGCTTTTGCTTCAGTAGCAGAAACAGTCTGGCATTACTTTGAGAGTTTTCATGTGACACATTCAGAATACTTCCTTTACTAAATAGATTGATTCGTAGTACTGGTATCAGGAGTGTCTGTCAGGTAAATGTTAATGTTTCTGAAGTCAACAAGTGGCCTTTCATTGATTCATTTATGATTCAAACCAACATCACCAGGCAATCTGTAGTGACACTCTTTTAGTCCACAAAGCTTGTAATTCTGCTTATAGCACTTAGCGTGAGCTGAAAAATGTAATCTGATGAAATTTACAAAAAAGAAAAAAGAAAAAAAGCGATTAAAAAATGCCAGTACTATCCATGTCAGATAGTTAGTGTTTGCGGTTTGCACCTTCATCACCAGTGCTTACCTGGTGTTTGCACCTCCAACAGAAATGACGGCTTGGTCCCGCCGGAAGAATAAATATAATGTTTTCCAGTTGCAGCAGTGATTTCTTTCCTGTTTGAAACAGTTGTACAGGAATGGCTGCCAAAATACAGTGGGAATAACGTTAGCTTATATTGTATTGCTTCTTGTTTTTGCCTAGCTCCACCTACTGACACTGGGATGATGTTGTCATAATTGAGTTAACATATTGAAGTATTCCCACTGATGTAACCTTCTGTCATGTAGCAGATGTGACATACAATTGTTCTTTTATCCACCACTCTCACCATCGCCTATGTAATTCTCAGCAAAACCAAAGTGGCTCCAAACACCAGACCTGTAGGTTATCAGAAGATTATATATTTCTGGTCTAGTAATGGCGTTACTAACAATCTTGCAACAAGCTAGCTTAGCATAGCTGCCTCCCATCATGTCTTACTGGAGTAGAATGTATTGGTTAGGTGGTGGGAGGAGCAGACAGCATGTTGCCTGTTACATTGTGTGGGCTGCCTTGTTGAGCGCAGTGGCACTGAAAACATTATGTTTCACACAATTTAAGCTGTTTATTTTATTTTCCAAATGTTAAGATTAGTTTAAAAAAAATTGTTGTACTGTACGGTTCAATACAAATACGTGCACTGTCACACCCTTACAAAGTAGCCTATCATAATACTGTCACATGTCGGTTCAAGAGGGACCCAAATACAGACTAACAGACAGAGTTTTTAACAAAAAGCGAGCTTTAATATAGCCAATAGAAAACATCCGTTACAGGCAGGTAACTAAAAGTCCAAATGAAAGCAGAAAAGACAAACAAACTGAAAACCAGCCCAAATAATACGATGAACATCAGGCAGGAAATGGAGCAGGGAACGACACCAGAAACACGGGGATAAGCCCAAGGAATGAACGCAGGATGAACATGGATGAATATAGGCAAGAATGCAGGAATGACCACAGACAAACTGACAAAGAACAAAGGGAAACACACAGGTATATATACACACACAGAATACTAATCACAAGCCTGAGACACAGCTGGATTAGGAAGACATGGGCAAAAGGAGGGAAATGGAGATTGGCTAACAACAAGGGTGTATAGGGGAACACTAGGGTGGAGCAAACAGGACTAATACAGAACAGGTGTGAAAGGAAGACCCTTGGAACAGAGAAGGACTAACGAGACAGGTGTGGCAGAAAACAGGCGGGAAAACACACAAAGACAGGAAGTAAAACCAGGCACGACACATGAGGAGAGAATCTACAAAATAAAACAGGAAGCAGATAGAACATGAATAAATGACATGAAACAAGGACATGCAATATGTGAATTAATACATTTACTGTCGTCCACCATATTTCTTCATATATGACATCATCTTAGCAAGCTGTGTGCCAAAATCTTTGCCAACTTTTCAAGTTGTTTTTCCATCTTGAGAGGAAGTTCATGTTATTCTTCCAAGTTGGGAACTCATTTTCCCGATTATTCTGACACCACATGAATACAAAGTAATGAAAATGTTATTGAATGGAAATGTTGGTCTTTTTGCAGCTCTGCCTATAATATGGCAGGGTGTTCCCACAAGTTTTCCCATGAAATGCAATGCGCCCAAATTCATACATATCCCACATAGTTTGAAAGGCTGCGATCTCATGACCAATGTGCTGATGACATTAAACAGGGAAGCAGTCCAGAGCACTTGTAAGGAGGCAGGTTGGGGTGGTGGATGGGTCACAAGAAGAACAAACTTTTGCCCAGGACTTTACCCTGAAGTCATGTGTTCGGATCATTTTAAGGTATGTCCTCATTGTGTTCTTTTCCTAAACCTAACCACGGTTACTTTTATTGCTTCAACCAACCTCCGTAACTTTATATAAATTATGTAACTGTACATGAAGGATGTATCGTCTTTCATAGGATATCATACGAACCGTTTAATTGGAATACCTTGAATATGGATTAAAAATCAGGGTATATTGCCCTGTTCTGCTTTCATTTGACCAATCTTTTCAAAATCTATCACTAGCGATGTTAGTATTTATTTCAGTCCTTGCTAACAACTTTCCAAGAGGAATGCACATAATAAAGAATAAATGACAACAAGGCATTTCAATAAAAGGAAAAAGAAAAGGAAAACAAAAAAAATCCAGATGTTATGGTTCATGCATGCATTAGTTGCTAAGATACATGCAGCCATCTCTACCACTGTTGGTTAATGGGAAGCTGGAATAGTGGCTTTGAAAGACTTGACTTTATAGTTACGCTCTTGATCATCAATAAGAGCAATTTTCTTTTCATCATCTCTTTCTTTTTAAATAGATTTATCATTCAAAATCTTGTACTTTCTCCTCTATGTTCTATGCAGAGGAGGGGATGGGGTTTTCCTTGGCAGTGGGAGTTTCTTGGTTTTGTTGCTTGAATTTTACAACAACGAATTAAAAAAGAAAAAAAATCTGTCTCTGGCAAGTCCCCCTAACTTAAAGGATAACTTCGGTATTTTTCAACCTGGGCCCTATTTCCCCATGTGTATGTGTGCGTATGATTCATAGGTACAACTCGTTTTAAAATTGGTTCAGTATTGAGGGAGGCGGATGCAGCTGTGAGCCGCGGAACGAGCTAAAACGGTAACGGGGGCAAATGCGTCCCGTATAAGTTTGCACATTAAAAGTGCTTTTTTTCGCCACTGACCGGTTCAGATCGCCAGTGTTATCTCTGTAAATAGCATAGTAAGCGTTTCCCTTACTTCTGGGCTGTGTGGCGTCATCTCGCGAGAGCTTTGCTCTACTGTGTCTGTAGCTCTCTCTACTCGTGCGGCAGCCGTTTTCTTGAGGAAGAGGTGTTTCGGGATTGGATGTCTTCTCTTCTTCGGCTGGCAGTAGTCAACTTGGGAGAAGTGAGCACTGCAGACCCGATGGTCTGCAAGGCGCAGTGTCTGGACAGGACTGTTAGCATCCATTTGTAGCACAACTAGCCACAACTTCAGCATCTCGCTGTCCGACAAAGGCAGCCTATGAAAGCTGTACGGCTTGCAATTCGGATAAGCACAAACACGAACCATTGTTTTCAATTGATGCAGTAAAACTCTCAGCTGTACTCAGGGACAACCAGCGCCACTTGGAGCGGCGCTCTGCATGGCTCTGTTTTCTTCCGGCAACAAGCAAAGCTCTCGCGAGATGACATCACAGCCCAGAGCAAGTGAAGGGTAAGGGAAACGTTTAGTATGCTATTTACAGAGATAACACTGGCGATCTGAACCGGTCAGTGGCGAAAAAAAGCACTTTAATAAGCAAACTTATATGGGACGCATTTGCCCCCGTTACCGTTTTAGCTTGTTTCGCGGCTCCCGGCTGCATCCGGCTCCCTCAATACTGAACCAATTTTAGAACGAGTTGTACCCATGAATCATACACACACATACACATGGGGAAATAGGGCCCAGGTTGAAAAATACCGAAGTTATCCTTTAAGGGAAGTTCAATACTAAATTGCATACACGTTCCAAAATCTATGCCCTAACTTTCTTGGATATTACCTCCCCCAAACCCCCTCCCAAAGGGTCTTTATAGAGTTTAATGACTCTGGAGTTAAAAGATTCATTTTGTTGTAGATGTATAAAATAGAGCCTTTCAGAGTTGGGACTGGTGTCAGGAAACCTTCTAGGAGTGAATCATCAGATAGGTTGGGAAACATGGAGAATGTTTTATGGGCAAAGCTACAAAGACCTGTAAATATCTGAAAAAAAAGAAAAATGTGTGGGAAATGGAAATCTTTTAAGAATTGCTGGAAGGACCCTAACTATTATTATCATGCAAGTCTTTAAAAGTATTGATAGCAATATCTGACCACCTTCAGAAAACACTATCTTTCAGGGAAGGAGGAAAAAGTTAGTGAGGTATAGGCAGCAAATGGTTGTAGACCGAAACTGAACCCAGATCACATTCTCAATATAGGGAAAAGTGGAAGAATGAACAGGACATTGTGCGACAAGCTTTGGAGACAGAGGTTTGGTAGAGTTAGTCTTCATAATCAGCCAAGCTGGAGGAGGTTCAAATATCTCAAATTGAAGCTAGTATTTAAAAATCCTGACATTGGCAGCCCACTAATAAAACCTGAAATTCGGGGAAGCCATCCCTCCAAATGGCCTTGGCCTTTGCAAGTACTGTCTACTTGCTTCAGCCTAGGAATTCTTTTATTCCAGATAACTTCTGAGATCAGACTATCCACTTTTTGGGAAGAAGGTCTCAGGGACGAAAAGTGGTATGCATTGGAACGACTAGGAGAGAGCTGTAGAAGAAAACTCATTTTAACAACTTTTTTCTAACCTTGATAAGAATTGTTTATCTCACATCAACTTCATACAAAAAATATACAAACCAAAAGAGTGTAACAGTAATGTGAGATTGTTTTTGTCACCTGCACGCCTGGAGTGTTGTTATGAAAAAATCAGAAAGCAACTTTTCGTGTGGGAAATTTTGAAAAAAATGAACTTTTGTCACACAAATTGCTGTGAGAGAAAATAAATATCTTCCCAAAAACCAAGAGCCTTTTTCCAGCCCACCAGGAGACTGGTCTGTGTTCAGCAGAAGTTCTTTTGAGCAGATATTTAGCATTTTTTCCAGGACTCAAAGCTTCAGACCATCCACACACAAAATCTGAATATTAAGTTTGTAGCATGTTGAACAACTCATTATTTTTCTTTGTGTGTGTTATGTATTAAAGGTCATTTAAAGATGCTATTTGTGTGTGTGTGTGTGTGTGTGAGCCCTGTATTCTTGCCTGAATCTGTTCATTAGTTGCTTACGAACTCACAAAGCTGAGATAGACAGTGGCAGTACCCAGAATGCCTTGTTCTGGGGAGCCATACGCACTTGTGTTTTGTTAATGAGCACATCCAGGGGACGTTTCTCGTAGAGGCACACACACACACACACACACACACACACACACACACACACACAGATAGAAACACACACTCCTACACTACACAGGACTGACATTCTCCTCACACAACTGCAGAGAAAGTCTCCTGAGAAAGATTGCTGCCAGGCACAAAAATGGAGAGAGCGGAGAGAGAGAAAGAGCAGAGCAAGAGGTGAGGGAGAGATGTGTGGGGGAGGAGGAGGAGGGTCGGGGAGAAACAGAAACGCTGTTTTCTTTCTCCCCTTTCTCTCCACAAGCCGCAGCTGTTTTGTTCTCAGTGCTCGTGTCTTCACTCCTCGCTCCGCTTTGATAGGTTTCAGCGCACTCGACTGTATTGACTGCGGTCTTGGCAAGCACGAGGACAAATCAATTAAGAGCGTCGACTGATACAGTGTCTGAGTTTTTCCCCCTTTCTCAATAGCGAATAAGAGCAATTAAAAGCCGACTGTAGCACATGATGTGACAGTAATGGCCATAATGGATCGTCGTCAAGGTTCAGACGCCAGATAATGTTATTGTTTATCTAGATGATTGTTGTTGTTTATTCATAAGCTTGGGAATCCACACCCCCCCACCCCCTCTTGACAACCCCGTACCCCGAGCCTAAACACAAACAGACGTCTGTGATATTGAAAGGTGGCCATCTGTCCAATCAGGGAATCAAGTCAATAAGGAGAACCAGTTTGGGGGCGAGACCTGATCTGGAAGACATTAGCATGTGAATTAGTTGTTGACTGGGTGCCAAAGCCAGCAGCCTAATCGCTGCCAACTAGATGACAGCATTCCCCTAATCGATGGCTTGATATCTATATGGAAACATATGGAGGGATCAGGCAAGCAGGCTGTGCTGTTTCATTTTGATCCAGTTTGTGCTGAATTTCCACTCAGCTTGAGAGAGTTTCTTCGACTGCTGCGCACCAGAAAACATTAAAGAGAAATAGACATTTACAAACAGAACAATGACAGAAAAATGTTGCTTTATTTCAAATGAACTGAAGCCTAATGAAGCAGAAGTTCTCCTTAGAAGATTATAGCTATTTTTCCCCACACATTGTAAATGCATAAAAGGCCAACATATAAATATTTAGAAGCTGTCAGTATTATGAATGTGACACAATTTCTGTTATTTGTTAAAGGCCCGCTCCAGTCAGACACGTGTTGTGCTTATTGTGGTGTTGGAAGAAGTGGGCAGATCTTTAACCTAAGTAATACAGTAATAAATAAAAGTATCGAAGTATTGCCAGACAAATGTACTTAAAGGGACAGTTCACCACAAAATCCAGACCATATTTTTCCCAGGCTGTTCTCATGCAGTGTTCCTACGTATACCTAAAAATAATGCATCACAATTCACATATAACCCACGTCATCATGAGCCAGTAATTCGTAATTCAATCTTGATTGTTTTTGTTGTGAGTTGCTGAATGCTGGAAATATAAGCCACTTCCTTCTTTTGAATGTACAGTGATGGAATGAGGGTGGCACGGTGGTGTGGTGGTTAGCACTGTTGCCTCACAGCAAGAGGGTTGCCGGTTCTATCCCGGGTGTGGGAGCCCTTCTGTGTGGAGTTTGCATGTTCTCCCCGTGTCAGCGTGGGTTACTCCCACAGTCCAAAAACATGCAGATTGGGGACTAGGTTAATTGATAACTCGAAATTGTCCGTAGGTGTGAATGTGAGCGTGAGTGGTTGTCGGTCTCTATGTGTCAGCCCTGCGATAGTCTGGCGACCTGTCCAGGGTGTACCCTGCCTCTCGCCCAATGTCAGCTGGGATAGGCTCCAGCCCCCGTGACCCTCAAGAGGATGAAGCAGTTAGAAGATGAATGAATGAATGAATGAATGAGTAATGGAACGAGATTGGCACTCGACTTGTGGTGCTCAAAGTGCCAAAAAGTATGTTTGAAACTCAGCAGCAATATGTGCTTTTACATGGAGCCATGTATTCCTTTTGCATTCGGGTTGGAAGCCCTACCCGAATAGAAATGCTCCTTGTAAACACCTCAACCCGAATGAAAACAGCCAACCCGAAAGAAAATCTAATCGGGTGCACAGAGGTGGTATATTCCTTTTCGGAACCCGAATGGAAGAATTTTTCTGTCTTACCTCCTACCCGATTCCAGCCATTCTGTTCTTTCTGCGCATGCTCGTTTCCTTGCCCTTCTGGTGCAATGACGTATATAGCGTGCATAGCAACGGGCTGAGATAGAGCAGTCGGACTCGTTGCACTCACCGGTTTCCATTCGCCACAGCATGGTCCTCTATTTCCCTTCTTCGACCTTCTACCTCTCTTCTCCTCCTCAACAGATGAAGCATTAGCAGAACAAGGTTGTTGTCGTACTGCTGCTTCAAGAATATAAGCAAAACAAGCCCAAAAAAGGCACTAAGAACGGCGTCGTCAAGCATCTTGTTATTCGGAGCAAGGACTACAGTGTTTTCTTCCGGTACACGTAAAATCCGCTCAGCCCCCTATCCAATCAGAAACCTTCCCTGCCCCAAACCTTGCGCAGACCCAAATAAAGGTGATTAAACTGATCTCCCGTGTAAACCCATGGCCTGCCAACCATATCACCCTGCAGAAGGACGTGCATCTACAGTATTGCTAGCTTATCTAGCACCACTGAGCTAGCTAACGTTACAGCTCAGCTATAGATGACGCCATTAACGTTTACATCTCGTGTTGTCACAAGCAGGAGGTTCTTGCTCATGAGGAACAGCAACCTTTCTTCTGCATGGTGATATAGTTGATGGGTGTAGTTTGATAGAGAGAAAATAATTCCTACATGAAACTGCTCAGAACAAGGTCTGTGGATTACCCTAGGTAACTGGGTCATGATTTCTTTGCTGTTGAGTTTTTCAAATGTATTGTTTTTGGTGCTTGAAGCACGACAAGCTGAGTGCCTTCTAGTTCCAATATATTGGAGAGAAGGCAGACATCTCTACAGCCGATATCTCCAGCACTCTGCAACTCACACCAACACAACCTAGATGGATTAACAGCACTACAGGTAAGAGGAAAAATATGTATTTTTGAATTTGGAGTAAACTGTCTCTTTCAGGGCCCTATTTAAATGATCTATAGCACAAAGTCTGAAGTGCGTGGCTCAAGTGTATTCAGGATGTGTCCAACTCCATTTTTGCTAAATAAACAGTGCGTAATCCAACACATTCTCGTCAAATCACGCTGCTTAGTCAGTGGACTTTCACGTACACATATGTTGCGCTAGGTATTCTCCTGCCTCTGTTGTTGATGTTCTGGGATGCCATGTCAGTTTATGCTTGCTACATGCATTGTGTCTTTTTTCTTTTTTGTGTCAAAATACAAATACAATTTCTGCTCATTAGAAGCATACAGCCTTAATCAAAATAAACTGACAACGTTGGCAAAACACCTCCTAATTATGCTTATTTCCTAATGCAACAATAGCATGTGGTTAGGTTTAGGCTTCATATGCACATAGGTAGTCCAGGGTTTGTTGGACCCATCCACCTCCCCTCCTGCCTGCCCTATAAGGACTTTCCTTTTATTACGTCATTACCAGCTGTGTTTCAAACCGACACCGCCTGGCGTTCGCACTTGTCGCGACAGTATAATAAGCTGCCAGGCGGCACCACATGGCGGTGTATCATACCGTCACGAAAGGTGACTTGAGGATGAAACAGGCTGCATAATCTAGGTGCAAGGTAATTTGCAGGGGGCAAAGGGATTGTATTTAGTCCCTTAATTAACCATAGGTGTGTTTTGGGTGTAACATGAATTCAGCTCATGTCAATATCATCTCCCATTCAATTGCTCTCTTATTTACATGGAGGATTTAGCTGTTTCATGCTGAGTGTAAAGCAGTAAAAGCAGCATTTTTACCTCAGCAAATACTGTGGGACATTTAAGCAGCAAAAATAAAAATTGTTGTTTTAAACTTGAAACAGAGCTAAACTTTTAGCTCCTGAAATAATCAATGAAGTTATGCTGTTCCTTGTGTGGAAATTCGCTCTCTTAACGGAGAGTCGGACAGTAGCTCAGCAGCTCTGCTCTCTGCTACGTTCACATTTAAAAAAATATGAATAATATTTTCCTTATTACTGATGTATTATATCACCCACCTGCAACTCATCTGTGCATCCCAGTAAGTCGAGTGTACGTGTCTTGTGAACCTGCCTATATAGACACATCTCACTATCTGAATAATGTGCCCTTTAAGGAAAATACTATACTTCACCAGTCTGACTTCAGACCTGGTTTTTATTGGTCAGTGGCATAATTGCTTTCTGCTGCATTAAAATGGGAAGAACAATGCGTTTATGCAATGTCAGATACACCCTTAGTGTTATTAGATGTCAGTGCTGCATTCCACATGGTCGACCACAACATTTAACTAAACAGACTCAAAACTGGATTGGACTTTCTGGCACAGTGCTTAACTAGTCTGAGTCATATTTGAAGGACTGGGACTACTTTGTGTTGATGGGTAATTACATATCTGAGAGTACAAAAATGACATATGGAGTCACCCAAGACACCACTCTTGGGTGACTCCACTCTTGAAGGCAGTTCCACCGAATCTCCCCTGTCCCGTCTCTGCTCTCAGTTTGCTTTCAGTGCCACTGTGTAGGCACATAACACAGACAAATACAGAAGGCTGTAAATGCGACCAAATGTTTTCCTAATGAAATTGTAAATGATCTATATCAAAACGCATACGTACGCTGGATGCGCAATCTGTAAGAAACTGAAACATTGCAGTACAGTGAAATTAATTTTTTCCATTTCCAAATATAATAGCAGTAATGCAGTTATTCAAGGTCTCCATTTGTCATCTCAGACTCCAATGTGATTTCTGTTTGGTTTGATGTAGTTTCCCCTCAGGCAGTCGCTGAAATAAAATCCCCATTCTGACTTGGTATTCCCACTCAGAGACAATTTCGTCTGAGGGAATCTGATAGCTCATATTTGAGTCCCAGAAAGAATTTCAAATACCAGAATAATGTGGCAAAGAGGCTCCTGTCATCCTGAATCAAGGCAAAAACATGTTAGATGACATTTTTTCTTTCATGACCTTGAACTATTGTCCATCCAGAAGAAGAGCATTTTTAACAGGGGGGATGGTTTGTTTTCTTTATTCATTTACTTATTTTTTTCTTTGTTATTTTAGGGTTTAGTTTCATTTTAAATAAACATAGTCTTGGCTTTCGGAGTGTGAAACTCTTATTGCCAAATTCAGAGGATTAATACAGTTTTGCTTGTAAAGGCATGATGACAAGATAGCAGTGAACACTTGTTAACTGCAATCTGGTCCTACTCATCAGTCGCCTTCCCTCCATGTCTTCCTAAAATAATGAATGACAGGCTTAATGTTATAGTAACAAGACAGGGGCCGGGACAGTGGGTTTTCATCTGATTCCATGTAAACAAAATCTTGGCTTTCAGAATAATATAAACCCCTCAAAACCCACTGAGTACCACTGGCAAACTGCACGAGCTACTTCTAAGCTGCTTAATATTGCACATCAAAATATAATGTTAAATGTTAAAACTTTTGTCAGTGTGGACATGCTATACATTGTTAACTCAGTTAGATTCTCTACAGTTCATTTGTTAAGTTCATTTATGGAAACTATAAGCTCCAAAATATAATTCGTGAAGATTTACCAGATTGATAAACAAGATAGACGAGAAAAAAGTGGTCACATTTGAGGTGGTCCTAAGGTCCAAATATGTGTCCATTCCTTGATTATTTATATTCCTTTATTTTCTCCAGTCAAAGGATATAAAGAGTTTTTCACCACAAATTAATCCAAGTCGTGAATGTTGTTATGAGAAGTTCATTGCTAACTGTTTATGCTAACTTCGTTTGTCAAACAGACCACAGTTCTTCCGACAATTAATTTTTGGAATGCAAAAACAATACTGATATTATTAGAAAACGTATACTCTTCTCTTTCCAACAGTGTCTTGGTTGAGAGGATGGGGAGAGATAGCAGGTTAAAAGAAGAGACGCATTTTGTTTTGCTTCCAAGGGGGATGGCATCCTCTCTCAAATTGCCTATTGTACGTAATATGTTATTGCCCTGCAGCCCAGAATGATTGTCTGAGCACTGTCTTTGTGGATATTTTTAAATCTTGAATTAGCACCTGCCAGAATGTATGCTGCTAAAATGGCCAATGTTAAATGAATACATCAGACAAGTCAGAAAGTACACATTGTAATATTGCTGTGTAGCTAGAGTGGTTACAGATGGCCTGGCTGGTGGCTTTGTTCTCTACCGTGCTGAAATGGGATTAAACTGTTTTGGTAGGTTGCTACTGGGGTAGACGGCTAGATATGTTGCCTATATGTCTCTGTTTTCTTCCTTTTATTTTGAGTCTGTAATGCTCAGCAACTTTAATGATGTAAGTCAGGAAATGGGGCCACATGGAATCATGACCTCTGTGGTAGTGATGTAATATGCTGCCTATTACTTTATTTCACTATCTTTTATCATCTGTTAGGCTTGGTGCTGATTTGCTGGATTCCTGTCTGTCAAATAATGTTTCCATCTGTAGTCAATGCATCACTGTATGTCCCTAGTCTTTATGTTAACTTAATACAAAGATGGTTACAAAAAAGTCAAGAAAAAATGATTGGTTATCTTTTTGAATGAATGAACTTGCATCTTTATCCAAAAGGACACTTTTACAGCCCACTCTGTGAATGTTGGCTGTAAATCAGAACTCAATCCTTTTTAAAACCAAAAAAGGGCTGTCCTGAATATAATGTTTTGGGCTTCAGAGCTTCAGGAGTAATCGACAGTATATATTCGAAACTTTGGCCGAAGGGTTGGGTGTTGAAGGCAGGGTCACAGAGGGTGGCTGAACACGACTCTGCAAGGACTCAGCCAGACATTTCTCTTCACATGGATTGTCAGCAGACCAGAGCAATGTAGGCTTGGCAGTAGAAGAGTATGCCTTTCTCTGCATGTGTGTGTGTGGTTTTTGTTTTTCTGGTTTATCACATTTGATGGCATGGATAGGCCAGAAAACAGGTTAGTAAAGAGTGGAAAGCAGCATGGAGGCTTATGGTGGTTAGTTGTTTGTTTTTTAAAAAAAATTTCTTTCTTATTCAGTTTCTCTATCAAACTCAACAAAGACTAAATTTGGAACAATGTCTGAGCGCTGCTTGCACAAAGACAGACGGCAGTTCCTGGCAGCCTGTCATTGCATTACGCTGGCAAAGAGGCTAAAATTAGCACATCTGCCCCGATGCTGTATTTCCATCTTCGCCAATCGGAGCTGGAGCTGATAAATACCGGTGACTACTGAGAGTTGTTTAACCCGGGAGTGAATGCCGATGCAACCTTTCACTTTACAAAAAAGCCAGATTTAGCAGGTGTTAGTGGGTTTTTTGTGCAGTGGGAAAGGGGCTTTATAGACCTACATAAATACTCATAATAATAGGCTCAGAATTGAGACAATGCCTGACAAAGCGTTGTGAAACATACGCACAGTAACAGCAAACTAGCTCCAACAAATTTAACATTTGAGATTTATATTTATAAGATCAATCAATCAATCAATCAATCAATCAATGTTATTTATAAAGCCCAATATCACAATTTGCCTCACAGGGCTTTACAGCATACGACATCCCTCTGTCCTTAGGACCCTCGCACCGGATGCAGTGTTTCTGTTAAAAAAGGTTAGAGGCAGAGCTGAAGGACCAACTCCAGGACCAGTCTTCTCCTAGTAAGAATAGAGAGCGGGAGCGAGGCGAAGAAGCTTTTAAGAGAAGAGATTTTAATTTATTTCAAATTACTTAATTATCATTTCTCAAACAAACAACAAACAAACAAAACAAATATCTGAATCCCAAAATTGAAAACCATTAAACCAATACCCACTCAACGAACGAATATCTGAATAATCGAATATTTAGGTACAGCTCTAAAATAAAGGCAATGGAATTTGCAGTAGTTTTTGAGCCAATAACAGTGTCTGAAACTCTTCTTCTCAGGCTGAATTCTACTATAACATCTACTAGTTTGAGGGGAAAAACAGGCTTTTGAATTGTGAGAGACAAATCCCCTATAAAAAAAACAGTTTGCATATGCTTGATCTAGACAGGACAAGGTAATAAATATAAGGGTGAGAAATACTTCTTAAAAAAATGGAAAATTGAACTGAAAAAATGCAGCTGAATGAGTTTTAGCCTCTCTTGTCATCCTGAGTGTGCCTATATTTATGATTGCTTTATTCTTGCTTTGAACAGCTGAAGACCTCTTGCTGAAATGCATCCGTACCTGAGTTGGATAGATATTGTATTCTTCTGGAAACCCAGCACGTTGTTCCCTCTTTCGGAGCAAAGAAGTGTAAACTAAGCCTCATTAATTAGGCTCATTAGGTGAACAGAAACCTGTTTGATTGGAGGCAGTTGGAGCCCTTCCGCTCTGATGCAGCAGCGGTATTTAACTCACCATATTGGCTGTCTGATGGCTGCACCTCAGGGTCATGTTCTGTGACATGGCTGTTGTCCCAGTGCCACCCCGACACACACACACACACACACACACACACACACACACTAACACAGATCCTTTAAGGGGCTTGGCAGACCCCTGGTTCCCCCTCTCTAATCACTGTGTTCTCCAGGGGGGCGCAGCCATTCTCGCTGCTCTTTGGAAAAGCTTGGCATTTGTCTGAGATCTCATTTCTGTAATTCATCGCCCGTCTCCCGGGAGCTGCGGTTGGCACTGGTGATGCCAAGTCCTCCCTCCTCCCTCCTTCTATCTCTTTCACACTCTCTACCCCTCTTCCTCCTCTCTTACTGCGTCTCTTTCTCCATCTTCCTCCCTTTCACCCCTGTCGTTGTTTGTTGTCGCCCTGAAAGAGGTCCTCACTAAAGCTAAACTGGTGGGTGTACACACATTAACTCTCCTGTGATTGTGTTTGATGGCCGCTCCAGGCTCAGATCACATAAACATGTTGAGAGTGTGTGTTCACGTCCTTCTTCTTCGAGTATCTCTGAGTGCAGAGCGTCGGCTGAGGCTGGTAAATTAAAACGAATGATCGACTGCGGGATCTATTGTTTCTTCATATTTTCCTCTCATATATAAAAACATTAAGTGTCGAATCATTAATACACACACAGCCCAAATGAAGAAATAATTACACATCAATTATCACTAGTAATATGAATGTGGAAAATATAATTGTGATTAATCAGGCATCAGTGAAAACGTACATCTGTTTCTTATTTGGAATAGCAGGAGGGGAAAAAAGATAGATGGCAACTCATTTTTCAAAATGTACGTCTTTAAAAAAACAGTCCAGTATATTCTATAAAGTATTCACTCGCTTCCTGGAAAAAATAAGTTTAAATATTTACGATGATCTGTTGTGTCTCGCTGTAGCACAAAGCTTTCTGCGAGTCTGTAACTCTTGTTTTCCAGTCTGAGCTATGCAGGTGAATTGCTGCATCTCACATTTTGTTTATGAGTAAACGGCTGTTGGTGGCAGGCATTTTAAGCTAATAGCTGCTTTAAATAGCTGCAATTAGTGAGAAGCATGAGATATTTAATCACTCTAGACCAATTAGTCTGTAATCAAGTAGTGTCCAAGAGCGAGCACGTTTTTGTCCTCCACTGTTCCTCTGCAAGCACCCGCCATATATTTCTCTGTGCGCCGGGAAGAGCAGTGATTAACACGCAGGGATATAGGCCCCCGTGGAACGCCGTAATGTGGAGTTAAATCAGGGAGAGAGGGAGGCGAGACACGACAGCCAAACCTGTTATTGCAGTTTAACATATGCGGAAGGTTAATTCAAGGCAGAGACGGTGGCGAGCATCCTCGTTTTATGTGTTTGTGTCACGGTGCGTTGTGCAAATTTGTGGAGTTAGGAGCTGGTGTGTTTCTTCTGTGTGGAGCTGCACCAGAAAAAAATCCTTTCATTAGTTCTTTCTCTTGGATACAATCAGTGATGCTAGTTTTACCTGG
Source organism: Epinephelus moara (assembly GCF_006386435.1). Taxonomy (NCBI): domain Eukaryota; kingdom Metazoa; phylum Chordata; class Actinopteri; order Perciformes; family Serranidae; genus Epinephelus; species Epinephelus moara. Next base: position 9,617,893 of record NC_065511.1, on the reverse strand, counting down.
GAGGAGAGGATAAAAGAGTGGTTCATAATGAGCAAGCGAGATTTAATCAGAAAAAGTGAGTCTCAGAAATTGCTTAATCCCTCTTGTAATTTTGGTTTTATATTGTAATCTCCTACGAGAAAGTCACTTTTAAGAAAAAAGGAGAACACTCCAATGCATGCACACAAATGAGAGCAATGCATGAATGCACACACACTCACACCTGTGCAAACAATGGGCTCCACTTGCAGCCTGGCCAGTCCCTTGTCTTGATGATAATGATACTGTGTTCATAATGACATTTCCGAGTGACTGGTCACAAGGCCAGTGCGTCCACTCCCTCAGCCTCAGCTCAAGGGTGGAAAACAGGTTGACCGATGTGGTTTGGGCCTCCTTATCAAACAGGACGCGATGCTTTCCCACGATCTGGAGCAAGGAGTACATACACAGGGAGAGGAAGGCTGTAGGTAGGAACCTGAACACTTTTCTGGTTTGTGTAAAATTAAAAGAGGCAGAAAGAGCTCATGAAGCTTCCCACACGCTTTCCGTCCTGCTGCTGCGCTGCTGTCTCACTCCCAACAGGGATTATTTGGAAAATCCTGCAGTGCCAAAGCTGTAGAGATGCAGGATGGGGCACCACTGAGGTAATAGCAAGACAGTGGGAATTGTGAGTCAACATATGGCTGCAGCAAAGTATAATCGGAGCAGAGATGAATAATGTATCTGGGGATGGCAGCAGTTTGGGTGCTGACTAACAGAGAGAATTAGATCTTCACATCATGGAGCTGTAATAGAAGCATCCTGTCCTGTGTCCATGCTGTATTACTGTAACACTGCAGCTGTGAGGGAAAACATATCTTCATGGGGCATCATTTAATAGGATAAAATGAGTGTGTAGATGTACTTTCAGCATTATGGTATGGGTTGCTTGGCTGTATTAACGCTGTATGTCTTTGCGAGGAAATGTCGCATTTATTACATTTTATTTAAATACATTTCTCTATTAATGTTAAAAAATATTTTCTGTAAATAGACTGTAGAAGAGCAGCGGACAGCAACTAACACAGCAGGAATTTTAATTGGTTAAAATGATCATGAGATGAAAGAAAATTCGCGTGTGTAAGGACTGTGTTAGATTTTAAGTGACTCACTGAAACCAAATCATTTCAGTAAAGCCAAGAAAATGCATGTGGCAAGTAAACCTTTAAATGGTGACTACAACAATGCGTCACCTTATCTTAATTTTTCAGTAAGTGTTATTTAAATCTTTCTAGTAATACCTTTGGTTGATATGTGATGAATTAAATTGCATTGTGGAAAAAAGCAGGTGAATTACCCTGTAAATACAAAAAAAAACATCAGCGGGGTTAAGTTAAAGCGTCTGCTTCATTTACTTCCTCCGTATCCCTGAAGTTATCTATAAAAAGTAGCATTTCCTGGATAAAATGAATCAGCCATGCTCTCATGAATGTGCAGTCATGGCTGCTGAATCCTGGCTTCAACTCTCAGGCCCATATTGTGTTCTCTCTAAGCAGAATATCTTTAATCATATCAGGAAGGTCTAACTGTCAAGCTGGCCACCTGTGCTTCAACACTTCTTTTTTTTTTTTTTACCTTTTGTCACTCACATACACACGTTTCACATCACAAGGACAGTGCTTGTCAAGGGCAGCGAGGCCCAGCTCTCTCACTGTGGACTATAAACACACACAGGTGGCCTGCTTATCCTCAGATGGCCACGGTGGTGCAGAGTGTCTGAAAGGTGTCTGTAGCACCCACAGGGCGTCTCTGGCGCCGGCCTTGTCTGTGTCAAACGGGCGCTTTAACCCACATTCAGCAGGTTGATGTGGGGACAACTAAACAAGGGTCAGTGTGTCTACAAGAAAAATCGGCAGCTCTGTGAGAGGTCGGAAGAAAGGAAGGATATTCACTGTAACTAAAAACAACAGTTATTTCTGACAGCTGTTGAGGTGGATGTCATTACAATAATGGTATTCAGGATAAATTTTCTTCATTATTTTGAGAAAAATTTGCATTTGAAAATCAGGAAAAAATTTGAAAAAGAATGTAGGGGCAGGAAGAAGATTGATTTTTGCATTTAAGAGTTTGTTTATTTAGCTTTACAGCATCATGAATCATCATTTGAAATTACTCTTTTTTCAAATCTCTGGACATTTAAGAACATTTGATTCTATCGGAATGCTCCCATAAACCTCTATGAAAAGTGTGAGTATGATTTTCAGTTGTTTGCCCTAGCGATTATGCTGTCAGTAAGTATTTTTAATGTCATACTTCCTTACTGGACATTTTTTCTACATCCTTGTAAGGGAGCATGAGAACTTAACCCTGATCTCAACTCTCTGGCACTGCTAGTAATCTAGGAAGTGTTTACTGTTTATCTTTACGCATCATAAGTTGCTGCAGGTGAAGCTGTCAGCTAAATGCCAGATAGCCACAGGTAAAATTTAAAATTATGATTAACGCGAATGCTGTGAATTTTTCATTTTTCTCTTTCTACAGATATGTATTTATTAATCCACAGAAATAAAACCTTTTTGTGGCACATGCTTCTTACACTGTACTTGCTACAGAGGCCTGTTTAAGTCCTTCAGTGTCCACAAGATGAATAAAGGTAGGCAAATATGTAATTCCACAAATCCCTTGAACCATTGAGGTGTTTCTATTTTGCAATATCCTATAGCCGATATTTTTGTATTCTGTTTATAGAATTAAATTGTAACAAGAAGTATCCCTTAAACATCTTAATGTAGAATAAACTTTTTCATATAGAGACATCATTTACAGTTTGGTTTTGCAAGAATATGATACTGCTTTTGGCTTTAAAAATGAATGACACCTGGTTCATAGTTTAACACAAATCTGACTTCCTGGCTGGCACATACACATCTGCAGTCCTGCTGAAGCTATGGCAATGTGTGTGATGGAATTAATAGAAGCCCACAGAACAAAGAGCTTCATCTCTAAATCCTGTAAAACAGGTTTAAGGTATTATATGATATCTGCAAAATTTGAATATCTTAACCACCCTTTATTTTCCATGAAACGCACACACTGCATAATGTTTAGTTTCACCCTGCACCTCCCTCTTTTTACTCATTATTTCATATGACAGCATTAAAACAAGAGGCCCCCTGAGACAAAATTTGAGACGACACAATTCTTATTCCTGGAAACTTTAATTGTTTTGACAACTCCTCACAAGCCAGTGAAGGTCAAGTCCAACAGTGCAGCTGACAGTAATGTACAAGTGCCCTCTCACACTGGCAGGAGGGTGGTGAGGTAAATTCGGTGTTGAATGTCATGAAAAATAAAGGCTTTTTTTTTTTTTTTACTCTTTACATTAACAATGGCTACTGACTCTCCAACAGGGAAATCATTTAATATCTACTTAAAGACACTGCCTGTCTGAATACATTTGGTTGTTGTCCAAAAGGAGTCTGTTAATGTTCACATATTCATCAATTCATAACCAAAGTTGAATGATTTCATGGTGTAGATTATTAACTTCTCAAGGAGAATCTCTGACTGCACAAAAAATGACAGAGACAGTTATTTTCTTCAGGGGTATTGTAAACACTGTCAGAAGTGCTGTAACTCTCTATTTAATTTTTAACAAGAGTGCAATGTAACAGAATCAAATCAGGCCTTTCTTTTTTCTTAGAAAAAAAAAAAAAAAGATCAAACAGCAGAATGACCCATTGCTCCAAGCGGGTCAAAGTTGTCATAGTTAATGAGTACAAAACAATTCAAGAGAAAGCAGAGCAGGGCAAATAATAAAAGAACTCATGTTGAACTCCACCACGTATCTACACAGGGAGGGCTGCTTCAGTGCACATTCAATATCTCTGCAATGAGCCTGACATGCTACATATTTAACTATTCCAAAAACACTGCAAAGAGTTAACTGATATCATCATGTGAGGACATTATTGGCAGAGCATAACCACGTTCATTCACTAAAGACTTAAAAGTTGAAACACAATATTTACATAACGACAAAAAAAGGTTTTAATAAAAATATCTTATAATTACAATAGTCTATTTTAAGCATATAAGTCTTCCTTTCACATACTTTTTATAGAACATTTGTGTCTCTATATGTACATTCTTAATTGTCTCGAATCAGAATTGTTCTTCTTTACAATATCAAACATTTTATAATTCCAGGGATGACATCCCTGTTCAACACAAATCATCTATTTTAAACAATAGATGTCCCAAAACATGTACAATGATTTTTCGCAGTTTAGTAAAGCTTTAAACTGGAGTCATTTTAAGTTATTCTTTGAGCACAATTCACAAACAGTTTTCATAGCTGTTGACAGACGGGTTTTCCGACAAAAACTTCTCAGCGTGGGGATTCCATATTTTCTCTCTAATTGGAAAAATTTCGAGTGACAAGCAGTAAAGTTGGAGCAACTTAAACAGGAGGAAGGAGAGGGAAGATGTCTACATACTGACTCCTTGTTCAATGGGAGAAAAAAAAGCTGATATGAATAGTGATTTTATTTGGGTTGAATTCTTCCCAGCAGTTTTGAAATCCCCTTGTGATTGTGCCTCCAGTTGGGTGTGAGTCCCTGGCGAAGCTTTGCTGGCTTTGGAGCGGCTCTGTGCAGCCTACACACCTGTGGAGGGGATGAATAGCAGTAGGGGGGGTGAGCTGCAGAGCTCCAGACTGACTGGCGCCACCGACAAAACAGAGGCCATGCTTGATCAACAACCCAAAACAAACCAGGTCAAACAACAACCACACAGCTCCTCAGGCTGTTGTGCAAGGCTGACAAGAGGCAGCTGAGATAGACTGAGAGTGTCTTACTGTAACACACACCAGGTACATGTTTTTATCCAGGTGTGTTTAGATTCAGTGTTGTAAATCTAACATTAAAGCCAGGGCAGCAGCTTGAATGGAGCTGAGGGAGAGGCAGAGGGTGAATGAGAGAGAGCGAGTGTGTGTGTGTGTGTGTGTGTGTGTGTGTGTGTAAGAATGAAAGAGAGGGCAAGCTGAGGTTTTAACCCTCTCTTCTTCCCAGATTGCTACACCAGTGACAGTTATTGCGCAAAGCACAGCTGCCTCTGAGGTTGGTGCCAATTTCATGTTCCTCAATTATTATTTTCTCTGACATGTACTGGCCTCCCCAGAGCGATCTAGAGATGTACAATTTACACCACATATAGGCTACAATAATCAAGTTAATGGGGATACTTAAATGACCACCACTGAAGGGGGTTTCTCCAGGCCACATGTGTATCCATGATTAAAATAACAGCAATTAAACTTCTGATTGTTCAAAAAAAAATAAAATAAATAATGACAAATGTTATTTCAAGTCAACTTACCAATGCAGTGCTTATTATTCAGCGGCATAAAATAGAGTCCTCCGGCTTTTTGACTATTGACGTCCTCTACAAAAAAGAAGAAGAAGAAAAAGAAACATGTAAAACGATTTGGCTCCCATGGATAAGACCAAATAAAGGCAAGGCCTAAAGCACTGCAAAATAAATGATATACAGCAGAGCAGCAGAAAATTAGTCGGCTATATCTCCCATAATAAATTCTCTTATAGCCTACTGAATAACAAATTGCCCTTATTGTGCGCAGTGGAGTGGGCTGCAGGCTGAGGTACTTCACCAATCCAGGGATAAGGTGGGCCTCTGACACACACTGTCATTATCATGCAAATCATAAAGCCCCGCAATCAAGTGCGCAATCTAACCCACGCCGAATGCGTTTTTACGCATGATTTTTCAAGGCTGTGATGTGAGGTGTGTAGCATTTTGTTTTCTGTCTTTTTTCCCAAACATTGAAAGGACAATGACACATAACGGGCATGACGCGCTTTGTCTGAGTCTGACTGGCGGACGGCAGTCTGGCACAGGGAGGTACAGTAAACCGAGGTCCCCGATAAGTCCCGTTGGAAACGAGGAACGGAGAGTCGCCTCCGCTGATTAAAGCTTACCTGGTGGTGATCAATGTTGAGCACCGTCAGCGGTGTCCGGCTGGGATTGGAGGCTGGGGGAGGGCAGGTCCCGGTCCGCTGTGGCTGTTGTTTATGGAGAGAAGGGTGCGTCTCCAGGGCCAGCTGCAGGTCCAGGATGTAGTCTATGACATGCTGGAGGATCTCCACTTTGCTGACTTTCTTATCCTGTGGAATGGTGGGCACCAGGCGCTTCAGCCGGCTGTAGCAGTCGTTCATGTCGTACTGCAGGCAGAACAGGTCCTCCTCTTCCATCCTGCACCGGGCGATGTTGAGGCTCTGCTTCGACAGATAGTGCAGGGAGAGCTGGCTGCTGCTGGAGGAGGAGTCCTGGGGGTGGACTGGAGTAACAGCCTTCATCTTAGATAAGCAACGGCTCAGAGACAGAGGCAACGAAAAAAATAATCAAATAATTACGTTACTGGTAGCAGGGGGTATTTGAGATTAGACCACGGCGCTGTAAACACGATAGAAGCTACTCTAATACAGCCGCAAATTAGAGAGAGAATGAAATAAACCAAAAGGCGAAATTCTAGTCTGTCAACACATCCCGTGGAGCCTCACAGTTCCTCTGACTTCAGCAGGCTCGGTGTGAAAGGAATGAATAGATTTCCTACATTTATAGAGGAGAGGGGAGGCGCCAAGCCAGCCGGCTGACAGATCAGGGAGAGAAGCTGGTCAATCACCGGCAGCCCGCTGCCCACCGACCCAACAACGGAGCCGAGAAAAAGGCGTGTCTCATTCTGTGTGCGCTGCGGTGGGCTGCCTGTTGGTAGGAGAGGTGTGTGTGTGTGTGTGTGTGTGTGTGTGTGTGTGTGTGTGTGTGTGTGTGTGTGTGTGTGTGTGGGAGAGAGAGAGAGAGAGNTGGGCTGCCTGTTGGTAGGAGGTGTGTGTGTGTGTGTGTGTGTGTGTGTGTGTGTGTGTGTGTGTGTGTGTGTGAGAGAGAGAGAGAGAGAGAGAGAGAGAGAGAGAGAGAGAGAGAGAGAGGGAGCGAAAGGCGATTTAAAACAGTCAACGGCGCATTACGGTCGCGGTTCAAAGAAAAAAAGTGTCAAGTAGCCTACCTTTACGTCCAGCCGTACAAGAGGCCTCTCGTGGAGATTTTCGGGTTGATCCCGCCAGAGGCGATGATATATTTGCACATTTCACCGGGCTGATTAGCGTCCTATTGCATCTTTAGTGCCATAGTCATTGATGCGTAATTACGCGCAGCCTCGCTTGTATTGATCACTCCGGTGACAGACGATCCCGAGCCAAACCACCTGCTTAGACGAAAAAAAAAACCTGCTTTACCTCACCGGGTGAAATGAAATCAAAGCGTAACCTGACAGCAGTCTATAAATAAAAACTGACCAAAAGCAGATAACAACACTCCTAATTCATTTTTGGACTTACCCATTAAACTCGGAGATGCGTTAATATTGGCAGGCAACTTGGACCAATATCACATATTCATACAGGTGTGTTTCTGTTACAGTAAATGGGGAGTGTCTGACCAAATTGTAGTCTATTATTACAGTGTTATTTATGCCTCACTTCTGCAGTCAGTTGTAATTTTGCTCACCTGTGTTTTTATCAGATTTACTTCATAAGAGAAAATGAGTTCTCAAGAATATATACCCTAATTCTAGCTCATCATCATCATCTCTGATTGAATGAATTGTTATTGTGACTTCATATAACAAACATTTTCATTTTCGCATCCCTGATTGCAGCTCTAGGGGAGCCGGGACGGGCCAATTTGGCGGCGCCTCCTCGCCACTCCTTCCTCCAGCTGTGTGTTATTGTGCCTCCTACATTCCTCCGCTCTCCGGGACGCGTCGCCGCTCCGCTCCTTCTCTCACAGCGCCTATTGAGTCGCCCGCCGGGCAGACTGCCTGGCGCCACTCATGGGGAGCTCCTCCATTCACACACAACTCCTCTCCTCTCCTCTCCTCTCCTCTCCTCTCCTCTCCCTTTCTTTCTTTCTTTCTTTCTTTCTTTCTTTCTTTCTTTCTTTCTTTCTTTCTTTCTTTCTTTCTCTCAGGCAGGTTGCCAAGACAACATAGAAACTCAGCTTCAGTTCATCCTGAGTGTTTTCCATCCAGGATTCATACAGGGGCCCTAAGGTCTTAGTTTAGCAGGGATGACACCCACCTCAGTGCCTCTTTGGAGGTTTAATGTCCCAAACTTTATGGGAACCACCACAGCCTCTTCTGTCATGAATATTGAAAGGCTTAAATGGCTTTAAATGGGTATTTTCCTCTTCTCTCTGTCTCTCTGTCTTCCTCCCTCCGTCTCTCTCTTGCTCTCTGTTTTCTGTTGCCATGGGAAGTGACTGTTCTGCTCAGTAATGCTTGCAACAATGTTTGGTTCAGGGACAACTTCAAAGGGGTCAGTGGTATGAATCTTTGATGGCAGCCTTTCCAATGGCAACATGGTGCTTGAACTCTCGTCCATGACAAGCAGATGACGGACGAGGTCTAAGAGGAAAACACTGTCCAGTTTGGCCTTAGCAATGACTCACTAATGCTTACATTTTGACCATTTATGTCCATGGTGAAACAGAAAGTCGGAGATTGTACACAGAGTCTGAATTTTCAAACTTCTGGCTTCCTTCCTGAAGGGTAATGGGTTGGAAAACCTTGCTGCCAAGAAAAGTTTTTCCATATAAAATTATTCATTTTACAGGCAAAAACAGACCAAAGGCTGTATGAAACTAACACGAGACATCCACCTGTTTTTATCCACATCGTCAATGTGTGAAAAGCAAAGTGCAATTGTGACAAACTAAACAAATGCATTTTTGACGAACCCTTCATAAAGCAGGTGACTTAAACGTCACTCAAGCTTCTGCTCCACTGAGGCGGAGAAAAATTCCAGGAGACTTACCTTCGTCAAATTGTTTTCCACTGGTTGAGATTTGACTGGCACTGGATTCAGTACATCATCTCATTGCACCTTCTTGGTGTCATTACACCTAAAAGATTTAGTTCCTTCAACTGTTTATCTCAATGTGCCAACTTATGAATATTCACACAATGGTAGGCCAGCAGATGAAAAAACAATGGTTGGTGATTCTTAAGGCCCAGAGACACCAAACCAACATCAAAGAGCCAGTGGTGACGAAGGTTGACTGTTGTGTTGCCTCTCGTTTTTGCTATAGAGCTTAATGGCTAAAATATAGGCCTAATCTTACCAAATATAAAAGGTTTGTTTTGATCTCACGCCCTCTTGACTTTGGTTGTTTGTTTGCTTGCTCTCCTAACTTCCATTTCCCCCCTTGTGCACTGAGCTGAACTGCCAATCAGAGTAATTTCATTCACCAATGGGCCCTGGCAGCTCTTTCAGCTCTGCCGCTGACTCAAGAAAAATAAAAAGGCAAAAGGTCAGACTAGTGCCAACAGTACTTGACACTTTGTATGTTAGGGCTCTTGCATATTCATCCATCCATCCATCCATTTTCTGTAAGAGTTTATCCTCTGGATGGTCACAGGGAGTTGGAGCTGATTCCAACTGACAAAGGTTACAACCTGGACAGGTCACCACCCTGTTCAGGGCAGTATACATCCTGAACAGGTCACTGACACAGACACAGACAACCTCACATTCACACCAATGGGCAATATAAGCCCCTTTTACACTGCCAGATTTTCTGCGAATGTTGGGCCGTTTTGCCGGCCAGCTGCGAGCGTTTAGACACACAGAGGCAGAATGGCGAGTTGATTCGTGGTGCCCAATTTTCCGCCTCGTAGGGTAGTCAAATTGGCGGAACTCTTTTAGTTTAAACAGACCGAGGCGGCCTTCCGCAATGGGAACGGCTGTTGAAGACTTGTGGGAGGAGCTGTTGATGACGCCGCACGTGCGACCCACTGGCGGTGGATAAACAGGAAACCGCTGATAGCAGGAATTAGCAAGCAGCTAGTAGCAAGAGGGAAACACAAACCTGACAGACACTGTAAAGATGAGCAACTGGGGAGACAAGGAATTGCGCGGCCTCCTTGTCCTCGCAAACGAAGAAGCCATTAACCGTCAGATGGCGGGGACGGTGAAGAACGGGCTGACTTACGAGAGAATCACCGTCTGACTATCGCCACCTGACTATCGCCACCTGACTAGCCACGGCTTCCCTCCCATGTCACGGTTTACGTCACATGCTGAGCCACACGTTTTGTCACTTGCTTACGCCCCCCATTGCCCCGAAAAAGGCACATTACGTGTAAACAAAAGTAGGCAGGCGGCATTTTGCCGCACTCCCCGATTTTGTTTTTATACTGCCAATGCTGAAAAAAGTCTGATTGGGCTTTCCTACAAATTTGCACAATTCCTATCTAAAAAGGGCTATAGAGTCATCAATTAACCTATCCATCCACCAAACACGTATTTTTTCTGCATTGTTCTTTTGGGGTTTTAATTATATAAATCTGAAGTGTGAAGGCCTGGTCACAGCAGAATTTCAAATGGCAACATTTTGTGGTAGAATCTTTTAAAGTAAACTCTGACACTCAAATTTGCAACATTTACCTGACAGTGCTGACCTTCGAGGGAGTGGAGAGCTGGAGAGTCCAAAATGAAGGAAACTTTTGTAGCCTTTTAGCTGTTGGAACATCCACATTTATTGAATGCCCTTAGTTGGCATATAAACTGCTCCATAATAGAGGAATGGTTGACAGACAGTTATAAGTAAGGATGAGAGAGAAGGTGATCTGACAAATAAGTCTTTTAAGTGTGTGCATTCATTTGTCCTATTAGCTGAGCGAAGTAGCTTGCTAATTGACCCTACTACCTTGAAGAGCTTTTGACCCCTTCAGTTACTCTGTATAGAATGGTGCATGAATGAGTTCTAAAACCCAGGAATGAGTTAGCATTTTAGCACTCCCAGTCTCCCCTCTGTTTTTTTTTAAATATTTTTTGATCAGATACCTGAAATAAGATCTGTGGTTAACAAATGCCTAAAATACGACATTTTGTTCTTCAACATAAAATACGTCTGATACCCCACATTTGAAGCTTCTTGTCTTAAAAAAAGACGGTTGCTAACAAGTGGCTAAGTGAGACTACAGAGCGTCATCATATTCTCTAGTCGCATTTACAGCCTCCTTGTGGTGGTGGCGGCGTTGAAGGCATGCAACCTTGGTGAAGTTTGTGTGTTGCCGAACGCTAGGCTTTTACTCTTGGGGTCTAATTTCTAAACATTTTGTAAGCACAAAACGAGGTCTTAAAGAGTCATATGCCTCTTTCCCAAAAGTTGTGATCTATAAAATAGACTTGATGGGAAAAAATTTGACCCATGCTTACGAACATTTTAGAGACAGAAGATTCACAATGCAAAAGGTGAGATGGAGGCTTGATTGTAGAAATTGTCCAATGTTTTTTAGTACGTGCCATTTTTTTGCTTTTGTCCGTACATATATTTTTAGATGGATCCTATGCATTGTTTTATAAATGAGACCCTTGGTGGTTTCATATGTGCTTCAAAATTTGTGGAGATTATCTTGCTGAACAAAATGTTAAAGAATCAGAAACTTTTGTTTGCCACAGAGCTTACCCTCTGCAGTAATCCTAAATCCCATGCAAAATTCCCATTGGCCTTCTGTCGAGGGAACCAGGGCGATGTTAACTTCACAGTTGGTCTACAAAATGAAAGAAGCTTTCAGAGCTATTGTGAGCAACTAGTGCTAGACTGGTTGGCTAGGGCAGTTAGCTCACCAGCTTCCGTAATTTACCAACAATCACTACATTGTCCCTGTGTCACCATGCTTCTAGAGCCACATATATCACAAGGATATGTTGATGAATTTTGGTGTGTCGCTTGTGTGACCAGGCCAATATAACCTGATTCTTTACTTTTGTGAAAGTATCTGAGGTTGATAAGAGTTCAGAGAATAACCTTGTTTAAAAGCACAGAGTTTGGCATGTCCTGTGTGTGTCCAGTTAGTGTAGGTAGGAATGTAAACGGGTGTACTTTGGCTCTTTGTGCTCAGTAACCTTGTTATATTCTATTCTTGTCTGTCTTTAGCCCTGTACTCAGTCAGTGATGCATAGATTGACCTCAAGTTTAACACAAGCAATAATTCAAAGTAGGTCAGAACAAAGGAGGAAACATGAGTGTGCATTATCCTTTGCCGTTCTATCTTTGTGTTTGTTTTCTCATGCTTCCTTTGCATGTACTTCTCTAATTGTAGCCCTGCTGGCTCTACTTCCCTAAAGGTTTATAGCTGTGCTGGCTGGGGACTGGAGCCAGGTAACTAGAGACTCATTACTAGATAAGACAGGTGAAGCTCTGTGTTTGTTGTGGCTACACAGTGTGTATGTCAGACTACTAACTTGACCAGTCTGCCAAAACTGCATGTGTGCAGTTCAGTAGAGAAACTGTGAGTGACTGTAGCTAGAAAAAGTCTTGCATTAGTAGTATTTCAAATCTTTTGTGGTGGGCCAACTGTGCAGCAACTGTGTACAAAGTGGAAATTGCATGATGGCCACATCTGTGCAAGAGGTTTCCCTGGGATGTGGTTGAAGTTGCAATGGGTGGTGACATACTCTCTTGAGTGACAGAGGCAGCTCAACGCCTCTTGTTCCCTTATGGCATTAAAACAGGAGATAATCTCACTTCATTGAGCATGTTATAATGGTAACCAGCACTGAGGGTGACAACTTTAAACCACCCTTTTCTTTTGGATCGGAATGGATTTTTTTGCATTGTGAAAATAACAATTTGTTTTTAATAAAATAATTAGATTCCACTAGCTAACAAGGTTAAGTGGAAAGCTGACTCACTAGCCACAAAGACAATATTTTTGATCTCAGTATCCACACCCATATGTTAAATCCAGATGTAGGTGTATGAGGTAACACAGTATTTCAAAGCTTCAAAAAACATTTCAAACTAAGCCCTGCCATACAACCATGCTTTCCAAAACTACATGTGTATACTCACTTGGCCCATTACCAGAACAACTAGCAAAATAGACCTAGCCTATAAAATACATTAAGTATTCAAAATACATTCAAAACTTGTACTGACAATATGTTAGCATTTTAACAGGGAAAGAAAAGAAGCCACATTTTTAGGTTGAGCATTGTGCATTATTAGCCTTATATAGGGCAGTCCGACAAAGATTCTCAAAAACACAAGCAATTCAAAGAAAACCACATAATTTGCAAAACAGACTTTATTTGGAAAGTTCAGTCATGGCCAGTAGGCCTGGAGGGGGCCTGACTGGGGCAAAGATTCAAAGACAAAGGCACATTTTATAAATTTGTATCAATGTGTGAAGACTCTAATTCTCAAAGACCAGATTCTTGGCAAAAGTAACCTGTACATTTTCAATACATCGCTTATTCGGTGTAGGCTAATAAATGAATACCAAATATACAACTTTTAATATTCCAAAAGGCGTGCTGGCACCAAGCCTGAAGCAAAAAATTTCACCTGTTGTTACTTGCACAAATATGGCTGCTTTTAGTTTTTTGGAGAATTTTGCGACTCAAGAATATTTGGCCCAAACAGCTGTGTTAATGGATTTGCTAACTAACTGGGGAGTAGTTAATGCAAACTTTAGTGCTGACTTGGTTCCTTGTAAAGTACAACTCATAGCTAGAATTAAGTGATGTAGCCTAAACATGGAAGCTGCATGCTCTAAACCAGTGTAAACCCAAACTCTTTTATTTCTTCATAGTGTCCACAGCAGTGTTACCACTATACTCTTTCAATTTTCTACCTTTTACAATAAAAGCCTTAACACACTTAACTTAAATTCCTCTGAGCATTTTGCTTAGATGCAGCTCAACAAAATAGCTTACCCAAGTAGCACGTGCATATTTTCAGAACTTACCATGTAGTCCTCTTCTCCGAGCTTTCTCCTTTTATGCTCTGTACAGTACTGGTGTTGAATTGAGAGATCCTGGGGCTCACATCTATATGCATCTTTACGTCAACTTTGTATGTAATCAATCTGCTCAAAAATGTGGTTTGCGTTTGGTGTGAACACACCTCAATATCGAATAATATCAGCTAATAGCTGCTTTTTGTAACTCCTTGGACATAGACATATCACTTACACACCTTCAGAGCAAAACACCTGGCCTGTAAGAGACACAACATGACTACAATAGTCTTAGGGGCCAGACACACAAAATGGACATTATAGAGCTAGCAAAGAAAGCTGTTGTGTTGCCTCACTTCGCCTGTGTCTAAGCCAAAAAGTTGCACCGAAACACACAGCAAAGACTACAACCGATGGCAAACCAGCAAGTATGTTCTGCACCTGCATGAGAGGAAATGACTCTCAATACCAACAAATGGCAGTAGTCTACGTTCATCACTCAAAAAGGGAAACCCTAAGGCCATAATGATGCTAGTTAGCCAGTTAGCACATTCACAACACAATCCAATGGCAAAAGAACGAAGCATATTTACTGTGCGCCCGTGAACAATGACTCTTACCTTATATAACAAGTGTTTTTTTATCTCACGCCCTCCTGACTTTAGCCTTTGGTTTACTTTCCTCACTTCCGTTTCTCTTTTCGTGCGCTGAGCTGAGCTGCCAGACAGAGTGATTTCATCCCCTGATGGGCTTTGCCATCTCCATTCCGATTTAACATGCTGAATCAGCTTTAGAAAAGCTGATGAGGGCTGGCGAGGGCCAACAGTGTGGGACACACCACAAAGATAAGGGCGTCAGACGCTCACTGACGGGGCAACGTTGACCAATGTCTGACCGTCTGCTTGGTGTGTCAGGGCCTTATAAATGTACTTAGTCTTATTTGTGGTTGTTTTGCATCATCCTAGTTTTCTTAGAATCTTTCTATACATCATCTAATGACTCTAAATTCAGCTTGTGGTTTTGATCGGTGACAGAACAGTCTCTCCAGCTGACACAGTTTGCCCAACAGATCTTAGAGTAGAAGAGACAATAGCTTGTAAATAATACCCAACAGGTGGATTGGCTTTCTGTTATTGGTCTGTCTGGTTGAGCTGGGTGGTAACACTGTGTCTCCAAGTGCTTGCACAACAGTCCTCAAAGTATATCTAACATTTGCATGCACTGTTTTTTACTCTGTATCAGGTGTAGGTAAGCTGCTTGTATCTTCTGAACCCAGATCTGTCCGCGTCAGCTGGCTCAGCTGTGGTTGTGACGGGTGGTGCCACACTGTTTTTTTCTCGTTCTCTCCAGGTGACACAGTTTGCACAATATGCCTTATTCCCTGATGGCCTCCCAGCTTAACACAACAGCTCTCTGTGTGTCATTTACACAGGTGCGTTCAGTGTTTACTCTGTGCAACCTGAGTAACCATCCACACACACACACACACACACACACACACGCACATGCATCATGAGAGATACCGGATAGATATGTAACATTAAACAGAAAGAAGAGAGTGGTTTGACTGTTGCAGATAAATTGACTTATTTTAGTTTTTTTCGTTGTCAAAAAAAAAAAGCCACAACAAGATGGAAAATGTGCTTCAGAGTAAAAATAGAGTTAAAAGGAAAAAAAACTCCACATAGACGGTTCTCTCCGCAGACAGGCGCACCATGTGCCAGTCCACCTGTGGGGTTTGTGTTTAGTAGCCATGATCTATTCTCATATTATCTGTGCTAAAAGGGGGAGCTGTGTTCTGGGCCACACTCATTTAGGTCAGAAGCAGTTCAGTCAAGTCTAAAAGCATTATTCACTACCATCTTGTCATCACCACTGGGGGTTTTTCATAACTCCCCCAGCTGCTACTTTCACTTCCTTATTTTCCACTATGGTCACATCAAACACTCCTGACCTGGCGTTTTGGATGCTCGCTCAGTTCTGCCATGTCCTGTTTGTACTCCAAACTGTGGAGAGACCCAACAACATGTAGGTGCAGGCACAAATTTGTATGAGTGTGTGTGTTTGTGATGATCAGTGTGTGTGTGTGTGTGTGTGTGTGAGTGACAACAGGTGCACCTTTGTTGCATCCTGTTGTACAGCTGCTGCCCTGCTTGTTGTCTCTTCTGCTGGCATCAAAACCTAAATTCTTTTTCAGGTTAAGCTTTGTACAATATTTTATCAGGCGTTAAAAAAAAATGGCTCAAAAATTTCCCCGGAACTGAGAAGACAATCAGCTGAACACTTGCTTCCTTTGCTAATGATGCAAGTTTTGGAGACAAAATGTTGAGTTTAGCCAAAATGAGAAATAGAGGGCACTAGGACACAATATCAGTGAAGTCAAAGTTGTGTCCTTCTGTTTAAAACAAGTGGCAACCTCCGGGGCTGAAAAATCAAGCCAACCAGGAAGTGCCAAAAACTGCAGTTCTTCAAACGGCCCCTTGAGGCTGGCTCTGAAAGCCAGTCAACCCCCATGTTAGAATGTTCAACTTAACAGCAACAGTATACATGTTTACAGCGTGGTACAAAGAAAAGGTTTGTTCTCTTCAGCTAATTTCAACATTCATGACAACTGTACAGGTGATGACTTTTGATATAACTGACCTGTTTATATTTTAGTAAGGCTTAAAGGGACAGTTCACACCAAAATCAAAAGTACATATTATTCCTCTTACCTGTAGTGCTATTCATTCATCTGGATTGTTTTGCTGTAAGTAGCCGAGTGTTGGAGATATCAGCTGTAGAGATGTCTGCCTCCTCTTCTGAATTACAGCAACCAACCATATGAAAAGTATGACTCTGCAGACAGAAGTGTGTATCTACTTACTGGCAAGAGGCTCAGACTCGTGACAGCGCAAGAAGTTAATAATGGCGTCCTCCTGAGCTCAGCTGTAACGTTACCTAGCTCAGTGGTGCTAAGTGAGCCATCAGAAGATGCACGCTTCCCTCTGTGCAGTGATATGGCTGGCAGGTGTAGTTTGGTACAACGAAAAAAGTTCCTACTCGAAATTGTTCACAACAAGATCCCTTAAAGTGATCCATAATTGAGGGCATGGCCGCTTTAAGTGACAGGCTGTCGCAGGTAGTATCCACCCCTTGTTCCTCCACATCTCCACCCTCTCATCCAACTTTGGTCACTTCCTGCTTGATGGCGCAAGCCAAAATGCCAAGTTCGAGGCTTCAAAACTGGAGTCCACAAATCAGTGGTATATGTCACGATAGCTACATATTGTTATACAGTCTATGATTTAGAAGCAGGTCAAAAGTCGTTCATATCACCTATGTATGTACTTGAAACCATGGATCCCAAAGTTTAAAACCATAGCACAATTTTTCACGCTGCCCTGCCATGCTCAGCTCACGTCATATATCACTTATGACATATGAACTAATATATGTATCACGTTATAAAATAGGTCTTTTCTCAAACAGAAAAAGGTCAGCTGTTTTCCTGTTTGCTCTAGAGCAGATTTGCAGATAAATACTGAACTTAAATGAAGCAATGAAAAGTCATTAAGTAAGCTAATTGGTTTAATGTGTCTGCTAATTGGTTTAAGTAAAAAATAACTTACAGTTGAGTTTTTAAGATAAAAAAAAGATGTGTGTTTTGTCTGTCATTTCTCTCTCTTAGTCGCTGTCCTGTTATATACATGTTAATTTTTGCTGGTTAAAGAGATGTCTTACCCTTGGCACATTTGATAATTTTTCCCTGTAGATGAGGGATTCTAGTATAGGACAGCTAACCTCCCTTCTCTATGAAAAGCTGGAAGACACAGTGTTGACTCCGCAGTCTGATTGTAGTTATTTTGGCCATGCCAGATTCAGTCATCTCAGACTGTGTGGAGGGCTGAGCTGTATCAGAGTTTCTTTGAGCTCTGTCTGCAGTGATAAACCTTTCCATCACTTGCTCTGATTATATTTTTTATATCTTTTATCTGACTGCTGTGCACCTGGAAAATGTGTGTGGCCAAAATGCACCTTGTATTACTATGACAACCAGCAATCATGAGCTGTGGTCACCATTTTTACAATGTTTATTGCCTATTTCTTTTGAGGTTTTAAGACATAATATAAAAATGTAGGTGATGTTTTATGATGTGGTGTAACTCAAAATATACATTCAAGTGTAAATGTCCTTCAGATTTATGTCACATGATCTATACACATGGATTTAGAAAGTGAACAAAGTTTCTTTTAGATTATTTGTTAAACTTGTCAAAGGACAGTACAATAGACTCCCAGACTCAAACATTTGGCTACAGGATGGTAAGAAAGAGTAGGAGACTAACATTATCTCAGCAGTGAAAAATGAGCTCTAAATGACTCTCATTTAGCTATTAAGCTAAATAAAGAGTAGCCCAGCCTGGTGGTTTGGTGCAGAAATCTGGTTAAAAAAAGCTCTTGAATGAGCAGTGCATGCATTCTATGAGGGTGGGGGGTAAGAGGTTATTATTACTATGTGTACAGCTTAAAACAACTCTGTATTACATGGATGACCTTACTGTGCACCTGAAATTTCAACCCAATGGCCAGAATAAATGTTGGCATTGTATATTTCTGCAGACCACAGATACGTTACATTTGCATCTTAGTATGTAGATGATATGTCGAAACTTTATGTCTCAACAGGGGCAGGGTTAAAAATAAAAACCCCACTTGGTTATGGTAGGAAAAGATTATGTTTTGGCACAAAAGCTACTGGAAATGCAACGACGAGTCGCTAAAAAACAACCAGTGTTGTTGTTTGTTGAATTTGGACAGTGGTCTGTCGCTTGGCAGTCATTTCACCTTGGTGTGATGCCACCACCATCCCCTCCTCTTCACAGTGACAAAGTCAGCTTATATACAGTACTATATTGGTTTTGACTCAATCAAACATACACCATCCTGCTGCCAGGAAGATCACCAGAGCACCAAATTAATCCACAGCTGAAAATAGTCCTGAACAAATGCACCATTTCGTCCTGTTTGAATATCCATCTATCCATCCACTTTAATCCGGGGCTGGGTCGCAGGGGCAGCAGGCCAAGCAAAGCACCCCAGATGTCCCTCTCCCCAGCAACGCTTTCCAGCTCCTCGTGGGGGACCCCAAGGCGTTCCCAGACCAGATGAGACATATAATTTCTCCAGCATGTTCTGGGTCTGCCCCGGGGGCCTCCTATCAATGGGATATGCCCGGAACACGTCCAGTGGGAGGCGTCCAGGAGCCATCCTGATTAGATGGCCGAACCACCTCAACTGACCCCTTTGCGAAGGAGCAGCGGCTCTACTCCAAGCTCCCTCTGTATGTCAGAGGACCTTACCCTATCTCTAAGGCTGAGCTAAGACACCCCACGGAGAAAACTAATTTTGGCCGCTTGTATCCGTGATCTCATTCTTTCAGTCACTATTCAAAGCTCATGACCATAGGTGAGGGTTAGAATGCAGATGAACCAGTAACTCGAAAGCTTCCTCTTCTGGCTCAGCTCCCTCTTCATCACCATCAGCCAACAGAATCACATCATCTGTGAAAGCAGAGATGCAATTCTGAGGTCCCCAAACTGGACCGCTTCCTCCCTCTGGCTCAAGATCCTGTCCATGAATGTCACAAACAGGACTGGTGACAAGGAACAACCCTAGCGGAGGCTAGAAAATCACTAAGAAAAATTTAACCAAAAAGTTGTGAAGATTTGTGTCTTCAGCAGGACCATATAGATTTGGGGCTCAGTCAGGGTAGTTGGAAGAAGTCCTAATGTAGCCTACTGGAAGACATGGATGTTAGATAAAGACATTGTTGCTTTCGGTTTTAGGAAGAAGAGAAATCTAAAATAATGCTGGCCTTCTTTGAATGTTTAACTTTATGAAATTTCTGGATTCAGTCACTGTATGAAAAGCTGAAGCAGCCACTTATAACCTGCAATATTTTTCAAATGTCTTTAGAATAACTTCAATCCACAGACCATCATCTGATGAGACTGACTTGTAGATATACTCAGGGTCAGAGACCTCTTTGCAGGTTTCACTTGGATCTGATCAGTCAAACAGCGAGCAGAGAGACCTCTTCTGTTCCACATTTTTTTTTTTAATTTTTTTTTTACCAGAGATGTTTAATCCACAGGAGTGGGAATGAGAGGAATAGACAAAATAAAAGAGTCTAATTCCTCAGAGAAAGTATCCAGAGAAAGGACTGATAACACTGATGTCAGAGTTAATGAGGGACTCGACCCTGTGACCTGCAGGGTCATTACAAGGTCTGTGATGCAGTGTGGGGACGGATTACAGCCCTTATGTTACTGCTCACCTACTTAGCAGGACAGACTGTTGAACCTAAAAAGGCAGCAGTTGATGGACGGATTGATATGTCGATTGATCGCTTCTGACAGCTAATCAGACAACATGGTGGTAAGTGGCAAACATATCTGGTTATTCTGTGACATTAGATATCCAATATATTTAGATATAAAGACACATTTTTCTGTTTATTTTTTGCTCTGGAATGTGGAAATTCCAATGTAAACCCTTTGTCTCTTTTCATTAAGAAAAGCCCCCGTACACAGTCTCATACTTTACGCGCGCTTTTCTTGCCTGGATAAAGTCCCCCCTTTCACTGTGTTCTTCGTGGAACCTCCCACCATAGGCCCCCACCTTCCCACCCCTTCGAAAGTTTTTTTTTTCTTGGAGGGACTTTGAGGAAGAATGTCATTCAATGCATTCAACCGCGCGCCCCCAAATCTCTGCTGCAAACATGTTCCCACTGATTCTCTCAGAGAATTAATTGCTCCAAATAATCTCACCATCTGGTTGTGGAGGTCCATACCTACGAGGCTGCTTGCATTGCGAAGGTTGGGGCCTATTCAGACTCCTGCAATGCTGATGTGGTGCAGAGAGAGAGAGAGGTGGTGAGGCTTGCCAGGAGGCTGAAAAGAGGAGGGAATGACAAAGACCACCATCTGCTCCTTGTCTTTCTTGTCGGCGACCCCGGACGCCAGCAGAGACCCTGCATCTCTATGATCCAACTGCAGACCACTGACTGGAATGTTATTGAGAGCGAGGATGGGGAGAAGGAGGAAGGCAGTAAGTGAGAAAAAAAGAAAGAGAGAAAGTGAGAGGACTCTTGTTTCTCATCATCTGTCCTCCACTTTTGCATTCCATTAAACTGTCATCCAAAGGTTTGTCAAACTTTTGAAACTTTGCACAAGATAAAATGCAAATCACATATGCTTTCATTAGCTAGGCTAAAGGTTAAATCAAGCCGATTACTGCTACAATAACATTATTATTAGGCAGTCAAAATGAAATTAAAATTCATTTTCTATCTATCTATCTATCTATCTATCTATCTATCTATCTATCTATCTATCTATCTATCTATCTACATACATACATGTTATGGCTATGTATTACCAAGAATATGGTGATAATATGTATCACAATACAGGGGTTACTGTTCAATATATTGTGATACTGTAAGCAAGGCGATATATGATATATTGCAACAAATTTGAGGAACACTGTCTTATTAGAAAGATTACCATATGCATAAGAACAGTCAGACAATCAGTTATAATCAGACATATCCTCATTCAACGGTATGTATGATATCTAATTAATTAGTGCCCAACAAATTGCCACCCCTACCAGTAACGTTAAGTGTAGGGGAAAAAAACATGGTTGGGTGTCGTCACTTTACGTACTTGATTTACTTGCTGCACTTACTTTATGTAAAGTTACATAGTTAACGTAAAATTACATAGGTAAGGTTTAGGAAAAGAAACATAACGTAACGTAATGAGTCAATACGAAATAATTCAGAAATAACTTGATTAGACATGGGACATGAACACTGTTCTCCTGGAGAGGAGTTGTGTGTATGTTGACCCATCCACCACCCCAACTTTCGGTCTTCATACTTCTTTCTTTCTTCCTAATTCTGCCCATCAGCACCTGCATCATGTATTCACAACTTTCATGATTACGTGTGTTACATACGAATTCTGGTACATTGCTTTTCGTAGGTATATGCACGAAAAGTGCATTAGAACAGCCTAAATCAGAATAGTGGGCTCAGCATTTGTATTTAACACCCTGTAACATCCAACATCATAACACTACTTTTTATTCAATAAAATAAATAATATTGTTTGCATATAAATATATATATATAAATATATATATATATATATATATATATATATATATATATATATATAGGCTACACACACACAACAATTAAGTTATTTTTCAGTTCTGACTACTACTTCCCTGTACCATAATTTGATTGTTGCAACATCCGTGTGAGTTGGCACAAAAAATAGACATATCATACGGTATGAATTCCATCGGTCACACGGACAGTTAACCATGCTCAGTTCTATCTGTGATTTAGCACTGCCTATGTTACTCTGTGACTCCATATGCTACACAATGTTGCCATTAAATCACTGAGTAATGTATGGAGTGCTGAGAATACAGGATTCTACTTGCTATGTGTTTTGACTGTCTCTTCCCCAGATCTGGAGGAGATAGCTAACACTAGAGCTAACCCACTTCCTCTCTGTAATGCAGAATGACCACAGCAGGAACGTTCAGGAGCTGCTGATGATGCAGGTGTCAAAATAACATTGATAAAAAGTAACATCAGCTGACAGTTGTAACCCTAGCAGGCTAGTGATGGTAGATGATCTGCGCTTACTGGGCTTGTTGAAAAAGGGGATTGAATGACTTAATGTTTGTAGGTCATACGAGGTTATCATGTGCTCCAATCAGTAGGATGTTGACTGCTCATCTCCTAACAACTCTTGCCGTCAAATGTCAGTCAACCGTCGTTTTGGAAAAAGCCACCCAGGAGCCTGAAGTTCACATGTTACTTCTGCAGCATTTCTAAAAACTGCCCACCTGTGGTGGCAAGAGATGGGATTATGTTGTGCCTGCTCCTCCATAATGAGAGCAGGGGGCCCATGCAGGTTGCCCCCCCTCCCTCAAATCATTAACCCATCCTCTCTTCATCCCTTTACATCCCTTTTCTCATCCCTTCATTCCAGCACTCTACAGGAGGCGATTCATCCGTTTTCCTATTTAATCTCTGAATACATTTGAATAATTACTTTATTTTTTTTCACTCTCTGACCTTGAGGACCAGGAAGACCCCAATCACATCTCCTAAATATCAGTTTGTATCGTTTGTCACACCTTTCCTACACTTTCTTGTGCCAATTTTCTTCTCTGTTCATGTCACTTGGAAAAAAATGATTTTCCTCTGTATATCCACACACAGCAAAGCATCTCTTCCTCTTTCCCATACAATTAGAGCTCTTTACAAAAAGAAAAACAAGTGTGTGTGTGTGTGTGTGTGTGTTCTGCGTGCGTGTGTGTGTGTGGCTGTGTGTGGTGGGGGGTGGGGATTCAGATCCACTTGTGGTGTGGGAATGTGTTTTAGTGGTGGAAACGAGGATAAATGAAAGTTTCATGCCCTATAGTGTGCGCAATGTGGGCGGCAGTGTTGCTGCCTTTTCAGTGTGAATGTTGTGTGTGTGTGCTTGTTCTTTCTGCTCCAGGGTGTTAGTGCCCTCTCCACCTCCACACCCCTGGGAAAGTGTAACAGGTGTGCCTTCCAGTGCAGCAGCAGCAGCAGCAGGGCTGAGGGGCTGAAGGTGGGCGGGCAGGGTGCTCCGACCTCCCTCTGGGTGATGTGGCCCAGCATGCATTCTGTCCATGAAATCAGCCCCTGACCACCAGCCTCTGGCTCCAGCACCATTTCTGAGAAAAAAGGCAAAGAATGTGGTAGCTAATTACTGCATTAACATGACAATTGAACGGGCAGATCACACACGTACAACAGCTGAAAGTAGAGTTTCACCACAGTGCTGCGGGCATCAAGAGGCAAATTCACAACACGCTTCACTCCTCTGTACCTTCTCACTACTTACATTACATCTATTTAGCTGATACTTTTATCCAAAGCGGCTTACTATAAGTGCATTCAGCCATGTGGGTACAACCTAAAATGTTTAAGAGTCAAGCAAGTACATCAGCTTCATCAAATATGCCGATCTACTCCAAGTACCACATTTAGAAACAACAGATAGATGGGCCAAAGTGCAGTCTGAACAGTTTTCAATCTGTGATGGTAAAAGCACTTGAAAAACTAAACTAAAACCCCCAATTTCTACAATAGGTGTCAAACTGAAATTACGGTAACAGCTTATTTGGATAGTCCACCTACTGATAGTTTAAAGAGTATTTGTAACATTTCAACAGCTTATTAGTTGAGATTCAACAAGTTACTTGTGTCCCTGTACTATGTAGATGTTTAACAGATTATCTGTAGAGCACAAGTTTAGTGAATAGTTCAAGTTTCACAAATTATTCACCAAGTATTTATTTTTTCGCTTTATGCGTGCAAGCAAGCACACACCGGTCAGTATCCAGTAAGTTCTCATCATCGATGACACAGAATTCACATACTGTACAAGAGTGGCATGTAAAATAACTGCTTTTGAAATGTAATTACTTTGCACTAGTAACCAATGTTCAATATCAGAATGCAACCATATGCTTAATTATGGCACAGTGACCAACTATGTTTATGTCTTGCGTTTAGTTAGCAACATGGGTCATTTCAATATAAAGCCAAACATAAATGTACAATGGCTCATATATCTCAAGGGTACTGTAAGATAACATCCATCTGTCAATATTTTCTAGTGAAACATCAGTTACAGTGTTATAAAACTCATCCTCAGGGACTGAATAGTGGTACAGTCGACGACTGCTAGCACAGCCATTTACAGTACAGCCAATCTTTTCTTGTACTAGTCCCTCCCCCTTGCTGTATTTTCCTTTTTGCTTTAAAAATTCCAATTTTGCAAAATTGTTCAGGTCTGAGATGCCTGCAGCTGCCGCCATGGTAACATTGATGCTGACATACGTTAGCTATATAGAGCTCTGACATAGCCACTTCTAAATCCAACTGGGCAAATTTCCAGTGTGGAATCTTGATTATATGTAACCAAGAACATTTCTGGCATATTTATGTAAAAAGGCACAGAAGACGTCTTTCTTTTTGTTTTTTACAGGAAGTTGTAGGATACAGGATTGAAGTGTGCATGCGCAACATGCATTTTTGGCTTGCGGCAATGTCTGTCTCTTAATTGTTTTTGTACTACATGATGCGCAGTGGCTACATTTCTCATCATAACCGCATTGAATTAATGGAAAAATTAAAGATAAAAATCATAAGAATAAACAGCAATATTACAAATACAAGTTTATTTCATTACATATTGGTTTAGAGAATGTGTGTGATTTACAATGGAGACAGGGTAGGCACTGCCTACCTTGCTTACTCTGACAGCATGTCACTGCCTGTGTCTTGGCCAAAAAGTTGCACTTTAACACACCCCAAAAACTACAGCCAACAGGCACATATGTTCGGCACCGGCATAAGAGGAAATAACTCTCCATGCCAGCAGGTGGCGGTAGTCTATATTCATCTTTCAAAAAGAGAAACCGAGGACCAACAGCATGGATTCAAGATGCTAGTTAGCCAGTTAGCACATTAACCCAACCTGATGTTGGCACAACAAATGATATTTACCTTGCACTAACGAACAATAACAATTTCGAACAAACACTTACAAACTTTTTCTGTTATATGGCTCAAAAACTGGCTACAAAAAATAAACGTAAGTAACACAGCAGGTATGTTTCGATCTCACTCCCTTTTGACTTAAGACGTTTCTTTGCTTTCCTCACTTTGTTTTTCTTTTCATGCACTGAGCTGAACTGCCAATCAGATTATTTATATTCACTGACGGGCTGCGATAGCTCAGATACCAATTCAAGGTGCTGAACCGTTGGCTTGGTGTGTTGAGGCCTTAAGATGACAGCCTTTTCAACCCCACTTTTGTCTGCTCTGAATACCTATAAATAGCCTACTCTTTAGACTATAAACACTATTCAGATAACACTTTGTAAGAACCACTTTATCTAGAACATATTATGGCCTTCAGTCTCAGTTTCTGAGGTTGTTTTGTCACTCACTGTTTCTGTGGTCAAGAATGAACTTTCAGTGTCAAAAATTGTCAGTGGCAGTCTTAAAGAGATATCTTGTCATGACTGAGCTAAATGATAACTGAACATGTAACTTATATTACAGTGAAAATGAGGCAGATGCTTCAACATTCAGCTGTTAATTGTCACACTTTTCTCACAACCTACTTGCATTCAGAAAATCTAAATATTATTGGAGGCTTTACACTATCTACTTTTCTCAGGCCTGATGATTGTGAAACAGTTTGACGTGCTTTGGAGGGTGGACAGCTTTCTGTGTTTTATATTCCACCACACTGGTGGTTTTGCTTTGGCAGATCATTCACACACAATCACACTGGAACCTAAATATTTTAAAAAATGGACTTGTCATGGAAAATTGCCTGTTTGGTCTTGAGTCTAAACAGCTTTATTTAGATGGAGTGAAGCTCTGCTGGAGTCTATCTGAATTAAAAGATGTGGCGTAAGAAAGGCTTATTTTCAGAGGCAGGGCTCAAAGTATGTGCTGTTAGTAGCCTGAGCTCTGGGCGGCTCCTGAAGTCGTGTTTGCAGTGCAGGGAGAGAAGCCAGCACAGATGGTTAGGTACCAAAGGCAGCGGACTTTTTCTCATGCCTTTAAATGGGAGCACTCTCTTTCTTAGCTAATATTTAGCTCCTTCAAATGCTAATGGAGTGGCTTCGCTCTCCAAGGTTAGCATAACAACTATGGGAAAGCCTTTAGATCTCAGACATTTGTTTACCAGATGAAAGAGCCTGCACATCGTAAGAGCAGAGAGGGAGAGAGTCAGGCCTCTCAGCACTATATCTCCTCAACTACCCCCAGTCAATTTCAAGTGACAAGGCTGCACTGTTTGTGCCATTTTCTAACAGTTAATTTCCTCCAACACTTATTTTCCTCTCTGATGATTTTGAGAGAAAACTGTTGTCATGCTTTAATGTGATGTCACATTGTGTGTGTTTTCATGTGTGTGCAGGAAGTGGGATTCTGTATCATAATAAATAAAGGCTGGGAGAATAGCTAGCTGCATAGCTTGAATGGACTGTTGTGATCCTAAAAAGTTAGAAAAATAAATCAGCAATGCTTTGTATGTTTTTATATCATTTATTCATATTGCATCACATATATTTAGATAGGAGCAGGAAACAGTGAGCCTACTTTTGTGTCATTTTTGTAATTTGAGCTTTTCTTAAAAATAACTAAAGACATTTGCATTTCCAGTATAATCAAGAGGCTCCACAATGTTTCTGCCCTTCTTTTATTTAAAGAAAACCTCCGTTTGTGCTGTATCCACAAGCTGCTTTGATTCTGTTTTTAGCTCCATTTGATCCATTGTTAAGTGGAAGAAAAATGATTTATATCACCATGGAAACACCAATAGCGAACACAAAATTCTCTGAATGAAAACCAAAATACCAGATCCACAAAAACAGCAGCTTCAGTTTGGATCAGAGCTTTCAAATGTTGTTGATGTGTGCTACTTCTATATGACTTAAAAACAATTCTCCTTTGTGTGAGATAACCTGAATTATTAAATATGAATCAAAAGGGGGAAAAAAGACAGAATGGCCCATAAAAAGGTCGACAATAAGTAGAAGCATTTCCCCCGCTGAGCAGTTTCAGAGGCAAACAACTCATATTATACTTCAAAACTGTAATAAAGCACTATCTTTCCAGCATCGCCGTAATGCATTATTCACTTCCAGTTGCCAAGAGGAGACTCTAGAGGATGGTTAAGAACCCACTACAATATTTATGTAGTATGCTGCAGTGCTGCCACACACACACACACACACACATATATATAAAACCCTATCAAACCCTAGTGTTTGCTGCCAAGAATCCGTATGGACCTGCCTATATCTCTGTGGATTAACAACATAAAACTCTTAACTCGTAGTTGACACTGTTAGTTTTTTCTGCATGTTTTGGACACTAGTTGGTAAGAGCAGAATGCATTATGTCTTATTATTCCCTTTTATGTCACACAGTCACTTTCTCCCTGGCGCTGGCCCACATACTGTAGATTGTTTATGTCTGTTTTAGGATCCAGGCCAGCCATGACTTCTTTCACTTGGGATTTCTATACTAGGAGCATTCTCAGTGATGATCTATTTGAAAATGGGAGATAGAAAACACATTCCTTAGAGATGCTAAATATATTTCTGAAGAGGCTCAGGAAGCACGTTTGATTAAAGAGCACAGCCCTGTAGCCTATGTAGTGCATCAACTTCTCAAAGTAGCAGAGCAGAGTTTAACTTTGCAGATCATTAATGGTAATGAATGTATGCTGTATGGTAATGATGTAGACATTGCAGGTCATCAGATCATCATGATGATGGCTGCTCTGCTTGTCAAATGAGACAGAAAGCTCAGGATCTCAAGTGACACAGACATTAACTGCATTTCATTCTGTGCAGCAGAGGTTTTGTCCTGGCAAAGACACACCTGAACCCAGGTGTTTAAAGCAGCAACGGCATGAGGTGGATTTAGTATTAATAACAGGTAAGTAATAATAAAGCAATAAAGTAAAATATAGACATTAAATAGCAAAATCAAACAAATCCCCAGGGGAACTAAAATGATACTGTGAGGACCATTGCACCCTTTTTGTGTCTAAAACCTCTTCCACAGCAGACTGCTGACCCAGGAAATGTGTGTCTCCATCACCAGTGTGAAAGGGTTCATCTGGGTTAAGTCGACTCCACAAAACAACTCTGGTCAAGATCAGGGTTGGGAGCTGGGTCAAGCTCTGTTCTGCTGAGTGTAAAAGTTCAGGCTGTACCTGTGACGCTTCATTTCCTCACCCCAACCCCCTTCAATGTTTAACTCAGATCAACATTTAAAGGGCCAATGTGTAATATTTGGCATGGTTTATTGTCAAATCTGAATCTGAATCTGAATATTCTACCCATTAATATGTTTATATTGTATCTTGCGCCGCCATGTATCTACGGCAGCCCGAGCGGACAATCCAGCCAGCCAGAGAACGCGTTTCACGTCTATAAATAAACCAACGAAGACAGCGGAAGGAAGGAAGAAGGAGGAGGAAACAGCAGAGAGTGAGCGGAAGGAAGGAAGAAGGAGGAGGAAACAGCAGAGAGTGTTAGTAGTTCGTCGATAAAGAGTAGTGAAAAGTTTTTTTAGTTATAAAGTTTGCGAATGGACCACACTTATCACGCAACAGGAGAGAATGAACCTGAACCATCATCTGCGAGGAAAAGAAGACGCAACTTCACCCCTTGTGCTGCACTCTCTGCGGCGCTTTTCCTCCTGATGATATATCTCCCCAGCGATGGTAGCAGTAGCACCGAATCCCATTCTGTGCATTCAGCCTCTCTTCTCGCCCGCTCA
>NC_065511.1:9587462-9588523 GCF_006386435.1 Epinephelus moara | reverse complement strand
TGCGCAAGGCTTTTTGTCCCTACGAGGCCACCGTCATTTACCCGACGGGAGGGGTGAGCGAGTGAGCCCTGCAATCTAGAATTTGACCACTGTCACAGTTTTCAACAGTTTTCAACCCATTTTACACAGTGGCCCTTTAATGCTCTTGGCTTGAATGTGTATGAGGAATTTTAGGGTTGAAGTCCTGATTTGAAACTATTTTAAGAAATGCTTCAGCTACCAAATGATCAGTTGTTTATCAATAACTCACTTAATGTGACGTTGAAATATTGACGAAAACTTTTACATGACTCCAATAAATAAGGAATCCAAAAACAGATAGAATTCTTAATGAATTGAAGTCATAGGGGTCCATATTTAATAACAGCAAAACTATATAAAAACACCCCTTTACAAATGTTAATGCAACTCATGCAGTACTGCATAATCCGAGTTATTTATCCAATCGTATGCTCAGTACTGCCCAAACAGTCTTTTCCAACGGGGGAACTGAACTGAAAGTAAAACTTATTTATGCTCTCTTCAAAGCCAGACTCCACTGAAAAAAAAGCAGTCATTATATTATTTCCTTAATTCATGTAGACCATACAATTCTGCTTGCCTCTTTATCCAGGATCTCAGCCAAACTCTCAGCTTTTTTCCTCCTTTTTTGGCCTTTTCAGTGCGCACTGCACTGCATAGGTCTACATACATAGCAAGCTGCTGGTTGACATCCATCCATTATTATTATTTTTTGGTACAAGAACATGCAACATTTGGTAATCTCACAGGATTTGCGGGGTCGTCTAGCCTTAGAACTCCAGTCATTACTGACCAGTCCTAGAGTGTGTTGACGGGTGCATTTACTCAGTCATAATGTTTCCACTACTCCTACCTGTTAAAGACTAAAGCATCACTCAAGGTGGGTCAAAAAATTCTTTATGTGGTTTGTCCAGTCTTTGTAGGTTTCAGCTAGTCTTCAGGTTTGTCCCAAGCTTAAGTGAGCTTTGAGGCTGAAAAAAAAACCCCTGTGTTAAAAAAAGGCAAGGGGCTGGGATGATGTGTGTGTGTGTGTGTGTGTG
>NC_065511.1:9551654-9587435 GCF_006386435.1 Epinephelus moara | reverse complement strand
GGGGGAGGGGGGGGGGGGGGGGGGGGGGGTGTGGGGGGGGGGGGGGGGGGGGGGGGGGGGGGGGGGGGGGGGGGTTATTTCAGGTACCAGTCAGGCAGATAAGTGTTTTTGTGACCCAGCTACTATTTTGAAAACAGTTGAACCAAAACAAAGCACCGCCCACCAGTCAGAGCAAGCTATTTTACAGCTAAACAGTACACTAAAATATCTTTCTGAGAACGTCTGAGGTGAGAAATAGGCAATGCAGTAACAGGATCTTGATTTTTATTTGATCAGCGCTGCCTAGTTTGACAGTTCACAAGCAGTGATTAACCTGATTGACAGCTGCATTAGAGACTTCTTGACTGATTGGATGTTTTTGGTGTGTTGCGCTCGGTTCTAGCAAATACCATTAGATGCAGTAGGAGGAGGAGGAATGTGATTTTTTTGTACATGAAAACTAGACTATCTGTCTCATGTACTACTGTGTAGATATAGTGACAGTTCCAGCAAATATGACCAACTGTAGCTTTAAGACGTGAAAGATTAGTACCTCCCCTTTCAGTCCTACTGGTGCTAATATCAATATTAAGATCAATATGGGAAATGAAACAATTTGGTAAATGCATAAAGGTGGAATGAACAATGATGAGATCACTTGAAGAGATGACTCATTCTATTGCATCATCCAATAAAGGGTGAGGCATATGATAAAGTTTTCCTCCATGCTGTTGCTGTCTCCCTTCATAACCCCATAGTCTATGATCCCAATCTAACAATAGGATCAGCTCTCTACACTCTTCACATCCTGATAAATAGAAGCTCTGAGTCACTGAGTCCAGATTGAGAGGCCTGATATTTTGCAGTCAGGGAGGCTATTGTGGCTATTTCAGCGTATTTGAGGTCAGGACATTCAAGGAGCTGTCTGCTCATGGCTTGTAGAGTGAATGAATAAGAGAGAGTGACTGCGGCAGAGATAGAGAGTGTGTGTGTGTGTGTGTGTGTGTGTGTGTGTGTGTGAGACAGAGGGAGAGAGAGGCAGGGAGATAGATAGATAGAGAGAGAGCACACACTTTCACACACGGACAGAGAGCGGGAGATAGGGCTCTTTTGTGCTGATGTGTTCGGTGACCTTGCGCTCTCGGTGATGGGCCTCTATCTCCACTCACACAATGGAACAGCAAAATAGGATTCTTAGATACACCAGCACACAGTGGAGCCAGAGACTGGATCTCACCGATGCAGTGGGCCTAACACCAAGTGTGTGTGTGTGTGTGTTCCTGCGTTGGTGTGCATGTGTGTGTAAATGGTGCGATAGAGGAAACAGCAGAAATAAAGAAAAAAGAATGCCATCTATCACAAAGGCTGAGAGGCCTTGGCAGAGCCTCAGGGTGCTTATTATTTTGCCCACAGTGTGTGGGCGAGCTGCAGCACACAGCCTGGTAGGCAGCACATAGATTTACAGCCAAGGTGTTGTGCTCCAGTCAAGGTGCAAGTAGACAATACTTAGAAAGAGTTTATTCCCAAACTAGCCATATAGAAAGGCCTTAATGTTAACAGCTCCATGAAACTAAGAGTTTTGTCCAAGCAATGCTTGCGCTAACTTTCCCTGACTGCTGCTGGTGCAATGAAAACCAAAATAGGAGCTGTTTGGTCATGAAAATAATCCACGTACAATGCACAGCTGTAGTATTCAACTGAAAACTAAACTAAAACTGAAAACATCCCTCAGTCTTGAGAGCCAAAAATGCAATAAAACCTTATAATGTGTGCATGCTCTGATGAAGCTATCATAGACCAAAAGCTCAAAGTAAAAAAATGAAACACAGCATAGATCTAAGTGTGCGGAAATATCTTCTACGAGGCAGACCACCTTTAAAATGTGTGTTTGTATGTGGGTTAAAGAATTAAGTACAGTTTTAAGACTTCTATGTATCTTAAAAGCCATTTACTCAAACAAACTCAAGACATTGTTCGGAGTTGCCCTTTCATGCATGTGGCACAGAACAGGAGATTGTCCTTGTCAGACACTTTTTTTGCCAACTGAAAATGCTCTCTTTGGTTAAGGTGAGGGGTGGTGCATGGGTAGAGTGTGCAACACACAGGACATTGAGATGGTCACATTGTCAGTCTGTAATTTGGTCCCAAACAACAGAGTCTCTT
Source organism: Epinephelus moara (assembly GCF_006386435.1). Lineage (NCBI taxonomy): Eukaryota > Metazoa > Chordata > Actinopteri > Perciformes > Serranidae > Epinephelus > Epinephelus moara. The sequence continues at coordinate 9,585,293 of NC_065511.1, read as the reverse complement.
GCTGTTCCTTGAGTTTGTCTGATGATTTTGGCTTTGGCCCTTACCGACAGAAGTTTCCGAACCTCATCATCTCTCTCTTTGTACTTGCAGGGTAAAGTCTTTTCAATGTCCGATCCAACTGATTTGGATATTTGCATTTTTACATACAGCTCCTGCAGGCAATGTCTGAATAATTTCAGGGTTGTGGTGCATGTGTGGAAGGGACTAAAGAATGAACTTGTGAGTTATTTCTTTCACGAGATGGTTGAATGTTAAAATGATTTCAGTTGTCTGTACTGTTAACTGGTAAGGTGAATTCAGATCCTTTATTTGAACCAAAGTAAGACTGTCCTCCCCAGAAATTTCAGCAAGTGTTCTAAAACAACTTATGTTAACTTTTCAAGTGACAAAGCGGCTGAAGGATTTATGATAACAGCTAAGGAGCAGGTAAGGTGACATTATTATAGAGTGAGGAGGTCAGGGTGAATGGAGAATCAGCGCAACATTGGACTTTAACAGTGGAGACTGCATATTTGTTTCCTATGAACAGTCAATGTCGTCACATCATCAGTCACATCAGAAATAATAATAATAATAAATCAAATTTGCCTTCAGTCGACATAGTAGACGGCATAGGTGTGGACTCGTGTCACATGATTTGGACTGGAGTCACAAATTTGATGACGTCCGACTCAAATTGACAGAATCAAAAAAGACTTGCAATTTGACTTGGACATTTTTTTAGATCCAAAAACTGAGACCTTTATTCTCTGTGTCCTTCTTTAAGACATTATGTATGTGTCAAATTATGACAGTTAAAATTTGTATTGAAGCATCCACTCAGAGGCCATTTTCATTAGTTATGGAATGCAATCATCTGTATTTGGTGATTTGGTGACATTCTATACATCAGGATGTTTTGATCAGGCCCTTTTCTGATAGGCCAACTTCCTTTAGCACAAGAGCAGATCTAGAAAAGCTAGAGCTTTCAGAGCACCTATTTCATAAGAAAATGACAACCAAGGATGAAAAACAGACTGATCTGAACAAAGACTAAAACACTACACACAACATGAACTCATTTTCCTTTCCCTGCCATTCAATTTGTGCCAAGCAGTGCAACCCCAACCCCCTCTCCTCTCCTCTCCTCTCCTCCCTCTGCGCTCCTTCTTCCTCCCATCATCTGTCCGTTTAGCCATGATGCGATAAGACAGGTATGGCTACTCCCACGCCGGATACATCTTGATACATGGCTGGCTCTGTGGCGCGTAAACCCCAAGGTCTTTGTGCTCCTCACGTTGCGCAGATCAATCTCCTAGGCAGGTTCCCAGGAGGAACACAAAGCCTTACAGCTGAGACACTACTGTCCCTCAGCAGCAGCAGAGAGAGAGAAAGAGGGGCAGGGGCAGCGAGAGAATGACGAGGAAGGAGAGGAGGGAGGTGGTAAATTTAGGGGGGTTAGGGATTAAGTCTTTTCTTCCAGGATAAGGACCTGTCTCTGAGAGAAAGACAGAAAGAGGCTCTCTTGGAGGAGGAGAGGGTTTGATCCCTCGGTCTCCCCCTCCTCTCTCCTCTTCCCTCCCTCCTTCTCTCTTCTTCTTCCCTCTTTTGTGTTTCTCTCCCGCTCACTGTAATCCAACGTGACACAGTTACAGATGGTCTATCAATGCCACAGCCCATCAGAGCCCGGTTGAGGGGCCTGCTGGGGGCCTGTGGGGGCCTGATAGGTTGTCCAGTACCCTGCCTGCCTGCCTGCCTGCCTGCATGCCTGCATGTGTGTGTGCATGTCCATGTATGCATCAGTGTGTGTGTGTGTGTGTGTGTGTGTGCGCGTGTGTGTGTGTGTGTACCCACTGTTACTCCCTCCTTGCTCATCTGGGACCAACCAAGACGGCCAACACATCAAACAGCCGTGGCTTTGATGTCAGTCACAGGACGGATATATGTGATATATACGCTACAGGGCTACAAGACACTACAACTCACTGCAGCAGGATTCTGCCTTCACACAATGGATTTCTTGGGAGGCAGGAGAGGAGAAACCAGGCTGACACTTTGACGGATGGATGCGGAGTGGTGTGTTTGTGAGTAAGGGCCTCCTGTGCCATCTCACCATGGTAATGGCGTCCCAAAGGAAAGGCCTTTGACTATATGTCTTATCCCATACATCCGATCCAAGTCTCAGATCTCATCTCAACATACCTGAATAGGTGCAGCTCCTTAATTGAACCTGAAGGTAGAAAACTCATAGCTCTTTCTTATGGTAATCAAGTATTGCACACAAATAGACAGATGCTATATTAGATGCACATAGAATACAACCTATACAAAGGGACAATGTAATATCCCTGAATATGGTAATGAGTATGGTAATATTTGTGAATAATTGAGTGCTTTGATAGCCAAGTGCATCGGATGAGATCTATGCATGCAAGAGTAAATATCAAAGCAATATGATTACTGTTTTCTTGTGGTATTATTATAGTTCAATTTACAATACATTGTACAGCATTTTTAAATGTCACTCCAAAGGTGTTTTATTTATTGCACTTCAATATGTCCGGCACTTGGGACACACCATTAAAAAACAAGAATGGTCAAGATTGAAGCGGCAGCGATCAAGATGTCCTAACTTCAAGTCCCTAGTATGGGTCAGGCTCCAAAACCACCTGATCCTACAGGTTGTTCATTAAACTGTTTGCATGTTTTCCTATGAAAAGTAATGCATCCAAATTTGTACATATCGCACATATTTTGAAATTAAACAAGGGAGCAGTCCAGAGCAATCTTGCTAGAAGGCAGGTTGGGATGGTGGGTGGGTCACAGAAAATCAGACTTTACGGTGGAGAAGCGTGTTCAGAACTGTGTGACCGTCATTCGTGGGGCGCTAATTCTTAAGATGTTATACGAATATTTGTACCCCAAATACAGGTACAATGCATCAGAATATCCTCTTAAAAAGTGTTTCATTGAAAATATTCACCAAAAAAACTTGTCAAACATGTTGGATAGGTGTACAGAGACCCTCCAACATTAACATAATTTTACCAAGACCATGTAACTGTAAAAATGCTGAAACTTTGCTATTGACCTTGAAAAAGTTCCACTAGATCCATGAATGTATACTTTCAATTTATGATACAGGAGGGTATTAGAACTAATAAAAACTGTGAAACATCACTATTGCAATTTCTTTTAGGTTGAGCCAATTTTTGGCTTTTTTTCTGTTATAGTTATATTGCTAAGCCTAAATTGAAACAACCATAGTCAAGTCAACTCAAAGGAGCTATATGTAAGAAATCTAAAGCAAATAGTTGTAAAATCCTCCTAATATGTCACAGAGACTAAGGAATAATATTCATATAACATACTGATCTCACCGACAACAATAGTACAGCCAGAATATTCGCATTTAAAAAAATATTTTACGGTCTGCAAATCATGTTTATGTTTTGAATTTGTGTTTTGGCCTGTTGCGCCACCCACCGCCGTCTACCAGTCACGCAGTCAGTAGAGTCTCAGCATCAGTTACAGTTACGACTGAGCTACAGCAGCATGGCAAGCAGCATTAGCAGTGTCCCGGTACATAGCATTAGCAGCCGGCTCCTCCTCAGCTGTATCCCGGCAGCAGCATTAGCAGCAGAGAAGCCGGACTTGCTCAAACGGTCCGCTGGAAAACCGAAGATCAAGGACGCGGCGACGCGGCCCTGCCACGGCAGCCGCCCGTGGGCAAACAAATCAGTCTCCAGCGTGCCGCTGTCCAGCAACCTCGAATCTGTAGGGGAGGGGGGGCGGACATGACTTGCTGCAGTATTTTGAATTTTGGCCACATTCTTACATACAGCACCTTTAAGTCAAGTTTTTTTATTTGTCATTTCCTCAAACAGAGTATGCGGAAACAAACTGTCATTTCCCATGGTCCAAGGTGCTGACACAAAATTCACAAAACACAAAATACAGCACAGAAAAGTAGAAATACAAATGAAAGGAGAATAAAACAATAAGATTATCTCCCCATGTGTTTTTTTCAAAGCTATAAGCAGTGTAACAGTTTTTGTGATTATATGGCAATATAGATATATAGATATAAATAATGCAGCACAACTGAATTGTATTGCAATTGTATTATATATAGATATGGGAGGCACGGAGGTGATGATATGTCCATTGCAGGAGCAGAGAGGTGCCCAGAGGTTGATGACCTTAATGACATCATCAGGATTTCTTTCATTCAGAGCTGATCTTTATTTGTAAAATCACTGGAGTACCCCTTTAAGCATTTGGCAGAGTTTTTATTTCACATAGGTAAATAATGAGGCAAAAAGAGGTGAGTCTTTGTGGTGGGAGACAGCTCAATACAATCAAGACTTTGTTGTTCCAAAGTTCAAAATACAAGCAATGTACATGTATTGACTCTGACAAAATGAACAACCTTAAAAGTGATAATTTAGGACACCACACTTTCATAAGGGTTTTGTAAAAAGACACAGTGACAAGTTGCAGATCACTGGCAGATAGACAGACACTAAAGCCTCAAAAGTGACCACATTATTGAATCAACACCTCTGTGACACAGTCTCAACAAATACTGAACTTTGGGAGCTCCACAAAGCTGGTATTTATAGCAGGGCTGCTACTTGGCACATGGAGCACAACCTAAAGGCACACCAAGCCTAGACTATCAACCAAAACAAAAGGGTAGAAGAGCTTATAAACATGTTCTGTTCATACTAGACCAAAGTTATGTGTAACTTAAACAACTTCCCTTCAGTCCCTCTATGCAGTTTGGGTGCATTTCCATGTGTAATTTCTCAGTTAACATGTGAAAAGCTGATATAACCTGATGCTCCCCACAGTTTCCTTAAAATGTTTTCATATTCACCTGGCCATTGTCTGAATACAATTGAATGAACTAATACTAGGGTCATAGTGGTGCTGTTGTACTGGACTGCATTATACTTAAGCACAGTAGCAGCTGGGTGGGAGGACTAACACATTAGGCCTATGGCCTATACTGATCAATAGTTCAGCTGCAGTAACAGTAACATCACACCGAGATACAGTATCAGGTTACAGCAACAATGCACTACAACAAAACTAGACAATTAGGCTAACTACAAAAATAATCTGACGCCAAAATCTCTCTCTCTCTCTCTCCCTGTCTCTCTCTCTCTCTCTCTCTCTCTCGCTGGTTCGCTCACTTCATTTTACATAGGGTTACTATGGAGACAAGAGTGTTACACACACGCCCGCTACATGACGCGCAGGCGTTGTGCGCTCCACTCACACGACGCGCTCACATGTCTTATCTGTACGCGTGCACAGCGCGTTACAAACGCTACACATACACTACACCTGCGTGTCTACGCACGCACGTCCGATTAGCAGAGTTAGCATAGCGATGCTACGTGTCACACGTCCGTAACACGACGCATTGTTGCTTCAAGAGTTGACACTTTTGACCCCTGTGATACATGACGTGTCTACACACGCATGTCTGATTAGCAGAGTTAGCATAGCGATGCTACGTGTCACACGTCCGTAACACGACGCGTTGTTGCTTCAACAGCTGACACTTTTGACCCCTGTGATTACATGAGGTGTCTACGCACGCACGTCTAATAACCACACGTCTAGGCGTGTGCAGGCATTGCACACGCATTGCATGTGTAACAAGTACACGGTGAATGCACGCGCAGTGCACGCGAAGCAAGTACACGGTGATGGTTGCACACGCAATTTACATGTATCAAGTATGCAGTGAATGCAGTGTGTGTGTTCACTGATACGTTTGACCCCTCATACACACACACACACACACACACACACAGGAAAGGTAAAGAAAGAAAAGGAGTAATGCTCCTTTAATAAGAGGTTAGTGCTTGGGCCTAGGGCTGGGCAGTATGGCCTAAAATCAGTATCACGGTATTATTTTGGGGGGATGCGGTGACGGTATGATATCACGGTATCGTCTTCTCTCTTTTTTTTAACACCTTAAATAAAACAATTTAAAAAGCCATACAAGTCTAGGATGGAAACTATTTATTGTCAGAAGTAAAACGGTTGCTAATCCATCTATTATTGTGTATAAAACGTTATAGTATGTATAAACGTTAGAGGGAAGAGGGAGGGCCGGCGGCACCCGGGCCCCCTTCTCCCGCGGGCCTGGGTTTGGTCCAGTCGGCCAGGCCTCCTCCATCACGTAGCGAGGGGGGTGCGTGAGGCAGGCAGGCCGCTGGGCCCCGTTCTGCCGCCTTAGCTGGAGTACTGCGGTATGAAGGTGACCACAAAAGCAGCACCGTGGCTCATGTTTACTGCGGTAAGTTACCGTCACTGCGAATACCGCCCAGCCCTACTTGGGTCTACCTTATTTGAAAAGAAGCTCACATCGACGGCCTTTCTGGGATGCAAACAGGTTAATCACCAAGTCATTTAAGTCCGATGATTTTTGGATGAGGTCCCGCTCGATAGACAGAATTTAAAATAATCCACCTCGTTCAGTATGATGCTAATGCAATTAGCTCACGCTCCCACTACAGTAACAGCGGGCAGGCCCTCACTGGACTTCCACGCACTGTCATTGGCCAAAAGTCGTGGCCTGGGCTGAATTAATTTAGCCCAACTGGACAGTAAATCAAGGGGGCTTGTCATTAATTTAGCCCAACTGGACAGTAAATCAAGGGGGCTTGTCACGACACCTGTCACTCATGATGTGACAACAATGATTGGAAGCTGATTCTAGGAGTATGGGCTGTAAAACAACAGCCCATTTAGATAAATCCTGCTTTTGTGACTGTTTTAGTGTTGCTGCTGCTATAGGTTCCACCAAATCCAATCAGTTCTAAGGTTTAATAACTAATATTTTAATATTTTCTCTAATTTAATAATTTTCTCGTCTTTATGGTAAAAGATAGGCAGGGCTTAGCCCTGCTAGCACATTTATACCAGCCTATCTGCTTAAGCGTGTTACTTATTTTTTTCCCCTCTCATGTTTGTAAATGGCACGGGCAAAACATTAGACTTACTGTTCAGTGTAATGCAGTCCAGTTCAACACCTCTGCAAACTACAGCCTCAGTAATAAACATCAAGTTAAATTCATACATCTCTGACAGTATCGATCAAAGCTGAGCATTATTATCTTTGTAAAGAATTTATGGCTGTGCTGTTGTATTAGATTACATTGTATTTTACAGGTGCATCCAGACCAGCCATTAGGAATTAAGGATGGGGACAAAAATTTCCAAATTGGCCCCCCTAGCCCCACAGACTCCAGCACGACCATCACAAACCCACCCTTAGCTCTAATACCTACAAGGGAATAATCCCTCTGCTGAATGATTAGAGAAAAGTAAAACTGAATATTAATTCAAGAAACTTTGGCAAGGAATTAACTCAAAAAATCAAACCACGAGGGAACAAATAAATTTACTCTTCATCTATCACCATTTCTAAATCCAGTGTTTATAATGTGCTAATTTATGTAATTCCAAGACTGTTTAGGAACCCGAGAAATATTCAAATGCACCATTTTTAAAAATGGCAATGCCACTTCTTCCCAAGCCAAAATTTAGCCTAACTTTGTGTGTGTGTGTGTGTTATTTAGCACCTTCCCACCAAGATAGCATGACTTGTTGATACCAACAAGTTATGCTATGGATGCTTTAGGTCTTTTAGTTCCATATGATGGCAGTATCTTATCTTTGGGGTGTCAGATGACAACTTTAAAATATATTTTAATGATAAAAATACTTTTATTTATCGTGTAAATACACATGACTAAATTGTTGCTGCTTGATCCCATGTAAGGGTCAACCATAGACCTTTGCATGGCCCCCCGTGGGCCTTGAACTGTTGGCATCTGTACCCTTTGACCCCCCTGATGGTGAGCCTGGGTGCATCTAGCATCTAGTAGCACAGGAGTGTATATGAAACTAAGTAAAACAAAGCTATATATCATCCTATCCTGTAATCTGACTGAATGGCCATTTTATTTTCACTTCAGTGAAATATTTCAGGTGGTGTACCTTAAAGAACGAACATTCAACAAAATGATATTTGAGAAAGCCTGTCTTCTGCTTCCACCATTGAAAACACATTGGTTCCTTTGAAGCTATGACCTGGGTTTACTGCAAGAAATGCCACATGCGATTAACACTAAAGATTCAGGACATTGCTGAAAACAGACAGGTTTAAGTCCTGTAAACCCGTCCCTGGCACCGCCTATGTGCTGAAGGTGAGAGTGACTACAAATTCATAGGGAGTGATGGATAATGAGGGGGAGAAAGTGAGTGAGAAAGAAAGTGAAAAGAAAAGAAAGCTCATTGACACAATCATGAACTTTTCATCACTGTATGTATATGATTATGCTGTGTGCAGTACAAGTCTATGTATTTATGTGTATGTGTGTGTGTGTGTGTGTGTGTGTGTGTGACACCGAGGCGTGGGGCGTTGTCTGCCACTCGGGGCCCCTGTTGTCGACTGCTGGCGTATCCCAGAATCCTATTAGGAGCAAGTCACACTTGGGTGGCACATTCATCATGGGCCCTGCACATTCAGATTGCTGTTATGAATATAATTAGAGAGGAGCACAGAGGAGATGTTCAGGGCACTCACGCACACACACACACACACACACACACACACACACACTTATAGTCATATGTGAGTGCACAAACACATATGTCAGCACACACACAAATGAGTGCATGCAGTATATTGTCGTGCATACAAAACATGATCACTCACATGCACGTGTGAACCGACATGTACAGTGCAAGTGACACGTACTGGTGTACATCCTTTTTAGAAACACTTTCCCTCTTCTTGCTTCGATCTCTTTTTCCATCACACAAACATGGTGATACACATGCACACACACCTATCGTGATGTCAGACACTTCATTTTCACCCCAGTGCTCGGTGCGCCTCGCCTCACCACTTCAAGTACAGGCCAGCCAGCTCACTTGGGACCAGCCTGAACCACTCTGACATGGTTGGATCAGACTGTCTGTGCAGTAACATCTGTATATACTGAATGGTGTCCTCATTCACATTATGTTAACCCAATGGTCCCCAGTCTGGGGGTCAGGGGCCCCAAGGGGTTTGCCTCATTCATCCAATGGGTCAAAAGAGGACACCGCTAAACATTTCTGCTGCAAAATATCATCTTTATTTTTTCAAGCATTCCTCTAATGCTTGACATTTCCTCCTTCCTCTTCCATATCTGTGTAATTGTCAATGAATCCCATGAAAAGACCCAACCAACAATAAATTGTAGCCACTAAAAGATATTGTGTTTGTATCCATAGATATATCTTATTCCTCTGTACCACAGAGCTCCATCATAGTCCACAGCCTATTAAAACACATCAAAGAGTCACACTGTTGTACTGGGTGACATTTTCATTCATTACCATGAAGACACACTATAGTTTATTTTGACCCAGTCCCACAGAAAGTGTAAATACACACTATTTACTGTAAGCACTAATTGTGTATTGATACACAACAAATGCACTATTTCTTCCTGTTTCAGCAAGTTTGCTAAAAATTACTGTAGTGATCAGCTGTTATAGAAAATGATTTAGCCTTTTTAAAAAATGATTTGCGACTGATCTTTGCATTTTAAGTACTCATATAGACACGTATTTTTCTATTTTTTTTTTTTTTTACCTACTTTTCCCCCCTTCTAGTTCTAGTTCTTCTAGTCTTAGTTTATCTGCTCTTCTGTGGATTTCACTCTTTTTTAATATTTTGTTGTTGGACGTTTCATTCTTTTTCATTCTCTGCGCTTGTACTTGATCAAATATATTTAATTATTATGCTGATTTCTAAAAATCTTTGTTGTAATATGCATGTGGAGCACTATGTAACTATTTTAAAAAAGTGTTGATTGGTTATTATTGTATTCTTATCAGTAAGAACAAATGAGCTTGTGACTGAAGAGCCACAGTCTGACAGTCCTGAGACACTAACAGATCACTGGTTTTGGTCTTTTCTTAGGATTTGATGAAAACAAGAAAAATATCCCCAGCTGTATCTTTTAAGCTATTTAATGAAACCAAACAACTTGCAAGTTGACCGCATTTAATATCATGCAGTAATTATAACTGTAACAGTTTCAAGATATTATTTACATTCTCAACTCCAGTCAACTTTATCTGTATAGCAATTTTTATACAAACATGCAGCCCAAAGTGCGACACATAGCTAAATTGAAATTACACAGACATGATTTAAAGGATAACACAAACAATTGTACATAAACTACTGCAAGACTAGAAAATTACAACAATAAGACAATAAAATATATATATATATATATATATATATATATATATATATATATATATATATATATTAAAAAAAAAATTAATTAAATGTCTGTAGTATAGAAAGAAAATATATAAATAAAACAGGGTAACAATAAACAGCGGGGATTGAATCAAGTAAAAACCAATGATTAATACCTATAATTAAGACTGCAATGTTACTCCATATTAAAAAGCCCGATAAAAAGGTAGGACCTTAAGTTACCTTTTTTTAAAAATACTGAGATAGTTTGCCATTCTAATATCCAGAGGCAGCGAGACCCACAATTTAGGGGCATAAAAACAGAAAGCACTCTCAGCGGTACTTTTATGGGAGACATAAGGAACATTTAAAAGTAAAGCAGTGGAGGACCCTAGTGATCTGGTTAGAACATAAAATGAAAGGAAATCTCTGATGTATGCAGGACCAAGGTCATTCAAAGCTTTATAAACAAGTAACAGAACTTAAAAATCAATTCTAAAGGATACATGTAACCAGTGTAGTGACTTTAGCAGTGGGGCACTGTGAAATTGGGGTAATGTTTTTTTTGTTTTTGTTTTTTTTAAAAGACATTTTGGATAATGCAGTGAAAAAGGAATTATACTAGTCTAAACAGCTGGTAATGAAAGTGTGAGGACTATTTCAGGATCTTTTTCGTTTTTAAAAAAGGTTTGACTTTAGTGATGTTCCTGAGATGAAAAAAGGATGTTTTAATGCCCTTGTTAAAATGAGAAGTAAAATATAAATCTGAGTTTAAAACCACTCCCAAGGTTGTAGTAATTAAAAAAAAGATGTGCTTACTAAAGCCGTCAAACATAGAGTGCAGTTTTTCTCTTGCTGTTTTGTGTCCAATTATTAGAATCTCAGTTTTGTCCTCATAGTTTTAAAAACTTTTAAACCATCCAATCATGAAGGCAGGCAATGAGAGCATGCAGTGCATTTTGGGCATTTGGTGTCACAGAGATGTACAATTGTATGTCATCAGCATAATAATGGTCATTGACATGGTGGTGGCTAATAATATTTCCAAGTGGAAGCATGTATATAGAAGACAAAACTGGGCTAAGAACACATCCTTGAGGAATACCACATTCAATACTATGAGTCTCTGATACATTAGCACCCAAGCTGACAGGAAACTGTTTATTAGTTAAATATGATTTAAACCAAGCTGAAAACCCATTCTAAGTTTAATTGTATTTGTAGTTTTAGTACATGTGCTATACAGACATTGTATGCTTTTTTCCCTCTGTTCTAACCTTTTGCTAAAAGGCAAGTATTTTATGCTCAGTTTCATTAGTTGTACAGCATTTTAAGGCATTGCTGCTGAATGCTGTGCACTGCAGGTCATGAAGGGTACTAATGGACCAAAAGTGGGTGGTAATAAAAGGCCACACACAGAACAACAGAGAAGTCCAGCATGGTAAAACTTAGTAGCACTGCAGTGAAAAATGCTGGAACATTTCAAATATTTCAACACATCCACATGTGCAGCTCAGTTATTAGCTATTTAACAGGTTACATATGTTCTCCCACTACATTTACAGCTGTGGTGAAAAGACGAATCATTCTGGTAACAATTTAGAGGGACTTTACATCTTGTTTTAAGTATTGCTCTACTCCATCAACGCTGTATTTGACGAAAAGGTTGAGACTGAAATCATCTGGGTATGTGTGTGATAGTACAGTAAATCCTTCAGCAGTGTAACAGGTCACAAATAATCATTAAATTACTTTAAACAGCTCTTGTAGTAGAAACAAAATGTTCTGAAGCCAAATGTTCACACTGCGGTTTTAACAGAGGATTTGTCAGCTCTTGCTCTGCGGCAGATGCTGCGTGTTTGTTCCTGTGAACTCCTCCTTTAATCATTAGCGGACAGTGACGATGTCATTTGAATATGGATATTACACATGTAAACTGCCAAGTATGTAAAATATTAAAATTTGCCTGTAATCACAGTGTTGTTTGGCCAACATCCACACCTGCATTCACTTTACATGGAGAGGCAAGCCGGCTGGATTATCAAAATGAAAAATAGACACAGTGCCTATTGGACATGGTTCAAACATACAAGCACCCAATTTGACATGTTTTGTTGTTGCTCCACTGAGAATAAATAATGGACAACTAAATCTGCTATATGTCAGGAGCTGGGAAGGTTTCCAAAAAGGGATTACTCTGTATGATTTGATAGAAACATATGGTCTATGATGTTTTATACTTTAATGGCATGTATATAGAAGCATAGACTTAGACCTTTTTTTTTTCTTCTCACACACAGTAGCCTGAATGATAAGCCGTGTGGGCTGACATCCAGCCAAGTGAGGGCAAAAAGCTTCATTTGTCCACCTCTGAAATTCCTCATGAGGCCGACGCAAAGCTCTAATTAACTATGTGAAGGAACGCTGGATGTATGTGATGGCACACTCTCTCTCTCTTTTTCCTTCACACACACACAAACACGCTATTTCTTCTCTTCTTCTGTCCCTCTCTTCCTCCCTCCGTCTGTCTCTACCTCTCTCACCCGTTCGCTGAGCGCTAGCAGGAAGCTGGCCAAGACTCTTGGAGAGCCAGCATGTGTTTACCACCCTCTGAATGCGCGCCACGTCGAGAGCTCTGCCTGCCATCTGAATGCTCTGTAATATCAATAATTGATGCTCTTGAGGAGTAGTAATTAAATTAGTTAATTATGCCGGTAAAATTACATATAATTATGAGACTGGAGGGTATGTTTAGTAAATTAGTCTCATCCATGCTCACTGTGTGTACTGCTGCCAAATTTTATTCCTTGATGATTAGGTAATTTTGATACCCTCTCCGTTTTTTGGAACAAATGCATCATTTACACACAGACACTGTCTGATCTGGATTAGCTTTTGTCACCAGAGGTATTCCTTTTCATCCTGAAAAAATCCGCTGCTCGATAATAATGTGAGAAGTGCTTTTGGCAGCAATTCAGTGAGTTTTACCGCACAGATTTAAACATTTCATTATGCAAGTCCAACTAATGGACAAATAGTAAAGATGTGTCGACATGTTTACTTTTTGTTTGTACATCTTATATTTACTTTGTAGGCTTAATATTTTTACATGTTAGTGGAAACTTTTTGTTTATAGTAAAAGGGTTAATTCACCCAAATAACAAAAACCCCAACAACTTGTAGATAGTTTTGATTGGTTTGATTTGTCCAAATTATGAGATCCATTTCGGAGCTGCTCCAGTACAATTGATGTGAATAGACCTAATTTGCGGTGCTAAGAGCATTAAAAAATGACAACAACTCTTTGAAGAAACAGTTTACTGATAACTCATGCTGTGAATACTTTTCAATTGAGTTTCTGTGTGAAAACAGTGAGGTGTGTGGATTGTCCAGAGAAACAGGGTCAGCCCAGTTCCTTTTGTCATTACTAAAGCAGCAGTGGTGAAATTGTTTAAGCATCACAAACCAAAAGAATTGTCTTTGTAATATCAGAATTTGATCTGTTAGGTTCTATAAAACAAAAAGACTTGAAGGACTGTATCAGTTAATTGTTTTCCCACTCATATGTGCAGGAAATCAATAGATATGTTGGGACTTTTGGGAAATTGGGAAATTTTAGTGTTTGGCCAGATTTCTGCCCAATCAGCTGTTGTTTGAAATTCTGTTTAAGGGAGGTCAAAGGATTTTTGCCATGTAAGAAATGTTGGTCATTTGTCTGTCAATGTCGTGTGACGGCTGAGCAATTCCATGGTTTCTTCTTTTTTCTTCTTCTTGCTTTCAGTTAAAATCAGAATCACAAAGTAATACCCCCTTCCTCTTTTTGTCAACATTGCTGAGGATGCCATCTTGTTTGAGTAAACTTTATTGGAACTGTCACAGGACAAAATCAGTCGGGGTTCTGGGTTAACGTTCAGAGTGAGCACCCAGGTCTGGACTGGTTGATCAGACCATACCACTACTTGCTAGAGCCCAAGGTTCTGTCTTTATATGTCTTGTTCTGTCTGACCAACAGTCCAACACCCAATGAAAATCACTTTTCTCTCATATAAAAGTCCATTCTCACTGAGGGCAAATATCCGTGCGGATTATTCTCGCGGAAAAATATAAAAATGGATTTCATGGGTTCTTATGGAAGTTTGCACACTGGGGCGGAACTTTCTTGCGGTGAAAAAAGTTTCCGCCCAGACTTTGACCCCCCGCGGAATTCGCCGGCGGAACTACACAGCTGGGCCAATGAAATTGTTTGTTTATAGTCGCGTAGACCCGGGAGAGTCCAAAATCCAGTCAGGCAGGACAGTATGGGAGAAAGGTTGATAAACCTCGTTTCACAGCACCACGTCCTTTTTGATGAAAGACGGGATGATTTTATGAACAATGAATTAAAGGACAATGTCTGGCAGTCCATTGTCCAGCTTGGTGGCTGCGGTGAGAGTGGTAAGTGCTAAAGAATGTTGATGTTGACGCTTGCTAAACGTTAGCTTGCTAGCTCGATGCTGCTGCTGCTGCTGCTGCTGCTACTCTCGTCCATGTTCACCCACATCCGTTCACGCAGCGCGGACTTGGAACACAACAATGCGAAATTTCGCACTGCATCCGTACCGTGCCTGTGTGTATGGTTTGAGCACGGAAAAGCGCTGTGCAAATATTATTTGCGTATCGCGGTTAGTGAGAATGACCCTTAAAACAGAAAAGCAGCAAATGCCCATATTTAAATAGCCGGAACCAAAGAATGCTTGCCTTTTAAGCTTATAAAAAAAGATAAATCAACTGATCATAAGAACTCTAGTTGAATGAATGGTATCCATTAGAGAGTACAGTTTTTCACAGCCACTGAATTCATGGATATATTTCAAATAATTAGTGCATGGAAAATTGACCTTAAGTTGCTTTTAAGTGCCTTAACAGGACATAGGAGGCACCTGGACAAAATAATAACAACCACTAAACCCAGTCTCACACAGACATACTCTCAGAAAACAAAACCCATCTCAGCCATCTTTCTGTAAAAAATTCCACTAAATATGGCTGTGCGCAGGGTGGAGGCTCTGTGTCAATAATGCCCGTGAACGCCTGCAGGCTGTGGACCAACTCTCTCTTGTTTGACTTTGTGCTATGGAGGGAGGCTTATCTGTAAGCCCTGTCATATTGCAGCATCACATTTCCCCCAAGATCTCATAAACAGCTTGTCGTGCTCCTACTTGTGAAATAGACGGCATATTGTCTAGACCAGGCTGAATGCACAGACAAATAGCAAAGCTTAAAAACACTGTGTACTGTAGTTAATGAGATTAAACTCACTGCCAAGGAAGTTTTCCCCCATTAATTGCCTCTGGATTACACAAGGAAAACAATTGCACCACATCATCTCAGAGTCATGCACACAAGTTTCCATAAGCATGATCTGTGGTACTAACAATAGGCCTATATGTCATTTTAAAGTGACAGTTGATGTTATTGACTGTGAGCTAATATTAAATGGGTGTTGGAGTTTTCAGAAGTGCCAGAGCTGTAGATCCTAAAAGCAGAAGGTATGCAAATGCTCACACATCAACACACAGAAAGCATATTAATGACTGGCAGGAGTCCTGGTCCACTCGGCCCTCCTGTGGCATGATGGGAAGGCTGTGGAGGCTGTCAGGCCTAAGAGGCTGTCAGTGTCTAACTTTGCCTCGGGCTGGATCCTTTTAATTTATGTTGGTAAAGAATCGCAAAGTGCTGCCATCTCTCCAGAGATGCCCTGGCAAGTTAATTGCATTCTTCCACTTGTAACCGACTCAAACACTTACAATCACACACATGCATGCACACACACATAAAGAAGTACACTCTTTTCCTCCGGGATGATAAACACTTTTTGATTTATTCAGTTAAAAAGTGTCTTCCCTGAGACAGCCAAGTTCACAGAATCAAACAGACATTCGAGGTGGAGAACAGATTCAGTCTGACTGCAGAGAAACCATCACCCAAACACTCACACATGCTGTCATATAGATGCACATGTGTCCTGACAGGCAGAATGACTGGTTGATTGAGCAATGAGAAAACAACTGACACAGAAATCCTTCTGTCTACCTCCTTCTCTCATCCCACCTTCCACCCCCATGTCTCTCTGTGAGGATCCTCCTGATGTTCATTTTGGGTGACTGAGATGTGACCTTACTTATCAGATGTGGCACAGATGGAGGTCGATGACAGAGTTGAGGAAGAACAAACATGTTTGTGAAAAAACAACAACAGCTTTACAGTTTTATTCCCTCCTTGGCACGTTCTTCTCTCACTGTTAGTACTGATTTTTGTACTCGACATGAAAGCAAACCAAACAATCACAGCTATGTTCATACAAACATGTATATGACAGACTTAGCTCTAAAAAATGATATGCATGTTTTAAAATTTCTTCAGCTCTAATGCTGTTTACACTTTAGTTATGTCTGGATTTTTATTCATTTAACGTTCCTTTCCCACTGCACAAAAAAACCCTAACATGTGGCTTTTGTATTTAATGGGAAAGGTTACAATTGGCATTCATTAAAGGGACAAATGACTCTGCAGTAGTCACGGGAGTTTATCGGCTCCAGCTCCAATTGGTTGGCCTCTATTGGCAATCATGGAAATACAACACTGGGGTGGAGGCGCTAATTTCATAGCCACTTTGCTGCCGTGATGCATTGTCAGACTGCCATAAAATACTATCTGTCACTGTCCAAGCAGTGCTTAAACATAGTTTCGAATCTAGACTGCACTGGGTTTAACAGAGACTGAATAAGTAACAGATATAAAAAAAACAAACATTTTCAATGGCCTCCATGTTGCTTTCTACTGTTTACTAATATGTTTTCCAGCCCCTTTGTGATGTTGAATGTAACACACCAGTAAAACAACACAGAAAGGTATACTTGTCTACTGGCAATAGGAAAGCAGTCTAACACTTATTTTTAACAGGTTTTCTCATGTTTAAAACACCTGTATACACAAGCTAGCTTTGGTGGAAAAGGGTAAAAAAGATTGACTTTACAGTTCTATAATGAACGGTCATCAGCTGCATTGTCTTTGCATGTCTCATTATTTATTGCTAAACAGTGATCATGCTAAGGTAGTGCCTGTGTGTCCAAAGCCTTATGTATCTTATTCCTCTGTTTTATAGAGCTCCTTCCAGGTCTATGGCTGTAATGGTAGCTCCATTGGCTACCACTGAGTACAGTATCGTCAAGACCTCTGTATGTGTGTGTTTAAGGAACCATAGAGAGGTTTTTTGTTTTTTTTTAATAATTGAAAATATAGTTAAAGCAGATATTTGACAACCTCTTCTTTTCCTTTGTGTGCTGTTTTTTCCCCTGCACCAAACTGCCATTTCAAGTGCACCCTATCCACCATTTGCATAAATAAAAAGGTGTAAAGGCTCATATACAGGTTAGTATTTTAGTATTTTGTTTTTTCAGCAGTTTACTGAACAGATAAAACATAAAAAATGCAATTTTTTTTTTTTTTTTTTACAAAAAGTAAAAACCTAATCATTAATGTCAGTTCAAAGTTTTCTGTGCTTTGTGGAGGGGCTTAGATTCATGTCCTTCCTCTTTCCAAAACTGTCTCTACCACTGCCTCAAATGTTGTCCAAAAGCTATTAAAAACACACTAATGAGCCACACTGTTGCACTGTTGGACAGGCTCCTTCAATGTCATGATCACACACACTGAAGGTTTATTTGAATTATCCCACATACACCATCCTGCTGCTTGAAATACTGATGAGAGCACCAAATGTGTATTAATCCACAGCTGAAAATAGTCCCGTACAAATGCTCTATTTCCTTCTGTTTGAGTAACATTTGCTATAAACTACAGTGCCCAGCTGCTTTTGGAAATTACTGTGCATTGTTGGTTTTAGTTTTTACAGTATTTTTTGACAAGAAGAAAAATTTTGAATACCATCAGTGTTATCCTTTCATAAGTCAGTGGTCCTTCTCCATCCACGGCAGTGTCAATCTTTCCTACATACTTGAAGTGAATGACAGCTCTGTCTAATTTGGAAAAAGAAAAAGACAATAGACTCCTTATTAAAGCAAGATGATGTTGCTGGCTTTAATAAATATTCTAAGCTTTATAAGCCCTGGTAATTATTCAAAATTGTCCAATAAAAGTCATGACATGCGGCTTAAATGCTTACATATTACGTTTATTAGATCCCTCTCGCTGTGATGCCCTGTTTATACATGTGTGTGTACAACTGTGTGTGTTTATGTGTGGTGCATACATTAAAAATGAGCACATGTTCAGCCTGTGCACATGCCTGCTGCTCACACATGTGTAATAATGTGCACGGATGTGCGTCTGCTACGACTGTCGCTATCGTTTTATGAAGACCCTCCCCTCACGAACGACGGCAAACATTAAATAACCCCCTTAATTACGTCCCATAATCCTCTCATGATTCACCCTCATGGATCCTATTATGAGGCTTGATGTTGGCTGTGGAAAACCTTACATCTCCAATTTTGCCATTATATGTTCTAATTTTCATCATCAAGGGTGGCATTGTAAGACGAACTATTGATCATAAAATCAAAATGTCAAAATACATCAGTTAGAGTAAAAAAAAACAAGCAGCTTTCTTGTTTCATGATAGGTTTGCATTTTACTGCATGACAATATGAATCATGACTCCCTGCTAGAGCTAAAATACAGACACTCTGATCTTTGATGATACTTCACATTGGCCTCATCAAATGAGGATCATTCAACTTTTGCACACAGTTACAGCATCTCACCAAAAGGAATGTTTGGAAAAAATATGCCTCATTATTGCGGGACAGATGCACTCTGTGTTTGCGTGTGTGTGTGTGTGTGTGTGTGTGTGTATGTGTGTCTGTGTCTGTGTCTGTGTGTCTGTGTGTGTGTAGGGGTTAGCAGTCACTCCTTGTGTGTGATTGAGTAGGGCAAGGGCTGATGGAGTGTTAAGGGGGTTGAGTCCATCTTTACCGCTGTGTCCTGCTACCACAGCTGTCACTGTTTGTTGTAGTGCCTGGTGAGAGGTGGAGAGGTGTGCGTTGGAGTGTGTGTGTGCGAAGAAAAGTGAGAGTAGAGGGAGCCAAATAGAAAAGAGACAGAGTAATGGTACCAAACCAAAATCCTGTCAATTTGTCAGAAGTGCCACCATGTTCTTCTCCAGCCAAGCAAAGAGCCATCGTGAGCCGATAGACTGGCCTGTCATAAATTTACTGAGTGTGATGTGTGTGCGTGTGTGTGTGTGTGTGTGTGTGTGTGTGTGTGTGTGTGTGTGTGCGTGTGTGTGTGTGTTTTCCACGGAGACAGTTGACAGAAACACAGCTGACAGACGATGAAAAGAAACATTACTCTCAGTAAAAAATGGAGGTCGCCCTGCAGAGGACAGGAGAGCTACTTTAGCACAGTTAACCTGCAGCGAGAGGGAGAGAAAACACACACAAGAGTAAAATGTAATCTGGAATGTACAGGCAGGCATCCAAGGATGTGGGTTTCATTTTAGCATATGTCGTGGGCATATATAATTCAGGGAGTTTGGGGGTTCCTCCCTCCAAAAAAATCTGAGTGCCAAATTTCCTAGATTCTGGTGAATTTTTCTGCTTCAGTTTATGGTGGAAATGTCCTAGTACCTCCTGCTTCAGCTTTGCATAGTTGCTTCATCTTCGCTTGGTTCTATGGTAGATTGCATTGATTGTTGCAGCTATATAAAGTCCTCTGCTACTTGCATGTTTTTATTGGACGGTACAAATGTATGGTGTTTTAAGTACTGAGGGGAGCATGTCCCTTGCCTCCCACCAAAATCTACACCTTTGCAGGAATCAATGCACACAGCGAATTCCTGTCTTTGTGTCAAGACTGATGATGATGAAAGGAAATTAGTTCAAAGGAATTTGGGGAGAAATCTGAGTGAATAAAAAAAGAGTTTGTGTGTGGAAAAAGACAAAGGAGAAAATGAAAAGCACAGTCACATCAGTTCACAGAGAAAAATAGGATACACTGGGATTCAAGATTTTATCAAGGGCAATGATGCAAAGTGAAGCAATACATCAAAAGCAGGAAAAGAAGGAGAAGTATCCAAGAGAGGCTCTTGAACACTGAAGATTTACTCACTGCAAAGAAAAACCAGCACTTCACTGAGAAAAAGGACTGGGAAACACCAGCAGAAGTTACACTTTCATGAAGTGTGATGATGAAATGTGGAGAAATATGCTTTTGAAAAAGGTGAAAATGGACGAGGTCATTACAGACCACTGAGAACTGAGCTGAATGGTTTGAGAGGAGTGAAGACAAATGGCTGAATGCTTTTAAACTTAAGTATTTTGCACTGAAAGTAGAAAACCTAACATTTTAACATTCATTTATAAGACTTTTTTGTGAGGACTCATACAGGAACTAGCAGAAAGACAAAGAAAAGATCACATACATGTGTAATGCAAAGCTTTAAGGTGCTATGACATCAAAGATGATGAAAAAAAACCCTCTGTTATTTATCCAACTTATACAAGTATAAAACCCCAACAGATAAATATCAAGCATGGCTTCATTTATTTGAGACAGACAGAAGCTGTGTGGAATGAGGCAAATTTTAGAAAATGAAACGTCCAAATATTGCCCTCTGAGAAAGAGTTATGAGCTGGGAAATGTGCTAATGTTGCATTACCTAAAATCATTTAAATTAATGTGCCATGAAATAGGTCATTAATGAGGATGCATGGGCCATACATGGAGACAGACAGATGAGGAGGATGCTGCTGCTGCCATCATATAGCAGACATCATTACACCAGACCAGACACAGCCACAGTAATAACTTCAAGAGACGAAGAACTGCATGAGGAAGGTGGAAAATATAATCTTATTCAGCGTCTTTGGTACCTCTGATTTACATTCATATCTATATTCATCTATATATATGGTACATGCATATATATAAAGACAGTCTGCAAATTCATTTTTTATACAGCACCATTGGATACATTTTAATACAAAAAAATGCAATTATTTATTTATGTATGTATTTATTTCTAATTAATTATTGTAAAATGTCATTAAAGGTGGATTAGTTATATCTTTGGACCATTTGCTAAACCTCATGAAGTGGTGAAAATGCTAACTTTTACCTGACACATGGCCTCTCCCTCTATTTTATAATAATAATATAATAGCATTATTTGTATAGCACAGTTCACACAGCAAGTGCAACTCAAAGTGCTTTACATAATAAAATTAGAAAATACACATAAAAGACAGTATAAGATAAAGTAAATAAAATTTAAATACATGATCACACACTCACACATACACACACACGCACACACACACACACACACACACACAAAATAAGTTATGTTTGATACCAGTTAGTTAAATTAGAGCTACAACAATGCAAGTCTAAAAAGATAGGTTTTAAGATTTCGTTTGAAGCTGTCCACTGAATCTGACGTCCTTTTACGTTGGCATGATACGCAGCTGGTTGCCATTATTGTTTAATGGCACCCAGTGGCATCAGGGGGAAATGCGGCAGGAAATCAACAAAAGGTAAGGGGGCAGAAGTCAAAGTAGGGCGGGCGGAAGGGGTGGTGTATGGGTCCACCAACCACCGACTTTCACCCAGGAGGCCAGTGTTCACTTCCCATATTAAAAAAAAAGCCAAACCCAGTTATTTTCCCTAAACCCACCCACATACGTTTGTTGATGGAAAAAAAACATCAGTTTGCTGTGTTATACCAACGTAGTGCATTTATTTTGAAAGAGACTGTATGCAAACTGTACATTTCCTGTGAAAATGGAAGTGTATTTTGAAAACAGACAATGCATGTAACAGGCTGAAGTTGACCAACGCACCCAGGGTACCTTGCACGTCATATGTTGATGTGGAAAGTCTGTGACCAAATGTCAATATGTGTCAAAGTCAGAGTGAAAATGTGTTGCCTCACGATGACAAAGTCAGCCCATATACCGCGTCAGTTTAGAAATGCTGATATGATATGTATGAAATGTAAATGTAGCATATTGGTGGTTTACAGAAATGTACAATGCCAACATTCACTTCTGGCGGCTTGGGCTGAGGTAAGGCTGATAAAATCTGCCTGTGACAGGTTTTATTTTAGCATACAAACATAATAGTCATCCACATACATGTATATTCAACATATAAATATTTTTACATCAAACATATTTACCAGCACAGTGAAATGATGAGCTGCTTTTCACTGATGTGTTTCATTATATTTTCTCATCTTTTTATGGGGAAATAACTCTGTAAGACCCTGAAGAGATCATTAACACTGCTGTTTGCCAAGGTGACAGATGTAGCTTTTCAACAAATGTTCAAATATGTCTCCACAACTACATTCACACAGTAATTACTTACAAAATCCAACATTAAGCAGTTAGACCTACTTTAATTGGGTGACATCTTTGTTTTTGTGTCTGAAATATTTGGGTTTTTGGTAGAATTTGCATATTTGTTTTAATGCCCCAGCCTAAAACTGCAGTAACTGCCCAAACACCAATCTGCTGCCAGGTGAATAATGGAAGTCCAGGAAATATCTCCTGGTTATAAAATGTTGTTTACTTCACTAGCCGCCCTGCAGTGTGTTCTGCAATCACCCGAATTACCAATTTCCGTCTGTTTTCAGCACGTACAGTGAACCATGAATGTGTTCTTTCTTCCTCCTGGCCTTCCTGTGGAGCCAGCATTAAAGTTTACCAGTTAAACGCCCTCCTTTTGCTGCTGTCCAACCAGTGTTTTGTGGTGAGTAATCACCTTCCCACCTGCAGACGGGCTCGCCGTATGGAAAGGGAGTGTGAGTGTGTGTGTGTGTGTGTTTGTTCTCTGCCTGCATACTTGTGTGTGTTTGTGTTTGATTTATGAGTACGAATCTCAAAATGGGTTCTGTTTTTCTACCTCACAGGCTGCCTGTTGCCCACGCTGCTCCACTCAGAGTCTTTAACCCAGATGCCCAGCAGTTGTCATGCTGTAGGAACATAAAGGTTTTTTGTGGTAATAAAATATTGACTGAACACAACCTGCTGCTGTAAGCATGATACACTGGTGACTTACATTAGAGGCATATTCAGTTATATAAAATTATATTTAGTACAGTCAAATGTAACCACATACGCTTGTTATTATGATGATATAACAATATGAAATATCATACCACCTCATCAAATGCCTCATTCAACCATATGCACTGCTCTATATGGCCAAAAATATACCTCAGACCAGTTGCCAGTAGAAAATGTTGGCATTGCATGTTCCTGCAAACCACGAATACATTACATTTGCTCATTTCATATGTATCATATTCACATTTCTTAAGTGATATAATATATGAGCTGTTGTCATCAGGAGATAGAGGGGATGGTAGATGTCATGTCACCAAGGTGAGACGCCTGCCAAGCTGCAGACCACTGTACGAGACCAACAAACAACAAAACTGGCTGCAATTTAGTAAGATATTGCTGTGTATTAGGCAGCCTTTTGAGAGGGTGAGTGTTTTGTAGCGACCAGTTGCTGTTTTTCCAGCTTTTCATTAGCCTCAAATTAGTGGCGTTATGTAGTGACCTGTCACTGTTTTTTCAATGACTTATTAAACTCTAATCAAGGGTGTTTTGTAATGAGCCATTTGCCTTTCTTCCACTGGCTTTTTAGGCCCCAGTTGTGGGTGTTTTGTATAAATCCATTGCTGTTTATCTAGCAACTTAGACTCTAATCGTGGGTGTTTTGTAGCAACCTGTCACTGTTTTTCAGTGGCTTTTTAGGCTCCAGTTGTAGGCCTTCAGTAGCGACCCATCACAGCTTTTCTAGTGACTTAGACTCTGATCGTGGATGTTTTGTAGCAACCCGTTGCTGTTTTTCCAGCGGCTTATTAGGCTCTAATTGTGGGTGTTTTATAGCAACTTTTTAAGCTGCAAAACACATTGTCCACAGTGTTGTACATTGGAGTGTAAATGTTTCCGCTATATAATGCACAAATGTAATGTGTCTGTAGTGTGCAGAAACATATTTTACCAACATTTTTCTGGCAGCAGGGTTGCCTGGTGTAATGTTCAGGTGTCTGCATATTTTTGGCCTTATTGTTTATCTTTTTTCATCAAAATATTGTAAGAGAGATAAAAAAAAATCATGGCTGTTTAAAAGTTTAAGTACAGACTTTGAAAAACATACTGTAATTTTCTAAAACTCTGGCAGCATAATTAGGACTTTAAATTAATAAATGTCTCATTCTCATTCATGTGTGAAATTGATTTTAAAATAGTGAAACTAAGAATATAAATGAAGAAAAAAAATATGGGATTGGAATCTCTCATGTGCACACAATGCCATGTCTCTAATGTAATATGCTGCATATCAAAACTGCTGACTGGCTGGAACTAATGATCATTTTCATCACTGGTGAATCTCCAGATTATTTTTTTCAATTCATTTATTCATCCTTTAGTCACAAAATAGTAAAAAATGACCATCACAGCTTTGAAAAGCCCAATGTGATGTCTTCAAATCACTGATTTTGTCACATATCAAAAGCTAGGTACTCAGTTCACAATGATATTAAATAGAAAAGCAACAAAGTCTCACAATTGAGAGGATGGAACCAGCTAATATTGTCTATTGAAAAATGTTAGTAGAGTCAATTATTTTTTTGTAAGGGGACCAGTTAATTAATAGACAGAATGGCTGTGAATCCAAAAGAAAACTAGCTGCTAACTGACCGCTCCGGGTTAAGCCAAAGGAAAACACACAGACACACATAATGCCAAAGTTGAATAAACACTCTTTTCACTGAAGAAGAGGTATCTGTGATGACAGGACAAGTGATTTGCTGCCGTAGAAGGTGTCAGTAGAGAGTGTCACCCAACAGGAAGTGTAAATAAGACACACATCTGTGAGAACAATCATCATTGTCATCTGCCACTAAGGATAAAATATATTTTCCAACACTCTCACTATTGTGTCACCAGTGATGGCAGTGGTTGAGTAAATAAAAAAAAGAACTCTTTCTTGTTTTAAAGCTCTTAAGTTGTACACAGACTGATTTCATAGTTTACACCACAGTGACATGTTTGCGACAATCCCTCTTCCAACATGACAACACGTTTGACAAAATCCTATTTGTGGTGCTACACGTTGCAGATGGCGAGGGGGATGGTGACGGGGAATTTATTCTTTCTGGATGGATCTGACAAATTTCTAACAGTTGTGGCTTCTTTTCTCGTGCTTTATGAAAAAAATGTATTTTTAGGTGGGACACAACATGCCACGACTGACATGACACCCCTGTCAACTGATACTCTGAAAGCTGATGACAACACTCGTCGAGTTTTAATTAACATCAAGCTAAGCTACTCAGTGAGAATGTCATCACAAGCTTTGTCCTTCAATTATCATATGAAGCACATGTGAATATGCCCTTTTACAGCGCTTATTCAGACATGATATTGATATATGATAGCCAGGGCTGGCCCTCCTCATTAAACAATATAAGCAGGTGCTTAAGGCCCCCTGGTCTCTGGGCACTAGAAAAAGATTTTTTTTAATGAACAATAGACAATAATGAAATAAAAAAGTAAAGTTCCCTAAAAAAACACAACAACATTTTCTGCTATTTTTGCCAACAAATAGAGGCAAAACAATAAACTTAGAGATGGACAAATGGACAGTTTAGGTGCCGTACACATGCCGTGTTTTTTGCACCCTCAAACTCATTGTTTTTGTGGTAGATACTCAGCAGGCGTGTTCAAAAGCCAGAGCAAAACCATCGCAGTGCGCATGCATTCCCGAGCACCCCTTTTTTTTAGGGCATGACAGCTGCGCCCTGAGATGAAGAGACTTCGACTATTGGAGTGCAGCAGCGTGGACCATCATGTGACAGGAAAAAAAACTATCGCAGCTGACAGACATCTTTCCCTCTATACATAAATATCAATCTGTGATAAATGTGAAGAAGTTGATCATTTTAATGCAGGGCTGCCAGAGCTTTACATCTGTCCCATGGACAATAGGCCTACACACAAACAGGCTTAGAAGATGATTAGCTCTGCTCTCAGGATTTCAGGTAAATATGCTATAACTAGTCCATACCCATTGAGTGCACAGTTGCCCACATACAGTTTCACATGACATTGACTTAAAAGCGGGGCGCACTGGTAGAATGACTGACTGACTGACAGAATGACACACTGACAGTTTCCGTGATTATGTACAGCATACCATACCATGACTTAGTCATACCAAAAATTAGAAAAAAAACAAAACATTCGGCCACAGGGGGAGCCACAGCGATCGGTCGCATTTGAGCCATTTTTAAGCATTTTTCTGTTGTCATAGCGCCACCCAGTTGCCAATTAGAGTTAAATTTCTCCAGTCACCTTGAGACATCCTGTTCTACATATCTACAAGTTTAGTAAAAATCTATATGGCGGTTAGGCCTAGATAAGAAATTAGCTCTCTAGCGCCCCCATTTTGTTTGATCCGGTCAATAATGGAGGGGTCCCCTCAGATTATGTGTGGTCATATGCCTACAAAGTTGTGTGGTGATTAGTGAAACCCTTGAGATGTTATATACCTTTATGTGATGAGCCACGCCCTCTGCAATATTCATTGCCTTATAGAAGCTCAGTTTTAGTAAGTTTTCCAACTTATGCCAAGAGAGAACTTTAGATATTGGTCCCTAGATTATGTTCACTGAGTTTCATGCAGATCGGTCAAACTTCCTAGGAAGAGATCGATTTGAAGTGTTTTTCAAAAAAATCAAAATGGCAGAAAATCTATAAACCGGAAGTTATGGGTTCTTGATGCAGATTTGTTCCTCATGAGGAGAGGCATCTCTGTACAAAGTTTCATGTCTCTACGACATATGGGGCATGAGATATGCCCATTCAAAGTTTGCAATTTCAATCAGTTGCCATAGCGCCCCCCTTTGGCCAATTGATGTAACATTGCTTCATTCGCATCCTCCCATGACCCTCTACCACTGTGCCAAATTTCACATGGATTGACCAAGTCAGTGAGGAGAAAAACGTGGAACAGACACACCCACACACACACACACACCCACAGACAGAGTTTTCATCATTATATAGTAAGATATGGTGCTTGTTAAGGTTGCTTAGCAACCTCAAATGCAACCTGCCACCAAAATCTTGAAAGTTGACACAGAAAAGGCACAAGAGTAGCACCCAGCGTCTGACCTCACATTTTTCAGGTGGCTAAAGACGCAGCATGTGTACAGCCCCTTTGGTAGGCCAAAAACTGCTTACCGAGCAAGGTTTGTTGTCTGAAAAATACAAACAAAAATCCCAAAAAACAGATTTTGTGTGATGCACAACTGTTCAGAACATCTGTGCAGGTGGAAGAAATATTTGCACAGACCTGGATATTGGATTTCTGCCTGCGAAAATATATTTGACCAATTAAATCCTTTGTTCCAACTGATGTCATACCTCCAGGTCAAAGCTAGCTTACTGCCAAAACGGGAGACATTTTATCAGTTTGGTTTCTGCCTCAGCTGATACAGTGAAGAGGCTTATGTTGCCGATATGCACTTGCTAATATGAAATGTTGTTCACAGAATGTGATGAACATAGCACACAGCTTATTACTATGAAGATTGATGTCATCGGACCACGGCCTACTTAATCTTAATCAAAGGCCCCTTTTCCACCAACATTTCCAGGAACTTTTATTACCAGGAATTTATTTACTTGGGTAAAAGAATTCCTGGTCATCTGTGTGGTTTGCGTTTCCATTGCACCTCGAAGTTCTGGAAAATTTATTCAAATTAGCGTGATGATGTAGATGATTTGGCATGTGTCCTGTATTTGGCTCCGCCAGCTTGGCTGGTTACATGCTGGTAGAGAGCAGGGGCTGTTTGTCTCAGCCAGCAGCTAAGTTTAAAAGTATATTAAGATAAGTGTCAAACTAAGTTAGTCTACATACAGACAGCTATCATTTGAGCTTATTAGCATCAATTCGCTATCAGCTGAACTAGCGTGCTGTTCTTGTGTAAGACATAACGTTAGTGTCGGTGGATGAGAGACTGTGGACGGAGCATATTGAATATCGCTGTCTACATGTTTACATGTTCAGGCTTGCTGAACACATGTATTGATAAAGCATTGGCTTCTTACTCACTAAGGGTTGATGTCACTCACAGTAATGAGTGTAGCTGCCGTCAACTCGAGTAATTTTTGAGTTATCTTCACTTTGTTCAGCACCAGCACAGAGCGCAGAGGAGAACCGATACCGTTAGCATCAATACCATGGTCTTTGATAATTTAGCCCTGGGGCTAATTTAGTACCGGGTTTCGGTACCCATCCTTAATCAAAACACAAACGAAGTGAAGCTTGTAGAAATTAAATAAAGTTTGCAGCGGCAAGTGTGTGTTCCACCAGTCAGCGTTCTTCCGCCCTGCCCTTAAAGAATTCCAGGTAATCTGAAAAGTCCTACCCCCCTACTAGGTACTTTTTTCAGGGAAAGTTTGGGGTTGAGGGAAAGTTTTTTCCCCGGGTAATTTTGGTGGAAACGTGCGGAGGTTTTTCAAAATCATGGGTAAATGAAAAACGTTCCTGTGGTAGAAAAGGGGCTATACAGTCCTTCTTACCTGGTTGGCTTCATGCAGCAAACTGTATATTTGCTGCGCTCTATTTAAAGATAGTGTAGCTGCTGATGGGTCCCACTTTAGTCTTGACATACTTATTTGTAGGTCATTTGTGCTTAAACTAATATTTACAATATACAAGTTGTTTCAATGACATGTGAAGTGGCAACATATAATACTGAAGGGGGCCCCAACCAAATCCAGGGTAGGGCCTCTTAAAGTCTAGGGCCGGCCCTGAAGAAAGCATATTATCAACCAAAATGAACAGTATAAAGTAGGATTTCTTAAATTTTTTTAATAAAACTTTGGGATTTGCTTGTCAGCTCAGATTTTTTTTTTAAAAACTTTATTGTGCAATATGAGCCATTATGCAATGTAATAACCACATAAATCACTTATCTGTTTGTAGCATGCTGTGTTAAAAATGAACAAACCGCTTCATTGTCGGAGATTCTTTAACAGCTCTAATTACATCAAGCTATCACACGTGCATTGTTGGCAAAGCCATGGCAGAGGAGGCATTTGGGAGTGAGGAGGGTTGAAATGCGAAAGGATTACGTCAAACTGTTGCTAGTCTTTTTCTGGGATTAGGGAGGCTTAAAGTCAGGAGAAAACCCAAGGGTGTCTTCTCCAGGTCTGTGTGTGTGATGTCTGCTTACTCTACAGATGACACACAACAGAGGTGCACGCACACACAAACACAAATATATGTGCCATGCAAACAAATCATTACTTTCACATGTAGGCTTTGGTGTACAGATCCGCTTCCCATCTTGCACAAACACACACACACACACACGCGCGCGCACCCATATGTGATGTAATCAAATCCCAGTGTATGTGCTGGTGTGTGTGTTATTGAGGTGTGAATAGGCTGCGGGTCTGCCCAACGCTGTCTCCAACAGGCTTAATCTGCGAGATGACCTGCAGGGTCAAACCCATTCTCTCGGACGTGTCCCTTATTGTAGCAGGCAGTTTAGAGGCTCATCCACAGTCAAGCCCAGTTAAAGCGTGAAGGATCTGAGGGCTATCAGACAGTGTGGCCATCACATCATGTCTGCGTCTGTGTCAGTGTGCCTGACAGGGAAGGCAGAGAGGTTTCAGACAGAGAGAGAGAGAGAGAGAGAGAGAGAGAGAAAGCTAGCCTGACAGCTGTCAGACATGTAGTGTAAATGACAGGCGGGAGGACAGACAGGTAGACGGAAACACAGACGGAGAGACAGGCCGATTAATGAACAGTCGCACAAGCAGAGACAAAGACGCACAGATATACAGACAGGCAGCCAGTGCACATGACACACACAGGGGCACAGGTGCATCAGTTGTAGGTCCAGTCGGTTGTGTGCTGCATGAAAACAATAGAGATGACAGTGGAAATACAGTGGAGAAGGGAGCATTTACAATGAATGATAAGCTCTTAATATGGGCCCTGGCAGACAGGGAGTTTGCCCAGGTGCTGCTCTTTGTGAAAGTGTGTGTGTGTGTGTCTGCATTCAGAATCTGTTTGCATTGGGACAATATGACAAGTCATATCCATGTGAGAAATGTTTTGTGCCCCATAGGCTGCACCTCCCAACACTGTAAATATAACACTGAATCACAATCTCAATCCCTGAAAATGCAGTCAGCAGTCAGATGCCATTCTCTCTCCTTTCCATCTACTTTTCCTCTCTCAGAACAAGAAGATTTTTCTTGCTTTCAATTTTGTTTTGCAGTTTTTCTTTCTTCTCCTTCCAGAGTAATGATGCCGGTTCATTTCGGCTGGCCGCGGGTAAAAAGCATCTGAGCTGGAGCATTAGTTTTCCCAAAGCCTTCCCTGATAGAGACAGATGGTGTCCATTTAAAAGGTCCCATGGAAGTGTGTTATTTCTGGTGGTTACAACCCACACAGATACCGAGACACACTGAGAAACACACACTCACGCAGATGTAGACACCCAGTGGTGTCTGCATCTGTGTATATGCATGCAAACACCCATAAACATGTACAATACATGCAAATACACACATAACATGCAGAACATAGATGTGTCTCTGTGTGCACAGAGAGATGGAGAGAGGCAGCAGGATAAGGGGTATCTGTCTATCTTTGCTGTGTGTGAAAGTACAATATCACATCTTTCACACGCTGCTCCATTTCAGGAGCCGGGGCGTAAATATCAGGGTTTATGGTAGCCCCCCCTCCCTCCTCCTGTTTTCCAGCATTTGAGCTATGAAAATAAAGGCAAACGCAATTCTGCTGATGCATAAAATGAGGATGGGAAAGGCACACAGTAGCACCTGGTGGCATAGCATCAATTGGTGGCTGTTAAATAGCTCCCTGTTTGTGCCAGCTGCTGCATTGTTGGACTGAGACAATATGAGAGTTCCAGTAGCAGGGCTCGCCACTGGTTCATCTGTCTGTGTATGTGTGTGTGTAGCCTGACCTCAACCCCCCCACCTCAGGGCATTTTGGTGTTTTCTAGAGCTTGTTTGACCGGCGTGGAAGACTTTCTGGATTCAAGTCACAACAATTGCATTCAAATTCAAATACCTTATTCAAAACAGCAGGGTTTACCTCAGGGTACGCAACATCAGGTGGACACCCCGGCCATACCACATCCACACTGCACCGCACATTGGCTGGACTGAGCTGTCCTCTGTTGGCTGAGTTGGGATCAGTATAGCTGCTGGTTAATTCATGATGCTGCTTATACACAGGCGGTGTGTGGAGTTTCTCTGCAGGGGCTGTGGGAGGAAACGGTAATTGCTGTTTGGCAATGCATGCTTTCATGCTCCATTGGTTTGTCATTTTTCAAAGTGTAATATTTTCCCTTTCATGATGTGATCCACACGAGAGCTTTCTCCACAGACAGTGTTTGTCTCAGACTCATTCGCCACAGTGTTACTGATGATGGTGATGATGATGATGATGATGATGCAACAAATGATAAATGTAGGGTCATTTGGCATCTGTATGTGTCTTTTTTTTTTTTTTTTAGCTTTTTCAAATTAATCTAAAATCAAACTCAAATATATTTTCCAATATAGAAACAAGACAACAACATAACCAACAAATATGTTTGGACTTCCTAGATTATGTATTCTATGATTAAAATGGGGAAATGTTAATTAACTTATAGATGTTGACACTGAACATCATTGGCTACATGTGTCATTTGTTTCCCACCAAAATATCTGATTTTGCAATGCAGTCCGATTATAGCAATATTAAACTTTTTTTGTTTACATTTTCTTTCATTGCATCATCATACAATGGTTTGTATGATAGATATCTAAAGAATTAGCACCCCACAAATGGCATCATCATGTTATGCACTTAATGTAAAGTTATGTAGGCTACTTAATGTAAAGTTACCTTGGTTAGGTCCAAGAAAGTAAAGTTACATAGGTTAGGTTTAGTAAAATTAAACATGACGATGTACCCTAAAATAACTCAAAGTTACGCGGTTTCACACAGGACACAAGCACTGGTCTACTGAGGGAAAGTCCTGCTTTTGTTTGACCCGTCCACCACTCCAATCTGCCTCGATATATGACTTTGCTCTTTATACTACTTCCTTCTTTACTCCCATCAGCACATTTGTCATGTGATCACAGCCTTCCAGATTATGTGGGTTATATACAAATTACTTGCTCATGATTGCTTGGGTTATATACCAACTCTGGTGCATGTAGGCCTACATATTAACAGTGCATAAGAAAAGCCTGATATTGTGTGGGCACTCCGCACTTTGTTTAAGTCAAGGTCGAGTCAAAGGTCTGGTTTAATACAGAAAAAGTCTGCAGTGACAATCACCACAAAATGTGTGATGATTAATTATCACACCACAATCTTTCCGTTAGCTTAACTTAAAATGCATTTTTTTTGCCTAAACCTCACCACAGACAGGTAGTTGGACGCAAACCCCCAAATTCTGGTGTTAAAGTCCTGCATTTTGTAAGCCCACCTCCCTGTGCGTCTGATGCAGTAACCCTTCATTACTCAAAAAAAATGTTGCCTGTGAACATAATCCAAGCATTGTTTCCATTTGTCAGCACAATGTAACTGGGAAAAAAATAGTAATGTATCAATTACTAAAATGTACACATTACTAGGAGAAAGGGTTGCAAAATATGTAAAGTAGTATGGTTAAAAAATCAAGATATTGACAGGGGATTTTTTTTTTTTAGAAAAAAAAAAAACCCCTACACATAGAGGACTAAGAACTAAGGCTATTGTTGTCTCCTTTTGCCTCTGTTTATGGTCTCCACAAACTCCTGAGGGAAATAGCTCGCTCTTTAGCTGCCACATGCTCCACTATGTTCACCATGCTAAATTTGTCTGTCTGCCATGTAGTGATGGTGATGTATGATAACTTGCAAAAGTTCACATGCAACGGTTAATATAATATTAAACAAATTAGTGCCCCACAGATGAGGTTATGTACTTATCATAAAGTTACTTACATTAGGTTTAGGCAAGTAAAGTTACTTTTGTTAGATTTATGAAAAGAAACATGGTGATGATGTACCTTAATGAAATAACTCAAAGCTCACTTGGCTTCACAAGTTTCCAAACACGCAGGCCTCTAGTTTCCCGGCGCAGGGTGGCGCAGGGTGGTGCAGAGTGGCGAAGAGCTAGTTTCAAGCAGCACAACCCGAGGCGCGCTCAGTTTGGTAGTTTGGCAGACTGAGGTGCGCTGAGATGGGTGTGGCGGCGCAGCAGGGGGAGGTGTTGACAGATCCAGCTTGGCGCAGTGACAGTTTTGTGCCAAA
>NC_065511.1:9483848-9549464 GCF_006386435.1 Epinephelus moara | reverse complement strand
GCAATCAGCACATAAATGTATCACTATATCGACTGTCCCATCACATCTGATGTCAGATCAAAGGGGATTGGCACCATTTGGCACGTTTGGCACGCGTAATGGAAACCTAACCTGATTTGATTAACACAGCTGCAAACTAATGACTTCACATCCCTCTCAGCCAACCACAAACAGCCACAGCATCAGATAGGGAGTATATATTCAGCATCTGTCATCTTAGAAAAGTCAAAAGAAAAGAAACAGAGTGAGACTGCGAGAGAGAAAGAGAGAGCACGCACACAAGAGAAATGCAACATTGATTTACAATTGTGGTGACCTCCTCCCAGGCTACCTTTGCATCATCAGCCCGTGGAGGTCTGTTCGCAGTTCCGTATATTTGGACACTGCGAGCTTGGACCTCCCTGACAAAAACATCAGTTTCCTCCTGGGAGAAGTTTGGCCGTCTGATGCTCTTGCTCTCTTCTGCCATGGCAAATTGAGTAAACTCTCATTTAAGGGCGAGGAGAGGGGCTCATTTGATTGGTGTGATGTGTGTAAAACCCACTCCACGCCTTCTCTCCTCCCTCTTTCCAACTTGCGCAGGTAGGAGGGACGGAGGTGGGAAAGAGGAGTAGCTGCGCCAGTGCGCACGGTGTGCCAAACTTGCAAAATCCGCCTGGCCACACCCAGTTGGCGAAGTGCAGGTGCGCTGCGCCTCCGCCTCACATGGTCTGCGAAACTAGAGGCCACAGTCTCCTGGGGGAAAGTCCTGTGTTTGAGAGTCCTGTGTTCGTGGCCCATCCATCAGCCCCACCTGCCTCCTCATGCAGAGTACTTCATTCTTTATTCCTGTCAGCGTACAAACAGTTCATGAGAGCAGCCTGAACTATGATGTTTATCATGTGTCTTGTATGTCACATGACACTACTGCATAACATTGTAAAAAAAAAAGTCAGTGTTTCACATGGGACACAAACATCAGTCACTTGGGTGAAAGTCCTGTATTTGTCTGACCCATTCACGACCCCTATGACGCATCTTCATCTTACGCAGACTTTCTTGGTCTTTATACTTGGTCATTGCAACAGATGGATTTACATTGGAGTTAGTTTAAAGCCCAGACACTTAAAGTTGCCTTGAACGTCGAAATCATACACCAACAGCAACCGACCAAGCTGCTGTATTTGATGCCCTTGGAAGAGCAGGCCGAATCAGAAAACCAAAACAATGAGCTGAAAGGCACTAAATGTTCCATAGAGCTGAGGGGTATTCATTTAAAGTATTGTTCATGCATTGTTCATTAGTGCAGTTTTTAAGTTGAGGCTGTTTAAATAGATTCTAATAAACATTCAAATTGGTTGAGATGCCTTTGCCTGGCTGTCGGTATTGGCTGCAGCCGTGTTGCTCGGTTTGAACCATTAGCATTGACTGAGAGTACCTTATGTGTGAAATCTCTGACCCCCTCCCCAACCACAGTCTCATATCTCTCCTACTTCCCTAACTAACCCCCCCTCCCTACCCACCACCTTCTCATTAGTGCTCCCCGACAACCCTCCAACAACACAGACTCTTCCTCTGCCTGCTATTAATGAGGGAAGTGAGGATTCCTAATAAGCAGTTTTTCTTTTAATTAAAAAGTCTCCATAAATAATCACCTCATAATCCATCTGTCAGATTCCATCCAGCTCCTACTTAGTTAGACTCTGAGATTAGAGAACGGGGCAGGAGATGAGCCAGAGAGGAAATTTCTATCTATCTATCTATCTATCTATCTATCTATCTATCTATCTATCTATCTATCTATCTATCTACACTATCATCCATCTATCCATCTATCCATCCATCCATCCATCCATCCATCCATCCACCTCCATAGTGTGTCTCTCTGCAGCTGAGAATATGCTAATAACGTTAGCGCGTGTTAATAATTGATGGTCATATAAGACTTGGCTCTGCTTTGCTGATTCGGCAGTATTAGTGAGGGCGGCCAGCCGCGCTAAATGATTTATTGTGGCCAATATTCTTCCTGGAGGGATTTTGAATTTCTAATAAGGAAATATTCCTCCTGCGCCAGTGTGTATTTATCAAACAGTAAGCTGTTTTCTGATAGGCCCAGCAGGTCTCTTGGTTTCCACTGCGGAGACAATATACGGCTACAGTCACTGCTTACTCAATATTTCTGGGACTCAATTTCCTTTAAAACCAATTTTCTGTGATCCCTTTTGCATGTGTTTTTGCAAACGGAGACCATTTACCAGCTGCTGAGGTTTTGTTTTAAGCAAAGTAATCATGACTGCAAACAGTTTTAGCTGAACCTGGCACTGTCCAGTAACCTAATACTATGCTAGAATTACATTTTCAAGCTTTAATTTCATTATTCATTATCTCAGATATACGTACATAAAATACCCACAAAGACAGTTTTGAGCCTGAGAAGGATGCATGTAACCAACAAAGTGCCGGAGCACAAGGCCCTGCTCGAGATAAGGTGGTTAATGTGGTGTTTGGCTGTGAGGACAAGCTCTCCTGTTGAACGGTGTGCAGGTGCAATATGTGCATGTGTGTGTGTGTATTCTCAGGACAGGTTCTCCATTCTTCATCCCGTCAAAGCACACCAGCGCAGGTGTGTGGTGGAATGTGTGTGTTTAGCATTATTACCGTAAGTAACGCCTCGGGTCGGTTGTGTTTGTTCACATGGGAGGGAGGGATGGAGAGGGAGCACAATGATAGATAAAGTCACGCTCTGAAAAGAAAAGTATGACTATGCGAGTCATCATTTTCCCATTGCCCACCTCTGCATTCTGCATGTTTACGATAAGCTTGTTTGTACAGAGAACAAAGGCATGCTAGTGATATTTAATGATCATAGAAAGAGAAATGTTTGGTCAGTCACAGCTCCCAGACTCCCTCCTCTGTGTTGTTCCATCCCTTAAAAACAATCCTGTTTACCAAAGGTGAAGTCCCACACTGCCTTTGACACTAATACATGAGTCGGTCTCACCCTTAAGTCAAATTACGTACAGAGTAAAGGTAGTGACACCTCACTTTGTTGACATGTGGATTAACTGATAGTATAGCGTGTGGCTGAAAATAAACCAGCTGAAAACAGTGGTTGACATAGGAAAGTGATGGATGTCGTGATAAGGATCTAGCCTACTACAATGAAAAGTTTGATCTGTAGACTCTGTAAACTCCACCCATCGGCTCATTCATCCGTTATGTAAAATACAGCCAAGT
The DNA here is from genome assembly GCF_006386435.1 of Epinephelus moara. Classification (NCBI taxonomy): domain Eukaryota; kingdom Metazoa; phylum Chordata; class Actinopteri; order Perciformes; family Serranidae; genus Epinephelus; species Epinephelus moara. The sequence goes on along the minus strand of NC_065511.1, from coordinate 9,546,248 downwards.
CTGCTTGTGTTCATCTAACATATAAAGAGTTCAAGACTAATGGTGATATTGTTGGATTGAAGCTGCTGCTAATCACCGTAATCCACAGCATGGTGTTAAATTTAAGATCAGAAACAGTCTGGACAGTATTTCTAAAGGCACAATGCAGCAGTTGTAAATATCAAAATCAGATCACTCATTCAGGCTGCATTCATAAACTGTTTGTACATTTTTTTACAAAAAGTAATGCTCCCACGTACCCTACGTAATCATGAGCCCATTAATTGTGCATAACCCATGTATTTTAGAAGGCTGCCATTACTTGACCAATGTGCTGATGGCAGTAAACAAGGAACAAGGAAGCAGTCCTGTGTGGTCTGTAAGGACCCTGTCCAGGGTGTACTTCGCCTCTCGTCCAATATCAGCTAGGAGGGTCCATGTCATTGGTCCGACAGCCCATTGGTCCGACATCCCATTAGTCCGACGGTCTGCGGTACTGAACAGCTCCGGCGGGCGTATTTCTGCCTTGATGTGTGCCGCGACTGGCTCTGGGTCAGCTAGGAAAGGCTTGAGGCGAAGCAGGCTCACGGCTTATGTGTTTGTCACTTTCTTTTTCATTTTAACCCACACCATGATCTTTTCCTAACCCTAACCAAATGGTTTTTGTGCCTAAACCTAACCAGACCTTAACCACAGGGCATCATGATGATTTTGGAACAACGGGACTTCGGAACAATGAGTTTAATATGGTCGGAACAATGGGATTTCGGGCCAATGGGCTGTCGGACCAATGGGCAGTTCCCAGCTAGGAAAGGCTCCAGCCCCCTGTGACCCCCAACAGGATAAGCAGTTATGGAAAATGAATGAATGAATCATATGAACTGTTGTGTGTGAATTTTTGTAGGATACGTTGACTCATTAGGGGAGTCCTACTCAGGCTGTGAGCAGTTGTATTTGATGATGACCCTGATGACCTCAGAAAGGTTACTTTTGCTTGGGTTTGGAAACCTCTAATTCATCTCCACAAGCCTACCTTAAAGGGTAACTTAAGTATTTTTCAACCTGGACCCTATTTTTCCATGTTTTTGTGTCTTAGTGACTATTCAGAAAAGCAGTTTTTGAAATTGGTCCAGTATTGAGCAAGAACATTGGAGCCAGCAGTGGCAGAGTTGCTTTTGACAGGCTATAAGCGTCTGACAACATTTTGGAAAGGATCCCTACAGCAACTGACCTTATTGTCCAACAGTAAGATCCTTTTTTTTTTAACCAGAAACAGCTCTGAAATCGCAATCATCAAACCCACCCATACTGTATCAATATAAAATCAATATAAAAGATAGTGTTACCATTTATTTTCAGATATTCTCATTTCTGTACTCTTCATTCTCAATGTAATTTACTACAACTTATAAGATAAAAACACTATTCCAACTTCCCATAACTTTTTTTTTTTTTTTTTTTCCAACACTGCCTTCTGAAAAAGTGTAGGGGACTGTATGTCCCCACCATAAATTACTCCCCTGGTTGTCACTCATTTCATGTGTTAATGCCACAGTCATGTCTGCTACAAGTACTGTACTGCTGCTGCTGCTATTACAGCAATTTACTCATACTGTTAATACCGCCATTAATAGAGTGTGCCAGGGCTGACATCAAAACCCTGAAGTTTAGCATCGCGCTGGTTCCCGGAAGAGAAAGTGAATGTGATTTTTGTATTGCGTTTTGGATTATGTCAGAAAATAAGCTCTGTGGCTAACACAAGTTTATGATACTTACAGGTTTTGTTCAGCGAGATAATCTTCACATATGAACACCTTTCATACCGCATTTGAAGCTTAAATGCGATCGCCAGAAGTAAAAAGCTAACGTTAGGCTTTAACGGACTACATGACTACTCCACGGTCGCATGACTCTTGACGTCACCGCCACTAAGCTTTCAACTGATTTCGGCCGCTTTATTTTAAAAACATTGTATAATGGGGAAATCGGACTGTTTAAGCTAAATAAGAAGCTGTAATGGCGGACTGCCAGCACTCTCGCCTGTTCGGGGGTGATGACGTTTAATGTCCCCGACAGGGTTTGTAGTCGTATTGAGCAACTTGTTAGCAACCGCCTTTTTTACGACACGTAAAAGCTTCAAAATTCACAAGTAGGGTATTTACTGACGTGTTTTATGTCGTAGAACAAAACCTGAAACTCGCTTAAGCTTTTGTTAACCACAGACCTTATTTGAGGCATTTTACCAAAATCCCATTCAAAAAACGTATTGACTTTTAGACGAGAGAACCCGAAGTGCTAAAAGCGCTAACGGAGTTCCGGGTTTACTGGCACACTGTATACTGCTATTAGTATATCCAGTCATTTTATCACAGACATTTCAGTCTAGGTCAAAAGTCTAAAGTCTAAGTGACTTTTCTTTTCATTGTGTGTGTGTTACTGTAGAAACCTGCTCATCCTGCTCTGCCAGAACTTCCCAGCTTGTAAAAACAGAGCACATCCACTTCTCAAGCTTCACTGTTGGCTGTGTTGATTGAAACACAGCTGTATTACAGTGGATGTAACCTTACACTAGATACACTTTGCTCATTTCCACATTCCCACCTCTCACATTGCGCCACATATAAATAAGCTGGGTTACATCCTAGGCCACACACAAACTGTTCACATCCTTGTCCAGTGACATCCGCTTTCAGCACTCTCAGTACTGTTGCTTCAATACAGCTTTGTGGTATTTTAATGCATATGTACATGTCCACGTGCACACACTGTGTATTTGCTTTTAAATGCACATATACGCAGGTACACACGCACATGCTCACACACAGTGTATGACCAAGGTTACAGAGTCATGCCGGGCCCTCCCTCCACTCACACCTGTTCATCTCATCCTGACCGCACCCCAACCTGCCCCAACTCAGCACCAGTCTATGAGCTGACTGACAGGAGCTCCATCTGTGACCTCTAAAGGTCATCACACTGAACATGGACAACTTTTTACAGCAGCTCAGGTTGAGCAATGCTACCTTCATCGAGGATGGGAGTTGGTGTCATGGAAAAAAGCACACAGGTGGACACTGGAAATGCTGTTATAATTACTGGCAGGTATTGGTTAAATTGCTTACCCACATTGTTACAATTTACCAGTGTTTTTGCATATGCTGTAGCTGTACTGTAAAAACACTCCACCATATCTATCCTGCTGACGACTGCTGGGCTCATAAAGCCTTGTTTTCTCTCTACAAAACAAGTAAACAAAAAGTGACAATTGTGAGATTTTATGACATATCAAGTGAGCAAATATGTGAATAATGAGATGAGAGAGGTGAGAGATGTAAGAGATGCAGTATTTACTGCCTACCTATAGGCATGAAGTATTCAATCTCTATACAAAACTATACCTGATGGTGGCGCTACAGGTAATGTCAGGGGACCACCAAGGTCATCATAGGACACATCTTTTGGGCACTATAGATGTAATAGTTCATGGCAGTCCATCCAGTGCTGCTTCAGTGTGAACTGACGGACAGATAAACATTATCATCCCTCGAGCTACTAGCATAGCCAGAAACCCAGGACAGGTGGATTATTGCTGTAGAATCAAGAAACATTATACAATTTCAGGAAGTTCTTAAAATTTTTTTTAGTTTTTTGTCAGAAACTGGTTGAAGTATTGTTGTTTATTAAATAGCGATGATGTGAAGGTGATGAAGGAGACTCCGCTGACACCGTCTTGCTTGTATATACAGTTTCTCATTGCATTGGCAGATTTAATCATAACATTAGGAAACTAGAGCACTCGGAGAGCGTAGACCTGCGCCAAGCAGCTCAGATTTCCCGCCATTTTATTATTTTATCCACTTCGCTTCAACCGATCACCACCAAAATTTTATCATCTGTTCCTTGTCCCATTATCAACCTTTCATCAACATCCGTTCAGAGCGTTTCAAGTTATTTTGCAGACAAACAGACAAACAGACCTAACCTCCTTGGCGGAGGTAACAAGGATATTTTAGCACTAAAACGTGACTCAGTTAGATGGAATTTGTTGCAGTACACACTGTACTTTTTTTTTTTTGTCTGGTACAGCCTTATCTTTCTGGGCCCTAGAAGTCTCCAGTCTCCTTTTATAGCTAAGTTACCAGAATAAAATTCTGCAAACTGCAGATATGTTACATTTGTGTGTTTCATATGTAGCATATCAACATTTCTAAAGTGACGTTGTTCAGATTACATGTATGAGAGCTGAGTTTCCAATCAGTAAGAGGAGGGGATTGTGGTATAGCATAACACCTCGGTGAGACGGCTGTCAAGCATCAGACCACTGTTCAACACCATCAAACAACAGAAGTGGATATTTTGTAGCAAGAGTTTTGGACATTTTAAGCAGCGTATGTAGCCACAAAACTGGGTCTTTTTTAATGACACGTTGTGACATTCCCATCCATGCTTGCAACATCAAATTGGGTATTTTTTAACACTATGTTGGAACATTTCCAGCCATGTTTATAGTGACAAAACCAGGCATTTTTTTAACAAGACATCAGGACATTTCCACTCATGTTTGTAGTGACATATTTGGTATTTTTTAACAACACATCGGGACATTAGTGACAAATCAGATATTTTTAAACGAAACATCGGGATACTTCCCAGATGTTTTGTAGAGACTGAACTGGGTATTTTAAGATAAAACATGATCTTAACCTAATCCTAACCAAGTGGTTTTTGTGCCACACATAAACCACAGTGTTATTACACCACGAAATTGACACATAAAGATGGACATATCTTCTACATATGAAACGCACAAATGACACATGTCTGTGGTTTGCAGATTAATTACACATTAATTCTGGTGACTGGGTTGCCTTCCAGCTGGTTTGGGGATTTGAACCAACAACCTCCTAATAATAATAATATTACCACATATGTCTGACTTGCTGGTGAACTGGCTGCTGGAGAGTGATTCAGTTAACAAGCATGAACCAATAAGGAGAAACCCAACCCCTCATTAGATCTCTGATACCCATATTAGGCATTATTCTAACAGTGCTTCAGCATAAGAGGCCCCACTTAATCCTATGGCGTTACAAATGGTATTATTGAAGTGTGTGCACAGTTGCATCAATATTCATCTCTCAGAGGAATATAGGTTTCAAAGTTGCATAATGAAATGTAACAATAGCTTTTGCCAAAATATGCAAATACCTTCTGTTTCCCATTCGGATTATGTTAATTCATATCCAGTAACCTGGTATCTGCAGTATGCATAATGTACCAAACTCTGTCCTACAATATGTCCTATGGGTTTGATATGGGAGGAGGCGCTATGAATGTGAATGCAAATAAAACGGCTGCTGTAAAAACAAAGTAGGGATTATGATTGGAGGAAAATAAACCTCGCCTGGACACACAGGAATAAAAGCAGGGTCGTTTCACTGTCCTGAGAAGAATCCTTACACAGGCCATGTTTAAACACTGGCTTTACTTCGGCTGGGAAGCTGATTTTAAGGTCGGTGTTGAGAAAATATTTAATATTTGGATATTCCATTCAGTGCTTATGAGGCTGCACAACATGGGACATCTGGTTTTCAGACTGATTAAGTAAAAAATACAAACTGATCCCTGATCTTTGCAGAAAAATCAATTTCCTATCTGCAGTGTGAACTTGGCCAGAAAGAGAGAAAAAAAAGTCATGACTAAGGGATATCACAGCTAGGGCCATTTCAGTTCTCTGCAGTAAAACTTAATCAAACAAATATAGCTGCACTATAAACCAGCGGGATGTTTATTTGTATTGAGATGAAAAGCCATTTCCCATCCAGATCCCATCAATATTATATTCAGAGCGTTGTCTTTCTAGGCCGGGCCAAAGGGAAGTGCAGGGAGGAGTTTTGGACCAGAGTTCAAGAGAGGACGCTTGATGTGCTATTTCACACCAGCATGATCTCGTGAAAATTTGGCTGCATGCAAATGCAAAATGGCCCAGAGGGAGAAAAATCTAATCTTTGCAAAATTAGGTAAAAAAGCATGCCTGTTTTTTTAAGTTTTAATGGCATATGTGCAAGCTGTTAAAGTACATGATTACTCAATGAGCAGCACTGAAACAGAAACATCAAGCCTCGAGTTGGCAACAAGCTGAAATTTCCATTCTTGTACACGGCTCCGATTTCACATTTACACCTGCTCTTTCATGCCGCCTCCATAATGTGAAAAGATTGCATACAAGAGTAGAAAAAGAGAGCGGCGTGCTGAACAGGCCCACTGGACCCAGCGATTACCAGGTTCTGAACAGCAACCAGAGCGCCCGCAGTCCCTCCTCTGATCCGAGCGCCGTACACGTGGGACCAGCCGCTTGCTAATAGAGACATTTACACCTTGGTAAAAGTTGGCAGGTGTTACCCCGCCGTTGTCGAGAGCAGACGCATGCCGGGCATCATTAGGCCCCGTGCCAAGCCTGCTTTGGCTGCCAGCCTCACTCGCTCATTCTGGTAGAGGCTGTGTGCATCTGTGAGTGTTTGCGTGTTTATGTGTGTGTGTTTCGGCGGAGCAGCGGAGGAAAGAGTCCTCTGTTGTAGTGGCATGCTAAGAAGGGCTCCTTACTGCGATGGAGAGTGCTGTTGATGTTGCATTACTGCTCTCCATGCAACATGTATCTGTCTAGACTGTTGGTCTGCAAGTGGAGCAGGAGGAGCAGAGGTTAAGAGGTAATGGCATCGCCATGAATTCATGCATTTTCAACAAATGTTCAGAGCTGGATTATGTGTTTCACACAAAACACATTTAACTGTCCATTCATTTCTAATAAAAAAATATTTTCACATTGTATACAACTAATGTGCATTAGCAAATAAGTTTTGTATGAAACATAATGCTGCATTTTTCAAATTTTTTTCAACATAACAAGGAAATGTTTGTATTGATGGTGTCATCTTATTCCATTTGTTTTTCCTATAACAAACACTTAAACTATTTTTTATATTTTTATGGTTAAACAACTCAAAGCACTTGGTTTAGGATGTAAGATGTAACTTTTCCATATTAAAATGCATCAAAATGACCAGATCACTGTAATATGTTTTGTTGATGTGTGTACTTGCATTTTCCTAAACGTGTCCAGCTATGTTCAAACCCAGAGAAATCTGTAATTTTAATCAAGGACACGGTCTGTGTCATCAGGTCCCCCTCACCTGTCAGTGGCATCGCCTTTGCACATGCGTCAGGGTTGCAGCTGTCTGTCAGAAGCTGTAATGAATTGACATTTTATCCAATTCTAAGCCAGATTTTTACGATACACTTTTTAGATCTGGGTCGTTTTAAATTCTATGTTTACACCAGATGAAGGATTTTAGTCATCAGATGTCTGGATCTTAAGTTATCAGAGAAACAAGCTAAGCAAACATTAGCAGCAGCTCAGCTCCAGGCCCTGCCATACTGAACAGCATCAGAGAAACATTGATTTTTAATGTGAAATTGCTTTATTAAGTGTTTTTATCAGTTTAAATCACCTTGTCCATTTGTTTTGGTGAGGAGGAGACCTCTGTGTATAATTCGTCTCCAGCTAAAAATCTCCTGAAGATGTGGATCTTAAGTTATCAGAGAAAAAGCTGAGCAGACATTAACAGGTGCTGGAAGGAAGGAGGAAGAGACCTCTGTGGATAATTCACTTCCTGGTAAAAACCTCATGAACAATAAACACTGAAGGAACTGTAACCGGGAGAATCTGCCTGCAATGACAGCATTGTTCTATATTTTTGTTACTGTTTTGATTGAGGGACCCCTAGCAGCAGAAAATTACACATTGTACATTCAAGGTGAGGGAAACTGCTACTGGACTGGAATGTTCCTACACCAGCAAAATAGTACCAGTGAATGTAATCCAGCCACCAATGCTCATTTGTGTCCTTCAAAATGTATTTGAGATGGTATAACAGAAGAGTTACGTCAGTAGTGTAGGATGTTAAGTTGAATTGAAAAGGTATGAACAGCCAATTAACACTTTCTACATCTTCTCAGTTTGCCTCATTGGAATATGACACCTAAATCATTCTCTCTATCATAGAAAACAATGTTTAACACAGGGGCCCAGAGGACTTTGAGATCTGTAAAACTTAAATTCTATTCATAATTTTTGAATTTTCAAAATGTTGATACTTACATATTTGTGGCTGCTTTTATACTGCTGTTTTTCTCCGACTCTATGAACAGGGAGAAAACTGAATTTCTTTGTTTCATAGCTAACAAAAAACATTTCCTTTTCTGCACACCTTCATATTTGTTCTATTCTCCTCTGTGTTATTTCTGTTCATTATCCACGACTCTTGTCTTGATACTGGGACGGCCACAGCGCAGTGATGAGATTGATTTGCTCGGCTGATCACTAGTCAGACGCTCCCTAATACATCCTGCAGCCAGAGATCTCTGGCCGATATCTGCATTGATATCTGCATTTCAACACACATGCACACACACACACACACACACACTCACGCACACACACCGCAAATACTCAGAGTAATGAAGTGTTGGTGCTGCAGTCACCCTCCTCCATTTACATATAGAATACATTACTGGAAGGTTTATATTATGGCTCCCATAGTTGGCAGTGAGATTCAATAAATCGTCCGTCCACAGAGCCGAGGCCTCTCAGACTGAGAGTGAAACAAGAGAGAGAACTCGAACATGAAAGCAGGAGGGGAAATGATGTCGGAGAGATACACACACGTCTCCTCCGCTCAAAGAGAAGGATGTAAATTGACTGCAAACAGAAAAGCCATTAATAATGATAATCGCAATAATAATTTAGAAGCAGGGGATACACACATTTAGCCAGGCAATCAGAAATCCATCTGCGGAGGTGTTAATATTGAAGAGATGCTGATGGCACAGAAAAAAGAACACACCAGCATCTGAATATGTAATGACAACCGGGAGGCCATAACAAACACTGCTTTTATGTAGTGAGTATTACTTATTAAAATTGCATCTTAAATATTTATCATTTTATAGATGGCCCCTGTCACTGTTTCCTTATTTGTCTCCCTGAAGATTACTGTCTGAGGCGAGGGGAATGTCTGAACTCCATTCAGATTATTACAGCCCCCCTTTTCTTCAGAAATGGCCTGATTAAAATCAACTGCCACAGTAGATTGTGATGAATTATGCAGACTTTGGTGAGGAAATGAAGCTAAAGGCAGTAGTTCATTTAAAAATTTAATCTTGGACTTCTCAGGTAGATGTCGGAGCGCTGCAGAATACTGCATATTGATAAGGTATTGTTATTAGCAGTGTATGAAGCATTGTTTTACAGGTGAGATGTTTGCACGTACAGATGTACCGCTGTGGCTGTTACCTCTGTGGTTTGTCTCTGTCAACAGTTTGGTGCAAAGTTGTTGGAATTCGCTGCAGAGAAGCTGCTGCAACAAACGGTCATTTATCTCCACGCTACTTTTTCATCAAGTCATAAACAAAATGGATACCTGCTTTCAGCTCACGTTACAAAGGAGATGAATCAACATTGTAAACAGGTTAGGTATTCAAAGGGGAAGTGCAATGATATATCATTGTTACTTGCTTTAAATGAGATAAAGTATTCAAGAAAACTTTGTGAAAGTATAAGAAATATAACTGCTACCTGTGTATTAATCTTGTCTCTTCGGTTCATGCACGGATCAGAGACGTAGGCTCCGTAAAGAGATCAGCACAGTGTCACGTGACAAAGTGTTTACAGTCATGCATTTGATAAACAAAGATATAGGAGAGTCCATGAAAAAGAGAATCTATAGTTTAATGATATATTAATGCAGTTTTGAACAGATCTTAAAAGGTTAAACATTTTGCAGGCAGGTGCAGATATCAACAGGGCCGGTGGCAAAAATGTCCCTAACAAAGTGATACTCAGCTTACTGCCCACTAGATAGGATGCCAGGTGGCCTGCTGACTATTTTCTAATTCATAATGACAATAAATTGATTCATGCCGGGAATTTTTATCATACTTTGAATGTAGATAAAATGTCAGGGTGCATAAAAAAAGCACCAAAATAGTGCTTGTGTGATTAAAAAACGTGCCAGGGAAGGATCTCCCACACACCCCTGATTAGCCCTGGTCTGGGCTAATCCACAAATAGACTCAAATCCTAGAAACGCCCTGTACACACCTGACCTGCACTGGGCTGTTGTGACTGGATTTGCCTCTTGGCAAAGACAAGTGAGCACAGCAAATGGCAAAAGGTTGAAACAAAGCAAGTTATCCCTGCTGTTACATTTAAATAGTTCTTAAGTTGCTCAGTGTAAACTAAGTGAAGTTAGTAAATATGACAGTTCTTTTTACTTTTCATTACCACTGAATACTCATATATTCACAAGTCAAAATGACCAGTGAGTCATGACCAAGTGCACTTTGTGGGAGAAATGTATGCTGTCTCCATTTATGAACACTAATAATTTGTTTCCCAAACTACATTTTGTAGGAAACATAATCGCTGCCTGGATTATGAATCCTGGCAGTATTTTTTCTTGAAGCACTAAATTTATGTACTATACAGAAATCATTGGTGGGTGTACAAATATTGGATTTTGACACCAGAGACTAGCATTAACATCAGGGCTGCAAGATTTGAGGAAAATGTGCAGTAATGTTGTTATATATGATGAAATTATTTGTGATAAATAAACAGATATTTACGTGTACTCAGTTCTGCCTTTCTGCTGCTTTCAGTCTACTGCTAACATATAACAAATTGATTGTTGAAATAAAAGAGAAAGGCAGTTATTTCCAGCACTTCTAGTGAACAAAGTGAACATTGAACTGAACACAAAAGGCACCACGAAAAGAAAGCTGCATTTCAAATTGCAGTTTTCTACTGATACTCTCTTTCAACTAACTCAAAAAATCCCTGAGTACAATATCCCGGTCTTTTGCCATGTGTTTATCGAGCAGGTTGACATTGCAATCATGATTTAAAAAAAATTAATACTGTGCTGCCCTAATTAACATCCTGCATCATAGATCAACCACTGTGGGCTTACATTAGGAATTAGAGGGAAGTCATGACTGGATTTATTTTTTCTTTTAAATGTTATTTTTGGGCATTTTAGCCTTTCTTGGCAGACTGTAGACACAGAGAGGAAACGTGTTAGGAGAGAGAGGAATTCTCTGTCAGAATAAAACCAGAGACATCACAATTATATGAATGCATTGCAAGCATGAAAAAATCAGGACACGTTCAGAAAATATCTTCTGATCAGAAAACAATCGTGCATGCAGCTTGATGCAGTCAGTATCTGTGATTGTCACTGTTTATGATGATGATTTCAAATAAAACAAAACCATGTGCAATACATTGAAAATGTGTTCTGTAACAAGCAACATAGAATTAGCCATGAAAAGGTAAAAAAAAAATCTCCGTTAAAACTGAGCTTAAAAAAGCTATTTGGAAAAACAATAAAAAACAAAGCATTAGTTTTAAAATTGCAGAGACTGTAGAGGACTGCAGATATCTGACACGTAGATGACTTTTCACCAGTGGTGTGAAGCAGCATTCGAGTTTCTGCTGGGCGGTTAGAGTAATATCACAAGTTTCAAGGACCCTGTTGAACCCAGTAACAAAGAACAGCAGCGGTGAACCCTTTTAGCTTCAATAGACTGAATTCCACGAAGCAGCAGAGCTCCTTTATTTCACAGGTAGGACCGAGTTTTCAAAACGCTGTGTGTTTCTTCTTTCCATTTCCATGCTTTGATCAGGCTATAATATCATATGCGACAGGGATGACTGCTCCTGTCTCTTCTCTCTCCTCCTCTCCTCTCTCTGTCTCTGTCCTGTCTAAATAAAGGAACACAGAGGAAGAGGTTTTAATGAGATCAACACAGAGCGCCGGTTACATTGATAAGTAAATACTACAGCTTTAAATGCCTCTCGCACTCAATTGGCTCCCCGCTATTGTTGCCAAGCGTACGCCTCAGTGAACACTAAATTTCACTGTCACACTTCAATAACCCTAATTGTCCAAAATAAATGAGCTAATTTCTGAAGTTCCATTTTCATATGCAGGAGATAAGGCAACTTTGCTGATTGATTGGATTCCTTTGTGTGCGTGTGGGTGTGAGTGTGTGTGTGTGGTTCCGAGCCTATGCCTGTGTGTGTGTGTGTGTGTGTGTGTGTGTGTGTGTGTGTGTGTGTGTGTGAAACTGCAGCACTCATAATTTGAGTGAAGGCTGTTTATTATGCCTCTGTTATTCACTGCAAGCATTTCTCTGACCCCTGCTGATATTCATCCGGCTTCCTCTCCCCAAAGCAAGAAAGAGAGAAGGAGAGAGAGAAGAGATGGATGAAGGGAGAGAAAGAAAAAGGGAAAGTTAAAGAGAGAGAGAGAGAAAGAGCAAGTGTAGGAAACAGAGTTTGTTTGCGCAGTTGTGTTTCGTGTGTGTGTGTGTGTGTGTGTGTGTGTGTGTGTGTGTCTAAGGGGTCCCTATGGACTTGGTGCTGGATCTAGCCTGATCATTTGCATTTTTTCATTTGAGCTGTTATTTGCAGCATTGCGTGCAGCACAAACCCCTAAGGGCCCGCCGAGTAATTCAGTAAAAAGGCAGGTAAGACATAAATTAATCATAAGACGTCTGAGAATTATTGCACTCAACTCACACATGCACTCACGTGCACGAATGCAAACAGACGTATATAAATATATATATATATGCAGACATAAGAACACACGAAGGCAACGGCACATACAAATGCTATGAGAGAACACACACACACACACACACACGCACATACAGAATATACACCCACCCACACACACATCACTGAGACTCAGATTGAATCTGAAAGGAGACCAAGGTCGAGTGAGAAAGTTTTCAACTCCATCAAGCAGAATTACCGAGCTGGATGGAGAGGAGTAACTTTTAATGGACCAATGTTTAAATACAAAAACTTTTTCAAACTCAAACACGACTTGCATATCAATGTGATAATTCACTTTTCAGTAATGTACATATATTGGATTCATCAGAAGGAAAACAGTAACTCGTTTTTTTTCTGTGGCTGTAAGTCGAGTAAAATGGGAGGATTTAAGGATACACTTTTCAGGATGGATGCATGACAGTGTTGACTGATGAACTTCAAATGTGTAGATAGTTTGAGGTCGCCCCTGTATTATAACACATGATTAAATAACCCTTGTTAAACATTAGGCAATTATATGTGATGTCAATGTGACAAGAACTGCAACGTCATGTAGAAGAATAACGATGATGGCAGCGGCACATGGAGAAATGAGTGAATGGTTGATGTAAAAAAAATAAAAAGCTCAATATATTTCAGATTTGTTCAATGTGCCATTTTAATTATTGAAGAAATTAATTCCATAATATTTTTATTAGCCTTTTTACTGATAACAACAGCATTTTTAATTCAAATACAAAACATTTACTGTACATGTAGATGGAAGGTATATAGAAGATTTCTTGTTGTATTTTTTTTTATGTTTGACATACATGTCAGTGTCTTGTAATCCTGTGTGATATGGGCCACATTTTTGGTATGATATGCAAATGAAAACTAACTAATTAAAGGGGAACAACACCCCTTTTTCAATATTCATACATATTACCCTACAAGAGAATAGAGCTCATTTAACATTCTGTGGGTTCACTAAATCAGGCTCCCATTCACTGTTGATGGAGCAGCTACAGACTTTACACCCTATGACATCACAAGTTTGAGATTTCTCTGGTTTCTGGCTTTGAGAGAGAGAGAGTAGCTCACTTTTACAAATATTGATTGACCTTTCCTAGACCATGGAAATAACCAAGTGGCAACCCTCAGGGCTGATGAAACAAATGAAGCAAACACATAAGTGCCAAAAACTGCAGTTCTTTGAACGGCCACTTGAGGCTGGCTCCATGTTAAAATGCCAAACTTTACAGCACAAATAAACATGTTTACGGCCTAGTACAGAAACAGTTTTGGTCTCTATAGCTAATTCGACTCCTCAGTCAGATCCACCCCTCACTCCTCTACAGCTCCAGCCAACACATTGTCACTATGATCTCGTCACTTATCGACGTTTGGTCATGGACTTTCCACATCCAGATATGACGTGCAAGGTACCCTGGGTGCTTTGGTTATCGACGTTCTGGGACACAGTGTCAACTTCAGTCCCTTACATGCATTGCCTTCTTTCAGTGTCAATGTCAGTATTTCTGTTGGTTTTCTTTCCTTCAACAACTAAGACATGTGGTTGGGTTTAGGAAAAAAATAACAGGGTTTGGCTTTATAATCTTACAGGACGCAAACACTGCTCTCCTCGGTGAAAGTTGATGTTTGTTAGACCCATCCACCACTCCTACCACCCACCCTACTCTGACTTTTGCCACCTTAACTTAGGTTCCCGTCCTGCCATGTTTCCCCCTGACACTGCCAGGTGCAGTTAAACTTTAACGACAACAAGGCACGTATCATGCCGCCGTTAAAGGACAGATTTTTTATCAGCGCCCAACACCGCAAGTCACTGCCCAAACGCCAGAATTCAGTGACTTCAGAATGAGACTGGGCTGCTCCAGCCTCACTTGAGAACTTTTGAGAAATCAGTTTTCTAAATTTAAAGAAAAGGCACAACTACTACAGGTACAACATCAATATATCAGTCATCTCAACCATAGTCTTATCTGTTTATCAGAATCAGAATCAGAATCAGAAATACTTTATTGATCCCCGAGGGGAAATTATTTATGTTACAGGTGCTCCTTGCAAGAGAGGAAAGATACGTGAATATATAAGAAATTTAAACAATAGTATTAACAAATATATAGTTAAATAAACAGGAATTATTAACAAACNCTCCATTCCCACAACGTCACTGGCCTTGCGGATCAGTTTGTTGAGTCTGTTGGCGTCCGCCACCCTAATGATAGTCATTACAATATGTTAAATGTTAGTGTTCAGCAAGATTCCATTATCTAGGCGCACAGCACAGCTTTACACCGGCATATTTCATTAGTTCACCTAAAACCTTCACTGTGTTCCTTCAGTGTTTGCTGTGATATCTGAAGGCAAAGTTCTGAGCTCTCATTTCACCTCTAACACTTGCTTTATTTGATGACACACTGCATGTGACCCATTATGACCTCAAACTGCAGCTTTGAATCATTTCTATGTTTTCTTTTTCTCATGCTATAGCAAATATTCAGCTGCAGACCCGTGTCTGAATTCAGCCTGCAGGTGAGCTTTATTATTTCACAGCTCCGGCCATTTACAACACAAATGCAGGGAGCGCACTAGTTTTTTTTTTTTTACTGCTTTAAATCCCCCGTAGTCCTCTGCACTCTCCTACCATACTTATCAGTGCCTTTGTTCCTGAATTCAGCAGTCTGAGGCAGATTGGCCCATCAATACACTATCAGAGAAGGTAGGCTAGATAAGAATTCTGCTGCTATCTGTCTGCTGTGAATAAGCTGTCTAGAGGTCTCCACAGTCCGGGTCAACGCACATACACTTACACATATATAGTGTGCCTGCACACACACACACACACACACACACACACTGAATGAACTGTCCAGAGCCTCTATAGTGTAATTCAGCACATGCACAGACACACAGCGTTATCAGTAAAAGAGGAGGGATTCAATGCAGCAAGGGAAGATATTACTACATCTAGTGTATCTCAACTCCGACATAATGTTACTCTTATAGTTAAACTTTGAGAAAAGAAAAGTTGTCTTCAAGTAAGACAGTGAACAGGATGAAACAAGGCACCACCCAGCTAGTTCACTTAACTACACTACGGTGTAAAATATCATAATCAACTCATCTGTTATCATTAACTCAGTCTGTGTTCGTCAAGTTCAAGTTAGGTCAACCTAAGCTGTCTACGTAGTTCTAACATCAGAACTTATAACTAAAGGTTCAAGTCGAGTAACTTAAAATGATTATCTTTAATAAAAATAATAAATTTATATATTTAATGAAAATATACAATAAAACAGCCTGTTGGCCCCTGTGGATTGTTCTGGCTATGGACGATTGCCAGTGAAGATTTGTTTGAAAGCTTAGATAGAAATTTGCTTGCTAGTGCAGGTACGGTTCACAAACTGCAGAGTCAGAGCTCCCAAAAAGAGCTTGAAAGTCAATTTCTGCAAAAACAGGTCAGTCCAAATTTTGATTCTCTCTCTCTCTCTCTCTCTCTCTCTCTCTCTCTCTCACACACGCACACACACACACACACACACACACACACACACACACAACATTGTACGATCCAGTGAGTGAGAAAAAAGGCACTCACCTTGGGCAATTGACATGTGGCTCTGCGAGAGCTTGAACACGGCTGACCAAAATTTTTGACATGTCAGAAATTCATCCGAACATGCGACAACCAGTTGATTGAACAATGCTCGGTCCTCGCTTCCCCCTGTACACCGCAAGGCAAACAACACCTGACGAAGCTGAAATTTAGTCAGGCTCTAAAATGAGCTGTGTGGCTAAAAAATCGTACAGTGTCTGCTCAGCTTTCGGGGCAAAAAGAACATTAACTTACCTCTTCTGTTCGACTTCCACAGTGTGGTTGCTGAATTGCTGTGTGGAGTAACTAACTAAACACATGACACTGTAAAAGTGGAGCTTTTGGCCAGAAAACATAACGCCAAACTAAAAGAGGTCAGCAAAGTGGCAGTGACAGACAGCCCTGTGTCAGCAGGTTGCCTGTTCTATAGCTGTTTCTGGTTGGGCCTTTGTCATAATGCCATTGAAACATCAATATTCAATAATTACGGAGATTTCTGACAATAAAATTGATTTCATGTGGCTTTTGGTGTCCATTTTACCTTTCATTTTTTCCAAAATTGACTTCTAAAAGATCTCCTAGATGGATTTCTTGGCAAAAACTTGCTTTCAGTGAAATCCTTTACTTATATCATAATGTTTACACGTGAGGTGCCACTGTCTGTTTATTACTTCCACCTACAACACAGATTTGTCTATATTTGGTTACCACCAGCTCAACAAAAATATCCAGCTCTTTAGCTGTTAACTACGATGTTCACCAGCTAGCCACAAACATTGTCCATCTGCTGTGTGGTGATGGGCAGGTGTTTGCTGTAAACAGCTGCATGCTGAGGCTGAAAGCAAAGTCAGTAAGTTTGAAAACAATGAGCTTAAGGCGGATAAATACAACTGAGAGGAACTGCAGAGTCGGGTGATAATTCTCTGTGGATTTGTCACTAGGAGGGACATTAAAACAAATAATGAACAAATTGGATAAACTATTCAGTAATAGTTGAGTTCAACATATTAAGGTGGTCTGTAAACTAATTTGTATGTTAAAACAACATAACTGTGCACAGTATGTAAGCAGGGAAAGTTTCAAGTGAAAAAAAATAGACCAGGTCGTATCTGCCCACAATCGGGGTCACATTATAACATTCCAGCTTTGTTCTATGTTGCTTTTACCTATAGAAAATAACCACTGGGGGTTCAAGACAAACACATGATTTAAAGGTCATTTTCATGAATTATTCTGGACCCATGCCCAGATGTTGAGAACATCTTTTATTTTAGCCGGAAATTTTAAGCTTAGTCATCAACGTGTCCCATCTGTGCTGTGTTTTAACGAAGCATCCCGGGACTGTGAAGGTTAAGAGAGGATGAGCACAATGAGCACTTTCCCATTAGAGCCGCAGATCAGAAAGAGAGGGACGGAGAAGGAGTAGAACGGAGGCGGCGAGAGACTGATTAAAGACGGTCGGCTGGAGTGTCAAATGTTTGAGAGAGAGACTGAAAAGGAAAGAGGGAGAGAGAGAAATGAGGAGGCTTATCTTTGGCTGTGACCTGAAACAGCTGTTTCTCTGCGGTGCGTTGAAGATGGATCCTCGCTCATTTCCTCTCCATCCTGCCACTCTATTTATGTTGCCACTTTACTGTCTTCAGAGGGACAGAGACCTACTCCTTCCCCAGAGAGAGAAAGAAGATCAATTTGACTTAGCGATCAATCACTGTGGTGAAGAATACTGTTTTACAAAAGCAGGCCGTCATGTAAGTGTCTCCTTATACTTTTATTTTGCAAAGACCTTGACAGAAATAAGAGGTGCTTTTTGAGATGATGTGGTTTCTGCAACATGGAACTGTGGCAGCTAGGATGCTGTTCTGACACTGAGCCAAAAGTCTTTCCTGAGCCCGCTTTTACTGGTGATTCGGAGGTTTTGGCCTGTCATCCGCAGCTGAAGACTCCCCCCTGCTTACCACAGCTGTCATCCACAAAGCACATGAGGAACTTAGGAATGGAGAGGAGAGGAGAGGAGAGGAGAGGAGAGGAGAGGAGAGGAGAGGAGAGGAGAGGAGAGGAGGAGAGGAGAGGAGAGGAGAGGAGAGGAGAGGAGAGGATGTTTCTCTTTCTTGCTCTTAGAGGTCAGGAGCACAGCAAGGGCAACTCTGTGCTAGAAGCAACTGAAACACAATCCATTGTTCTTTCTCTCTCTCTCTCTCTCTCTCTCTCTCTCTCTCTCACACACACACACACACACACACTTCCTCACTTTCTAACCCCAGAGTTTATACATGTAAGTAAGTACATTTTATGAGGAGGGGCGGAGGGGTCAGACTGAAAATTGTCCAGAAGAAAACTGAGAATTATGAGGGTGGAATAATAAAAGATTTTAACAACACACATATGTAAAGAAGTGTGTGTGACAGGCAAGGCCATAGCCAGGAATTTAGAAATACTGAGGTCAGGAATCTTGCGTGTGTTTCTGAAATGTTTTTTTTTCCCCCTGGTTTTGTTGGGAAAAGGACCAATTTCCAGACACATTCCTTCGCACTGACTCAAGATGTTATGTTTTTAAAAGTATGTGTTACAAAAACTGTGCAGAGAAGAACAGAAAGCAGAGAAAAGTATATTTACACTGTTCATTTTACTTTAATAAACAAATATGGCATCTATGATCATTTTCTGTCAACGCCAGAATAGTTTAAGGTCAAATAAGGCCATCTACACCACAAGATCTGAGGCCTTAGATTTAATCGATTACTATCCTGTTGACTATTTCTGCATCCCATTCCCTCCAAAATTGAAAGCCATACGTAGTAACAGGTTGCAAAAACACCCTAAAATACAGAGGGCAACCAGTGTTTTCAGTGTTAGCCATGGCCCAGATGGTGTTAGTCTTGCGTGCACTTTGTGTTTACTAGATAGTTCAGAAGTGCATCCACCAGGGAAGATCAAGGCTAAATTGCCCTGACTGACATTTGAATATCTTCCATGGGACCCTCTGCTTTTGCACATAAACATAACTCAACATGGCAACACTCAAAGATGTGACCGTCTTAATCGTGATGAAGCTTCGGAGACATAAATACAAATATTGGTAGACAAACTTTTAAATCCAGTCAACACTGGCTGCATCTTTTGAAATATTTTCAGTCAGTCGTCTATCTTATGGCACAAATGTGCTTGCGTTTTAGCAATTAACACGGACACAGAGAGATGTGTCACTACGAGACATCCTGAATTTTTTAGCTCTTTAAGTCTATAGGCTCTGTTACACTGCAAAGTGCACAACAATGTGTAACTGTCTTTGCTAGATTCAGACTGACGTGGTTGTCATTTCACAATCAGCACCCACATTGTGTGAGTGGCAAATGAACTTGCGCCCATTTCTGCACCCATGGGCATCTACGTATTAAAATAAGGTGTAGTCAGGTACATTGTTGGCGCATTGCTACTGTATTTTGAGGCAGCAGAAACCCAATGCACCATTAACCAACAAAAATCTGGTCTAAAGTCAACAGCACAGTATTTTCCTGCTATTTAATAGTTGCATTATTCAGATACTGAGATGTGCCTACATAGGCAGGTTCACAACACTCATGGATGGGTTGCAGGTGGGTGAAATAATACATCATTAAGAAGGAAAAATATTTACATTTTCAAAACATGAACATAGCAGAGAGCAGAGCAGAGCTGCAGAGCTGCTGTCTGACTCCCGGTTATTATCCACCATGTAAATAGCAGTGTGCCAAGTGCAGGCACACCTGACTTTTAAGGGAAATGGAAGATGACACACATTGGTTGAATTCATATTTTGCCAAAATCACATCTGTAATTAATTAGGTGCCTAAATACAACCCCTTTGCTCCTTTGCATCCAGATTATGTGCCACGACACTTGCAAAAGTGAAGTTGGACACACCCTAAATCCACTTGCGCCATGTGCTTTAGACCATGCACAATAGATTGTTTAAATCGGTCCCTATGTATTTTAGGCAGCTGTTCACACAAATCACACAAATCTCCCTATTTCTATGTGTTGCAAACGTAAGGCTTACAGTTTCTAAATGAGCTTTCTGATTTCACTGTGGGCATATGTAACTACAGTGGGCAGGGGAAACAAGGTAATGAACAGCTGTTTCCCCCAGTTTCTAGTCTTAATGCTAAGCTGAGCTTACCGTCTCCTGGCTGTATCTTCATATTTACTGTAGTAACCTCTTTAAAACCAAGTATATATGAACAGGTAACAGGTTGCAAGAAGAGGGGGAGGAGGAGAAAGGTAGAGGCAAAGGAAAAGAAGATGCAGGGTAGAGAAAAAATAAAGCAGGGATGAATATGGACAAGAAGAGGAGGTTTGGAGGAGAACATGGAAAAGGAGAGTTAAAGGACAGGACGATGGAAAAGGAGAGACGGAGCAGAGCGGCATATGACTGGTCGTCTATGGAGGTTGATGACCAGCCCCTGTCAGTCAAGCTCACACAGAGAGAGCAGGGCCCTGCCATCTGCTCCAAAGTTAATGGGAAGGAGACAAGGTGGGGAGGTGAGATGTGTCGACACAGCCCAGAGAGGCTGGAGGGAGAGGGGACGGCGAGAGGATGGAGGTCTGAGTGAGAAAGAGAGAAGAACGGAGGTGGATGGAGTAAAATAGGGTGGAGACCAAGGACGAGGAAGATCATTTAATGAGATGGAGGGATGGAGACATGGCTGATGGAGGTGGAGAAGAGTGGATGATGGATTAAATGAAGATGGAAGCCAATAGAGCGAAGAGGACTTTGAGTGTAGAGGTTATCCCATCTCATCCGTGTGCTGTGGGTCTTATTATGGCTTTCGATGCGCTTTAACAATTTATAAAATCCTAAT
Source organism: Epinephelus moara (assembly GCF_006386435.1). Lineage (NCBI taxonomy): Eukaryota > Metazoa > Chordata > Actinopteri > Perciformes > Serranidae > Epinephelus > Epinephelus moara. The sequence goes on along the minus strand of NC_065511.1, from coordinate 9,525,145 downwards.
CACAGTTAACTCATGGGTAAAAGCAGTCACACCAATTCTATGTCCTATGAAATATGTTTATATAGTATTATATTATTTTTTAAAGTTAATGTAATTGCTGCCTTGATTACCTTCACTAGCAATGTTTATTTTCAGGTAGGCATGACATGCTCATACTGTAGTGAACAGGCATCACATGTAAAATGTGATTGATTGTTGGGAGCCTATAAGCTAACTTATCTTTTGAAAGATTTAAATGGGAGTGGAATTGATATTTTCATTTAACTCAATGCAAGAAGGCAAACAAGTGTATTTCCCAAAATGTCAAATTATTTATTCAGGTTGGGAAAGAGTGTAATTTTGAAAAAGACCCCTCTTGTGCTTCAAGCCTACTTTGACTTTCTCAATACTTAACTAAGATCACAATCTTTCCTTTGCCTTAAAAAACTGCTTTGAGTTGTCTAAACACAACCATAAAAAATAATCATCCTTTAGGTCCTGTCTACATGTATACTGATACTTTTGGAAACAGATATTGTACTCTACACTTTGGCTTCTTGTCCACACGTAAATGGAGGTTACATTCACAGGTATGTACAGCTGTAAACACTGGGTTTTGTCCAAAACTGGTGACATCATAGCAGGGTATGTGTTGGGGGAGGGTTGGATTAGGAGTCTCACAAGGTCCATTTTCAGAAAACTACAGCTCAGTATGCATGTGGGTGAAAGGCCAAAATGCATAGACAAAGCTACAGTTTGAAAATGACCCCTATATGGACTAGGCCTAAAACAAAGATTTTTGAAAACACTTTCTGAGGTGCAGATTTTTCTAAACACTTGTACCTTGTGAACATGTAAAGCAGACTGTTTGGCAAACGCTGACGTCATCTCCTCAAGTTGCGCATTCCCATTGTAGCTTTGTGTGATGAGCATGAGCCAGAAGCAATAACAAAATTGGCGGACTACAGGTTTGCTGACGTTTTCTTAAACTTAGTATTGCTGCACCAACAAAGGCATCTGCTGCACCCAATGTTATTTGGTATACCTCAATGTCTGCAGTCAAAGCAGCAGATGATGGGACACTTTCAGGAGTAGGATTGTGTCGATGAGGAGAGGAAGAACAACTAGCGCATCACTTGTGTCTTTGGGCTTAGTCATCCTTATATTGAACAGGAATCAATGGTGATGAGACCTCCAGTAGGTGTTTTGAAATATGTAGCCAGCTAACTCCAGCAAGCATCTGGAGTCGTTTTTGTGTTCTAGTGTGGACAGAGATATTTTGTTTGTTATGTTTTGTTGTTGTGTCAACAGTATTTCTTTTAAAATGGAACGGCAAAACATCAATTTTCAAAAATATCTGTATACATATAGACAGCGCCTTGGATGCCAAAAAAGGATCTGTAGCTGTGCAGATATGTTCAGAATGGACATTGGCAGTGTGTTTAATGTATTCAATATCAACATTTCCTCATTATGTTGATTTAAAAAATGTCCTTGTAGCATGACATTTATCACAAATTGTATTTGCTAATGCAAATTAGTTGATTATGAACATAATTATTAAGAGACAGGGTTCTTCACACATACCAGGAATCTGTGTTGCACTTATGCTACACTGAAAACTGAAAACAGAGACATTTTATTAATTGTGTAGGCGGTGCTTTATGCAATCATTTCACTGGAAGTAGAGCAAGGACCCTTAATGTTTCCTGATCTTCAGTGTGATGTTAGAGTTTGCATCTGCCCTGCATTCCTCACATACTTCTGGATTTTCAGCGCCTTGTCATGAATGTGAGCTTAATGCCTAATCAATTGCTTTTGTGATCCTCTGAGAGCTTCTTAATAGACCATGTAGTGACACCACACTGAGGTCACAGACCTTTGACAGTTCAATTACGCCCCCCTATTCACAATGGGATAGATGGTGACACACAGCGGGATCAGAATAACTATATCAGACAAGCGTCTTAAACATCTGCTCAGTATAATTTATGAAAGCACACACATGAAGATGCAGTTTATCTCGCTGATAAACATTCACATAGGGTGCATGCACTGGAGAAAGTCACAGGGTCACAGAAGTATTGACATTGATGGTCTGACAAGTCATTATAATTTTGATCTATAAATAAACAACATGAGAACAGGGTCAAGTCAAAAGTATTCAAATTACCACACATCGCCAAGTTTGTGGGGTTTCTCGGCTGAGCCTCACACCACCTGTTCAGGAAAGTAGGAACTAGGTCAGAGCTAGCCAAAGTCACAACCAGGCAAATTTAGCAAGGCTCAGGTTAGAATTCAGGTCTCGGTGCAAGGCTTTCCTCTCAGCCATCACGCACCCTCCACCCCCTGCTGTTGGACATGAGCGATACTGGGAGTGTTTCCTCTGAGGTTCACCCTCCCCCCCTCAGGTTCACCTCCTGACTGGACAACAGATGGACTGTAGTGGAGCCCAGACAACAACACCTCCTGCTAGTGTGTGTGTTTGTGTGTGTGCCAGGATGGCTGGCTGTGTGTTGTTAGGTCAACATGGCTGCAGATGCAGGTGTGATCCTTCATGTTTCTTGTTGACACTGTTATCAGTCATTGTCCAAACATGGGCGGTGCAGTTTGTCAGTGTGCATCTTATTCAGGGTCAGTTTAGCTGTAAATCAATCAAGCCGAACACCAAACCTGAAACACTTTGACAAAGACAGGTTTTTTATTTTATTAGTAGCTTTTTCAGATACACTTTTTGAGGTTGAGGTGTAGTTTTCTATCTGACAAACAAAAACCACCAAAGGAAAATCTTGTGATTGAATTTTGCTATATCAGAAGGTTTATCATAATTTTGCTATATCAGAAGGTTTATCATAATTTTGCTATATTAGGAGGTTTTTTTTAGTCAGTGCTTTCTGGGGTGCTGATAGCTGGTCACCAGAATAAATATGATTTTTCTCCCTCTTTATTTTTTTATTCTGTCAAAAAGCAATGCGAATGTAGGACTTGTAGAACCATAATGTCTCAACAGTCAGGGACTCACCCCTGTCACCAAATTAGACAGTGAAAAATTTAATAAGCTACAAACTATGAAAGCTGCATATTTGCTTCAATTCAATGTACAAACGCATTGATTTTTTTAAGTGACTGAAAAGAAAGCTCGTCCTCCGCTTATCCGGGTCCGGGTCGCGGGGGCAGCAGCCTCAGCAAAGAAGCCCAGACAGTCCTCTCCCCAGCCACTTCCGTCAGCTCTTCCGCGGGAACCCCAAGGCGTTCCCAGGCCAGCCGGGTGATGTAATCCCTCCAGCGTGTTCTGGGGCGGCCCCGAGGTCTCCTCCCGGTTGGACATGCCCGAAACACCTCCCAAGGGAGGCGTCCGGAAGGCATCCTTACCAGATGCCCGAACCACCTCAACTGGCTCCTCTCGATGTGGAGGAGCAGCGGCTCTACTCCGAGTCCCTCCCGGATGTCTGAGCTCCTCACCCTATCCCTAAGGCTGAGCCCAGCCACCCTGCGGAGGAAACTCATTTCGGCCGCTTGCACTCGCGATCTCATTCTTTCGGTCACTACCCAGAGCTCGTGACCATAGGTGAGGATTGGAACGTAGATCGACCGGTAAATCGAGAGCTTCGCTTTCTGGCTAAGCTCCCTCTTCACCACAACGGACCGGTTAAGCGCCTGCATCACTGCTGACGCCGCCCCAATCCGCCTGTCAATCTCCCGCTCCATCCTACCCTCACTCGTGAACAAGATCCCGAGATACTTAAACTCCTCCACCTGAGGAAGGACCTCCCCCCTGACCTGGAGTGGGCAATCCACCCTTTTCCGGCTGAGGACCATGGCCTCAGACTTGGAGGTGCTGATTCTCATCCCAGCCGCTTCACACTCGGCTGCGAACCGCCCCAGCGAGAGCTGGAGGTCACTGTTCGATGGAGCTAGGAAGACCACGTCATCCGCAAAAAGCAGGGACGAGATCCTCCCGTCACCGAACCTGACACCCTCCACCACTCGGCTGCGCCTAGAAATTCTGTCCATAAAAGTTATGAACAGAACCGGTGACAAAGGGCAGCCCTGGCGGAGTCCAACCCTCACCGGGAACAGGTCCGACTTACTGCCAGCCACGCGAACCAGACTCATGCTCCTTTGGTACAGGGACTGGATGGCCCTTAGCAAGGGGCCACCAACCCCATACTCCCGGAGCACCCCCCACAGGATGCCCCTGGGGACACGGTCGTAAGCCTTCTCCAAATCCACAAAACACATGTGGACTGGTTGGGCAAACTCCCATGCCCCCTCCAGCACCCTGGCGAGGGTAAAGAGCTGGTCCACGGTTCCGCGTCCGGGACGAAAACCACATTGCTCCTCCTCAATCCGAGGTTCAACTATCGACCGGACCCTCTTCTCCAGCACCCTGGAGTAAACCTTACCGGGTAGGCTGAGGAGTGTGATCCCCCTGTAGTTGGAACACACCCTCTGGTCCCCTTTCTTGAAAATGGGAACCACCACCCCGGTCTGCCACTCCAGAGGCACTGCCCCCGATGTCCACGCAATGTTGCAGAGGCGTGTCAGCCAGGACAGCCCTACAACATCCAGAGCCTTGAGATATCCAGGACGAATCTCATCCACCCCCGGGGCTCCGCCGCCTCGGAGTTGTTTCACTACCTCAGCAACTTCTGCCCCAGAAATTGGACGACCCGCCCCCGAGACCCCCGTCTCTGTTTCCTCACTGGAATACGTGTTGGTGGGATTGAGGAGCTCCTCAAAGTATTCCTTCCACCGCCCGACAATGTCCTCAGTTGACGTCAGCAGCTCCCCGCCCCCACTGTAAACAGTGTGAGCAAGTTGCCGCCTTCCCCCCCTGAGGCGCCGGACGGTTTGCCAGAACCTCTTTGGAGCCGATCGATAGTCTTCCTCCATGGCCTCACCGAACTCCTCCCACGCCCGAGTTTTTGCCTCAACGACTGCCGCTGCTGCGCTCCGCTTGGCCCGCCGGTACCCGTCAGCTGCTTCCGGAGACCCACAGACCAACCATGCCCTGTAGGCCTCCTTCTTCAGCCTGACGGCTCCCCTCACCTCTGGTGTCCACCAGCGGGTTCGGGGATTACCGCCGCGACTGGCCCCAGCGGCCTTGCGGCCACAGCTCACAACAGCCGCCTCGACAATGGCAGAGCGGAACAAGGCCCATTCGGACTCAATGTCCCCCTCTGCCCTCGGGACGCGGTCGAAGCTCTCCCGGAGGTGGGAGTTGAAGATCATCTGGACAGGTTCTTCCGCCAGGCGTTCCCAGCAGACCCTCACTGTTCGTTTGGGCCTGCCAGGTCTGCGCGGCGTCCTCCCCCACCATCTGATCCAACTCACCACCAGGTGGTGATCAGTTGACAGCTCTGCTCCTCTCTTCACCCGAGTGTCCAGAACATATGGCCGCAGGTCAAATGATACGACTACAAAGTCGATCATTGACCTGCGACCTAGGCTGTCCTGGTGCCACGTGCACCGATGGACATCCTTATGTTTGAACATGGTGTTAGTTATGGCCAAACTGCGACCCGCACAGAAGTCCAATAACTGAACACCACTCGGGTTCAGATCGGGCAGGCCGTTCCTCCCAATCACGCCCCTCCAGGTCCCGCTGTCATTGCCCACGTGAGCGTTGAAGTCCCCCAGCAGAACAATGGAGTCCCCGGTCGGGGCGCTGTCCAGCACCCGTCCCAGGGACTCCAAAAAGGGTGGGTACTCTGAACTGTTGTTCGGTGCATAAGCACAGACAACAGTCAGGACCCGTTCCCCGACCCGAAGGCGCAGGGAAGCAACCCTTTCGTCTACCGGGGTAAACCCCAACGTACAGGCAGAGAGTCTGGGGGCTATCAGGAAGCCCACCCCGGCCCTCCGCCTCTCACCCGGAGCAACTCCAGCGAAGGAGAGAGTCCAACCCCTCTCAAGGACTAGGGTTCCAGACCCGGAACTATGTGTCGAGGTGAGGCCGACTATATCTAGCCGGTAGCGCTCAACCTCTTCCACAAGCTCCGGCTCCTTCCCCGCCAGAGAGGTGACATTCCATGTCCCAAGAGCCAACTTCTGTAACCGAGGATCGGACCGCCAAGGCCCCCGCCTTGGTCTGCTGCCCAATCCACATTGCACCGAACCCTTCTGGATCCCTCTGTGGGTGGTGGGCCTACAGGGGGACGAGCCCATGTAGCCGGTTCGGGCTGGGCCCGGCCGGACCCCATGGGCGAAGGCCCGACCACCAGGCGCTCGCCCACGGGCCCCAACCCCAGGCCTGGCTCCAGGGCGGGGCCCCGGTAACTCTCCGGGCCGGGTACATGTGTCCTTGTTCGTTTCCATCATGAAAAGAAAGCAAATAAGCATATTTAACAAAATGTTGAAATTATACTTAAATTCTAATTATCAAAAATGTGACTGTTAAGTCAGCTCTATGGCCATTTTCAGGAGCCTGATTTTTGGTGTAGTACAAGCTGAAGCCTTCGGGGCTGAAAAATAAGGCCAGTACAGAAGTGCCAAAAACTGCAGTTCTTTGAATGGCCACTTGAGGCCGGCTCCAGAAGCCAGTCACTTCATCTTCATAGCAGAAAAAGACACGTTCACAGCCTGGTACAAAAAAACCCCTCAAATGTTTAAATTTTTTAGAGTGCTCCAGGAATGATTCTTTTAACCCATAACGAATGAGCATTGTTGCTTTCCCAGTTACCTCATGTCAAAGTAAGTGGGTTTTTGGTTAGATGCCTGAAACAAGGTGAACATAAGCCTAAGAGACTTTAATGTTTTGTTCTATGACATAAAATACATCAGTAATTACCCCACTCGTGAATTTTGAAGCTTTTATGTGTCTTTACAGAGACGGTTGCTAACAAGTTGCTAATTGAGACTTCAGAGCGTCATCAAGCCGAATGCAGCTTGAAAGCCTTGTTGTAGTGGTGGCGTTGAAGACATGCGACCGTGGTGTAGTTCACTTATAGCCTAATGTTAGCTTTTTACTTTTGGAAATTGTGTTAAAGCTTCACAAATCATAAAGGTGTTGTTCATGTGTAAAGATTATGTTGTTGTTGAACAAAACGTGATTCATATTTGTTTGCTGCAGAGCATGTTTTCTGCAATGACCCAAAATGCAAAGGAAAATCTTATAGGCTTTTTGACAAGGCAACCAGGGTGACGCTGACTTCCACGTTGGCCTACAGAAAAATACTATCCCTGGAGAACTCTATTAAGGCTTAAAGTTAATGGCAGGTTGGTGCTGTCCATTGACAAGTCGCCTCCACTGCGACATTGTTGGTTAGGTAACATAATCATGGCGTAACCTCAGATTCACGCAGTATTGGCATAGCTGTTGCTATTTCAGTGTGTTTTCAGTTCATGAAATTTAAGTGTAGCATTATGGTAGTTTAAAAAAAGTCTTATTCAGCATTTGATTGTCCTGAAATTAGCATTAGCATTATTACAGTTAGGCAGAGACTGTAAATGCAAAGTGCAAACCAAGCTAGCAGCTAGCCTCAAGGTAAGCTCCACCTTCTCATCGAAATATGGCCTCCTCTGGTTTACAAAAATCCAAGATGGTGACATCCACAATGCCAAACTAGAGGCGTCAAAAAGGGAGTCCATGAACCATTAGATGACATCGTGGTTGCTATTATTTTTATCAGTTTAAGGTGTTGTACTGGTTACATATGTAAGGTTATCTGTATTATATCACATACAAGAGTAATACAGGCAATCCCTCATTAACTCAATTAGTTCTCCATGTGACCGATATGGGAATGCAGTGCTGCAAAATATGTAAGACACCTCATCATGAAAAACTTTAGTACATTTACAGTTAAAAGCAGATGACAGCCATTGTGTGCGATAAATGAAGACACTGACTGTTTAATATGTCACTACTCCTCAGTGAAAACAATCAGATATGTGCCTCTTGGAGTCAAAGCAGCCGCCTATCAATCAATCACTGTCAGTAAGTTCATAGATTCCTGCTGTGTCGCTGCTAAAAGTTGAGAATATTTGCAGTGTGAAGCCTTTGTAATGACAGAACACAGTCTTCCACAGTTTGGCATTCATAATCATCACTCAGCAGCTGAAGACATGCATATGTTATGGCAACAAATTAGACATTCAAAAGAACAACAAACATTTAGCACCTCGTCAAACAGAGAAGCCCTGTCTGCACCGACTCCTGCTGTGTGGCGCTACTGTTCTCAAGCTGCTCCGAGGCTCTGCTTTATATAGACTGTACACACACACACACACACACACACACACACACACACACACACGCATTTAGATAGCCAAATGTGCACACAAAATGTGTGCACTTACACATACACACACAAATACAAACACTCCCACACAAACTGGTCTCCAACAGTGGTGAGAGTCTATCAACACTTAGTGACATCTGGCAGGGATGCTGCCTCGTGAAGACAAGCTCTACTGAGCCTGCGTGCTGTATTCACTTGATGTGTGTGTGTGTGTGTGTGTGTGTGTGTGTGTTAATGTGTGTGTAGGTGGGTGAGTGGGTAGGTGTGTGAGGGTTATGTTCTGCCAACATCTGGAGTCTAGACTGAATGACTCTGAGCTAGTGGGCAATAGTCCGTTTCTCTGTCACCTACTCTGTTGACTTAGGTGCTGCTGCACGTTCCTGCACCTGTGTTTGTGTGTGTTTGAAGGTGTGTGTGTGTGTGTGTGTGTGTGTCTTCCAAAGGCCTGCCAGCCAATACAAAGACAGAAAGCCTTGCACTATCAGAAACTTTACTGGCAGCTCTACATGGGTTCTACCAGGAGGGCTGCATGTAAATATCAGCTCAGTACACACAGTTTAGTAATCAGGCTTCAAAATATAAAATCAGGAAAAAAGCTCAGAGGATGAGACCTTTTCAACTGTAGACATTTTGACATTTGTCATAGCTGGAAAACCACAGTTGTAATTAATAACACGAATGGCTCAGTGGGACCTTTAAATGGAACAGTGCCATGGTTAATGTTATTAGTTACACCTGTCTGTGCTTTTCCTGCTGTGTCGAAATATCTGACCTCGAAAAGGTCTATGCTGAGACATCTGCAGTAAACTCTCTGTACATCCCAAAACAAATATTATGAATTCCAACCATAGAAATGGATTATTAAAAGTGCAGAGCAACCCTTTCTTCCAGAACTCAACTTTAATTTAAAAAGGGCTTTTATTTAGCATAACACTCCCTCCAGCAGACATACTGGATTTTTGCAGTATGTGAGCAAATGGCTTCAAGCATCCAGCTAGATTCTCGAATTAAAAGTGAGTGAAATGTAAGAAATACAAAAGGTTAAAATCTTTTTTTTTTACTGACATTTATCTTTCACGGGCCTATTTGTGTATTTTGTGCCTTGTATGAACACATCTGAGTGACACAGCTGCTCGCATGAAAGGTAATGGCTGGTAGTTGCATTTTAGCATTAACAGTAGTTTCTCAATAGTCTTAATGAATGCTTTTCCATCTACAACAAGTCAAAATGTCTGCTATGAAAAATGTCTATTGCATTTTACAGGAACTGAATGAAATTGCATGGCTGGTCACAAGTCATACTCCGACTGACTGAGATTAAGCCAAGATGTCATCAGCACAACTGAGCTATAGGCTACCTGAGTCTCATTTGAGTACTCTGTAATAAAGCTAAAGCTAACCAGACAGTTTACATGGGGAACGTACAGAACAGGAAAACAGGAAAAACAATATTATTAATGCACACATTTTTTAAGTATCAGGCATTTGTTAGCTGTCTGTTGTTTGTAGCCATTATTTAAACACACCAAACATATCACAGGAGCTCTTTTTGTGACTGCAGCTGCATAGCCTCCATTACATATGCGGGTATGTGGAATTTTCTGTCTGAAATTCCATTAATACATCAGTTAAGTGAATAAACTAGGGCTCTACCTGACTCAGAATTATGTCTGTCAAATCAGATTTGGCTGTTCATTATGAATATTTGTCTATTTGTTCCTTTTTTGCCATATAGAGTTTGAGAGTTTAAACGGGAAGCAGTGAGATGTTCAGGGTGACCGTGATGTTCACGTAATTTAGTAAACAAGTCAAGTTGACCCTCCGAGCTAATAAAAAAAAAAAATTACCACTTGCTCTGTGGCTACTCAGCATCATATTGGAACACACAATGCACCCTTTAGCGTCTGTATGAGACACAGCGGGCTTTAACAAACTCAACAACAAACATGTCATTATACAGTAGGTGTTCAGTGCAACAGACATACGACGAGTGAGAAAGTCTGCTGGGGTGGATGGGTCCAACAAGTACAGGACTTTCACCCAGGAGACTGGATTTTGTGTCCCATTTAAAAGTAAAAGTCAACGTTGAATTATTTTGTCATTATTATTTTGTCAATTATTCAGTCATTAGTCACCTTCAACCTTAATCTTTTCCTAACCCTAACCAAATTGTTTAGTTTTCTAAACCTAACCACCTTGCGTCAAGATACAATGCAAAAGGCTGCCACCAGCATCAATATGATGACCTCAGGGGCTTCTGTCCAAGTGTCAAAATATGACAAGGATGAGATCATGTTGCCTCTTCAAAACCCTTCTTCCAAAACTTACCTTTATATATTTACTGCTAGATGGTTTGCCAAGAACATTTTGATGCGAATGTAGTTCTTGCCGACATAATGTTTGGTGAAAATGTGTTGATGAATAAATAATGTCTACTAAATGTCCTAAATACTGGACTTAATTCAGGGAGTGAACATTTTTAAACCAAGGACAGAACTGCTCTCTGACATCACACACAGATACTGAGCTGCCCCTGTGTTCTGATTGGGAATCAATGGAGAGGAGGACGTCTCAGCTTCTGGTTTCTCTGTCCCCGTCGTCCAGTCAAGCACTTGAGTTAATTAAGTCTGTAATTACACAGCGTTGTGTTTGTTTACTCCTCCAAATACCAGAATTAGACAAGACATTTAAAGGGTGCTCTCTGAAATGTCATGTAATGAGCAGGGCAGCTGACATTTAGGCAGTAAATGTTTTGTTTTTGCTTGAATCTGACAGCCCAAGTAGTCTGTAGTTTTGTCCTCAGATGGAAAGACATTATTTTTATAACACTGGGATCCATTTTTGTATGTTAAAGTGTATTTATAGCTATATATTTTTTTTTTTTTTACAGTGATCTACGTCATTTTGAAAGAACTGGAGTGAAGTGGTTATCAAAATCCAGTCAGTAGTGTCTGAAATAATGATAATCTGGAAAGTGGTGGAATGCTGTTGTGAAATGCATCATTATCCCAAGTTTCATCAAAATCCAATCAGCAGAGACATGAAATTGTATGTGACACATTTGACAAATAGAAATGTGGCTCATGGGGGGGTGTTTGCTCATTTGTTTCCCGGAATTTTTTTTGGAGAATTCCTATGGATTGGATGCCAGTCATTCATTAGTTTTTTTCTTCTGTCATTGGGGTTTCACTGTGGGGGATGAAAGATGGTAATTTTTCCAGGATAGAACATTCAAGCATTAGACTGAAATGTGTGCACACACTGCAAGTGTGTAGAAAATTGCCAGAAAATGGCGCCTGACTCCAACAATCTGAACTCTATTGTTTTAAACTCTCCTGTTTAACAAAAGCACTGTGTTTCTCTCTATTTCCATGGGAACAATTTGCACTTGACAGAGAGCAAAGGCGCTGCAGTAGAGGAGGGCAGTGAGGGAGGCGGCGTGCTGGCAGGCAGCAGGTGATGTGTCTGCCTCCTGAATGCCTCCACATGCTCTGTGTCCGTGGATTTATGGCCGTGCCACCGTTGGCCCGGATCCCCCACCGGCCGGCGGTCAGAGGGCACCGTGGTGCCCTGTACAGCTGGCCAGCTGGTCCTGCTCAGCCCTGCCACCCACCAGCTGAATGGGAGAGCTACACACAGGCATACAGTGCACTTACACACATGCACCTTCATGTACACGCTCCTGGCCAGATAACCAACACAGATGCCCATGCAGGGCAGCCATGTCGGCATTGATGCATCCTTGAGCGAGTTTGAAAATGCAGAACAGTGGGGAGGAACAGGCTGGTAGCAGATGCCTGTAACACACAAAATTGTAAAGACAAGGCCTCATACTCACTGCATTATTTAAGGAAAATGTTATTTATGATATCTTAACAAGCATAGAACTGTTATTTAGACTTTTTTGCTGCACTGCAGTGTTTCTGACTCAACGATGTGTATAGAAGCTTTGGCATTTCTAATAGAGTAGCAATGTGGAAGGAGTTATTTCAGATGTACAAGGTTCCATATGTAAAGTCCTGTCTGTGTTTTGCATACACAGTGTTAGATTCATGACAGCTGGAGAACTTCAAGGCCTAGATGGACGTGAAGTTCTCCTGGCTAAACCATCAGTGCAGAAATGAGCCTGTTTACACCTGGTATTAAAGTGCGTCCAGGGCGATTTCATCACAAGTGGGCAGCTGTAAGTCTGCATGTTCACCCCTGACATTAGAATGCATTTCCAAATGCATCTCAAATGACCCGCTTGTAAACGGATCTCACTCCCTCACTCTATATGCAAATAAACACATAGCCTACATCATTTAATTTAAGCAATATCACACGAGAGGGAGTGATGCGGCCTCGTGCCTACGACTGAATCACAGCCGTGACGATATCTCAGTACAACATCACTCCCTCTCGTGTGATATTGCTTTTATACAACAGTTCAACAGTTAAATAAGCAAGGCTGATTAAGAAATGTTGAAAAATGAGGACAAAATAGATAATTTAAGCATTTTATTTGTCTTCCGCCAACAAAAATAGTTCCCTCAGGACTCCGCTGTCACCGTTGCTATGTAACGCAGACATGGTGCGCCAGGCACTTACTCTTTATACACATTTATCTGCACGTTTCCATTAATTGTGCAGCCGGTGAAATAAGTCTCTGGTGACTGCATGGTGGACTGTCGCTTCACAGGCACAGCCGACTCTGCCTTCTGATCTGACAGTATGTTGCTTTTCTCCAAGTCATTGAGCTCCGCTGATGAAACACTGACAAACCTGGATGTGTGCTCAGATGGATTCAGCTTCTCCTCTCCCTCATCTTCCTCTGATGACCATTCATAGTTCAATTCAAAACTTATTTTAGGAAATAAATCCATATTTTTGGCTGTTTGACAGTGGATGAATTAATTAGCCTACAACGCAACTGCTGACCTAACTGACACTAACCGTCAGTTTTGATTTGATTGTTGATTGCAATCAGCTGTGAGGCGGAGTGATACATACACAGTGAAATAACCGTGATGTTGTACTCCAATATTGTCACGGTTTTACTGTCTCTCGACCAATCAGATTGCAGGGCCGGAACTAACTGTTGTATAATCTCCCTTATTGAAGGTCACTGCTGCAGGAGTGTGAGCTCTGCGCTGGTGACAGTTGGGGAAGTGTCCGTTCACACGCACACACACACACACACACACACACACACACACACACACAGTGACAGTGTTAACTGTTAGCATCACATGGCTCACGTTACCTAACGGTTATTAATGGGTTTAACAGCAGAGTGGCTTTGGTCAAAAAGCTGTGTAAATAAAAACATAAGGCATGAGTTCAACTCTGTCTCATAAGAGGCATTTTGGTTAGGTTTAGGTTGTGGTTAGAAAAACGTCATATTTTGGAATACAATTGTGGCACAATCCTGGCGATGACTCGCAAAAAAACAACCTATTTTGTTGTATGTTGGTCTTAAACAGTGGTCTGCAGCTTGGCAGCCATCTCATCCAGGTGACATGCTATCCACCATCCCCTCCTCTCCATGGCAAAGTCAGCTCATATACTGGAGTACTTCAGAAACCTTGATATAACGTGTATAAGACATACAAATATAACATATCCATGGTTTGCAGAAACGTACAATGCCAACACTTTCTTCTGGTGACTGGGCTGACTGGATGTTATTATGGATGTACATATAGACTGACTAAAGACCATTGTTGCTCTTATTTCTGCATCTCTTTCAAATCTATCCTCTGGGTGCTATTCTAACCAAGTAGATCCACGCTAAAAAAAGCATCCAGAAATTCGAGGTGAATGTAAGAAAGGCGATATCAGAGTATTGTGGAGTCACGTCGCAGGACACTGGTGGTGTTACACACACAAACACGCACATACAAAATGGAGAGAATGTATATGAGGCTTATTCTAGTTCAGGTCAGGGTGCCCTAGATAATAAATGAGTCTGTAGTGATCAATCCACTCAGATGGTGTGTGTGTATGTGTGTTTTTACATCTGTATAAATTTGTATATACGTGCCCCCCACCCCCCACAGGTCAGTGTCTTAAACCTAGCATAATAAACAGTGGCTGTATGTATCCACTTTATAACATGACATTCTCCATTCTCAGCGCTGTCATCATGGAGCCAGTTATCGCCTCCCATAGCGTTTTGCTGACAGACATTTTAAATTAGACTAATAAATTGCCTAGCGCTCTGCCTCGTGCTTTCTAAAAGCCCTGTTACCCGGAGACAAATTAGCATGCTGCAGGTATAAAGACGGGATTCTGCACAAAAGGCCAAGTTGTTTTTATGAGGCGAGGCCTAAACATCCGAACCGAGATGCGAGGGGTCGTCTGAGGAGGTCATATGAACAGAGAGTAGTGATGATAAGAAAAAGAAGGCTTTTATATATTAATGAGGTGTCAGTGCCTATGCGTTGTGAGCACAGTATAACGCTCATGCACTGATAGGATGGATGTGACATTTCAAAGTCAGTCAGAATGTGAGAAAATATGTTTTGGCTTGATATGTGATCTGAAGTGGGGGAACAGGATATGTGCGAGCGCGCTGGCTAACACCCAGTCAAAGCAGTGAAAAAAAGTGAGAAACAGTTTGAAGTCTCTCTCTATAGAGCAGGTTGTGTTGTTGCAGCAGTAGTCTTTGTCAGCGCTCATTTAGTAGTATTCTTTCAACTCTCAGAGCGAGCCTTAACATCCTCTCCAGATGAATTGAGCTGCACTTAAGTAGAGAGTGGATGGAAATTAAGCTCCTACACAATGCGTGGGCAGCGCTGCCAAGCACATGACAAAGTGGAAAGTGTTGTATTTCAAACCATATAATGTTTCTCAAATGTGAGGCAATGCAGTCAAAGCAAAATGGGAAAGTGGAGAAAGAAAGGAAAGAGAAAGAGAGAGAGGGAAAAAGCAGAGCAAGCTATATAGCTGGCCAGATAATTGACACTCTCGGAAAACAAGCCACCACTTCTCCTCTTCCTCTCATCGGCTGATGCCGTGCTGTTGCTGAAGTTATTGTGCCCATTGTAAGTCACAAAGCAGGGAGGAATGTTTGGCCGGCTCTCTGGGAAACGCCACTTCAGGGCCCACAGCTGTCACAGCCTGGGGACTTGAATTCTGCCACAGAGAGTTCAATGGTGAGGAGCTGGCAGAGGGAGATATGCTTTTTACTTAAGGACGGCAAGCTGTGAGAGGACTTGATGTGAAACCAAAACTGGCTGCTCTGATATTCAGTTACTCACACGCTGCTTACCTCAATCACACACTATTGCTATCACTCTTTCCAATCGCTCCCACTCAGAAACTCTTAAAACTTTTCTCCCTTTTCTCCTCTTTTTTCCCTTCCCTATATCTCCTCTTCCTTCCTCTTTTCAAAAGCTCCGTCTCATTCTGTATCGGGCCTAAACTTGAATAAACAATCGTCTCTCTGTGGTGAGTGCTTCCCATCCCGCTTCCTAAAGGAATGCTGCTTCCCATCCTCCACCTCACCATGGTTACTGGGAATCTGCTGGGAATCACATTTTACACAGAGGTGAATACAGGCACTTTAGTTCAGAGAGGCTCTAAAGGCGGCACCAATGTGCATTTTAGATTCCCGCATTCACTCATTTAAATTCACCCTTTGATTAAATCAGAAACACTTTTTTCAAGGCAGGCAAAATTATGAAAAGACAAAATGCAGGTGCAGAGTTGATCCGCCATCAATTTACTGACATAATTACCGACAGTGAAAATTAATTTAATTAAATCTTTCACATTAATAATCATTTTTAAACATCAACATCAGCCATTTAAATGAAGTGATTAGGATTCCATTAGGAAATGCAAAAACCTGTTGAAATAAACATGATCAAAATGCATTTGTTAGAGTCAGCTCTCACTATTATCCCCTTATTTTTTAGGATAAATTAGAATTTCCAGGTAAATCATTTAAATAGGCCGTCATTCGGTGCTAGTGTAATTGTAGGTTTTAAATCTGAACTTTTCAACACTTTCCAAAAAGAATAAAAAGTTGATGATTGAACTTTAAGATTATGGAGTGCCCCGGATCTCCCTTTTTTCCCACTCAAGGACACATTACTATCCAAACAGCGCCTGATACTACAATCCCATCAGCCAAATGTATGTTGCTAAAGTACAAAAGTCCCTTTCTTCCAACTCCTTTAATATCAAAGCATGTAAAAACCTTGACTCAGTCACTGTGTTGAAAAACTTCCATAACTGAGCCCTGGCTCCAGACCACATGTGTTCTGGTTGTAGTTTATATTGCAGAGCCTCTTCTCTCCCTGTTGTCTGATTATGATAATGACCAAACCCTCACATTCCTCAGCAGTGATCTCATTTTATGGCACAATGCTGTGGGAGACCAACAATGCACTGGCACCCAGAAGGCCTTGGAGATCTACAATGTCTCGCCTGCTTGGAAAGTTCACAAACCTCAGGGATGATGAGGGAATTAGAGGGCATGGAAACATTGCACCATGCAGTCTCCATCTTATTTGTCTCCGAGCAGCCTTGGTGCGTTCTGCTGAAGAGACAGCTTTAATAGCCTGGCAAGGTCGTTTCCCTACAATGCCCTCCACCTACCAACAATTACGGCACTGCTGTTGAATGTCAGGCATTGTACCAAAATGTGTTAGTGAGTGACAGAATTCATAATTAGGCATGAGCTCAACATGTGTGTGTTTATTACAGAACCTCGAGGAGGAGGATGGATTTGTTTTTAATTACAAGCAATTGCGGAACGCAAAATAACACAGTAACATTAAAATGGTAGTGATGAAAGTATTCTATTAAATAACATCTTTAACTTCAATAAATGTATGTATTGATATAAAGAAATAGTAGTATAATATAAAATACTCAATTACAAGTTAAAGCCCTACTTTTAAAATCACACTGCAGTAAAAGTACAGGAGTATCAAAGTATCAAAAGTAAAAGTACTCATTCAGCTGAAAAATGTCCCATGTGACTGATACATGTGACATTATTAGATCAATACGGATGCATCGATGTGTAAGCAGCTATACATGAGGTGGAATTAATCCTAAATTCTTTATATAAACGCATGTATTATAAAAAGAAGAAGAAGAACTGCTTTATAAAAACTCTTGGGGAAATTAAAATTCTCACTCTGTTGTTACAAGTCCCTCAATTATGCAC
This sequence comes from Epinephelus moara, assembly GCF_006386435.1. Classification (NCBI taxonomy): domain Eukaryota; kingdom Metazoa; phylum Chordata; class Actinopteri; order Perciformes; family Serranidae; genus Epinephelus; species Epinephelus moara. The sequence goes on along the minus strand of NC_065511.1, from coordinate 9,507,754 downwards.
AATACCTGAGCAAATGTTCTTGGTTACATTCCACCACTGTGTGCTGATACATTTAAATGTAGGCTATTGTATGAACTTGGATTATATACAAAATCCTCAATATTTTATTTTTTAAAATGCTGTTAAATTTCAATAATTGTTTTTTTTTTAATCGAAAAAGGAAAGATATTTGATGACCACAAATCCCAAAGGTAAACTGATTTTATTATACATTACGCTTTTCAGTACATCTAAGCTGTTCATGGTACTGAACTGAAGACTTCAGACTAAAGGGAAATGTAAACCACTCAAGTAGACCCCAAGGAATCACACACACACACACACACACATACACACACACACACACACACACGCTCAAAATAAAACATCTGCCCCCTCCTCTCACAAACACCCGCATATTTCTCTAACAAAAATGCAAATCTAATTTTGTGCACTTCCATCTCTCCTCTTTCCTTGCTTAACTCCCCCCGCCTCCCCTCCCTCCCCCAGCTCTAGCTTTGCCATTAGAGCTATTTGCATCTGACTGAGAGGCCATTAGAATAATAATTAGCCTGACCCACCAGAGAGGGAAGGCCTTCGTCAGCTCTACACTAGCCTGAAGGCACACACACACACACACACACACTTTACCAACCGAGAAAGAGAGAGAGAGCAGCAAGAGAGAGAGCAGCGAGAGAGAGGCCAACACATATATGTAATTCCATTAGCCAAATACGTCTCTGCCATCAATCTGCACAAACAAGTTTTCTCAGGTTTTCATTTTTGCCCAGGTGGGCTGGAGTGTTTTTTTTTTCCTTCTATGTTTTTGTGTGTGTGTTGCAAGAAAAAAAGCACCAAGCGTGAAACCTTTTGGCAGTGTTGCAGTTTAGGAGGGGACTGAAGAGAATGTAAGAAAATGTAGCATGACTTGTCAGAAAATCTCCCTGAAATTACACTGAAATTACTATGCATGATTTTTTTTTTTTTTTGTGAAATTGCTGAACTAATAGTACTCCATACTGGCAGAATACACTTCTGGCAAATGGGATGAAAAATGGGTGTCACATGCTTTTAGCAGATATGTGCTAATGTGCCCAATTTCCAGGCTCATTATGGTATTAATGTACAAATCTCTGGCCTGGGTGGTGATTATTCACATTGAAGGCAAAAATAATCACCAATAATTAGCTGTGTTTGAGTATCACAGAGACCAGAACCCTGTTTGTGTTGCATGAATCACAGCAGGCACAAACTACACCTTCATTATAATGAGTCAGTGACTATTTGCCGTAAATCCAAAAAAGCATGTTCAGTTGCATGTAGCATGTATTCTCCTGTGCTGTCATATGTGCAGGGCATCTGTATGTGCTGCGAGAGTTTAAACAAATGATGCAGTGTTTTAGTATTTAAATTACAAGGTTATCCACCAGCAACATCCACAGTGAGGTCAGTGTCATCATGAGTCCTTGTAAGACTTTGGCTCTGAGGTTGTGTGACTACATGTGCATTAGATGCAGAGGTACTTACAGAAGAAGCCCTTTCCTGCTGCACTAGCACCACTCCATGCATTTTAAAGTTTCTATTGACTATTTCCATGGTGGCAATTTGTTTTTGAGTTTGAGTTTGTACAACCTGCACTAATTAGTCTTTGCTAACACATTGGCCATAACAACAATTGATCATACTGTATGTATTAACTTTATGCGATGTGACATAATGACAAACCAAGAAATCCTCCAAATTACTTTGCTTGTCCATATGCTCTAAAATGACACATATAAGTGTGTTGTGATCTGATGCCCCCCCTCAGCATTGTTTGTAAGGACATAAACATTAAGGTTATGGTTTGTTTAGGCGAGTTGGTGAGGTTTAGGGAAAGCTCATAGTTGTGGTTAAAAGAAACCCATGCTGAATGTCAGTAGGAAAACGGTTAACAAACAGCAGTCACCCGTGTTAAAGTCTGACGTTTTGTTCCTGGCGGACAAAAGGCATAATTTTTGGGGATCTGCTAAAACAATTGAAGCTGTCGATTTTTCTTGTGAGGACAGACACTGACAAGTCTACAGAGGACTCTGCTCTGGCAGCTGCTGTGAGTGAAACAGCTCTGATAAACAGACTGTACGCTACCTGTCTGGTATCAAATGGCAGACAGACAAACTTAGCGACTAGCTGGTGAACACAGTGGAGCATTTAGCAGCTAAAGAGCCAGATATTTTCCTCCACTAAAAAGGGAGTTCATATATTGTATTCATTAGCCAGGAATCATAAATGCTAATGTTGCTCTGTGTCTAAGGTCCCGTTTATACAACAACGATTTCAACTGAAAACAGTAAACTTTAGTTGCGTTTTGGGCGATCGTTTACACGTCAGAAGCGTTTTGGGTGCCTGAAAACACAACATTTTGAAAACTTGCAATATGCAGTTTCTCTGAAAACAGAGACTTTTCGCACATGTGCATTACGCTTCCAGTCACTAGGCATGCGCGAGAAAGTCGACCATCACAACAACAATGGTGGACTCCTGAGCTCTGCTTGTGCTGCTCATCCTATTGAATTTATCAACGCTTCCCCATCATAGTGTAGACTTACTGTAGCAACTCCACCTTGTCTTCCGTCCAGACAAACATTCGTGCAGTTGCCATTTTGTTTGTTTATACATTGTCGCTCTGTAGAAGGAAGCGTAAGTGTCACACCGCCAACTACTGGCCTGGCATGTATACTGCAGCATTTTTACGGATCCGTGTGCACAGTGATTGTTATCAAAACAATGTCGTCTAAATGCGGAACTTTTTTCAAACGAAAAGTGGATTGTTTTTGTGTAAACATGGCCTAAATAGGCAACTGTTTCCTTACACATTTGCTAAAGCAACATTTAATTTCTCATAAAACTTCACTACCTAGAAATTTGTTTTCAGTTTTGGGAAAATCAGGCATAGGCAATTGTTTGCTAACACACTAGCCATCACAAGCTTTTGCCTGAACAGTTGCTGTCACCAATGTTAGAGCTGAGGAGTAGATGTGGAAGATATTTTACAACAATCAAACACAAATTATGCCCAACTGATGCTGCTTAAATGTAAATGTCAAATTAAAGAAATGTCTAAACCCAAAATTTTTAGTCAGCGATTTGGGAGAGAACAACTAGAACTGCTTGAATCTGAATTTATAAGGTATTCAATTTTATTATTATTTGTATATTGCAAGTGCAATAACATCTTGAATGGATTGGATGCTTTGAATCTTACCATAGTAAATCATTAGTACAAAATATTACCCAATAACGGTGCTTGACAGCGGTCATCTTCAGGTCCAGGAGAGCACTTTGGTGTGAGACACCCAGTCATCAAACTTAAAGGGACAGTTTGGTTGTTTTACTATGAGGTTGTATGAGGTACTTATCCATAGTTAGTATACTATCTGCAGTTGATTTCCAGTTTTGAGAGGCAGGAAAGAGTACTGACATGGAAAAAACAGTAATTGAACATTGCTGAACCTGCCTCCATCAGTTAGTTTGTTTGTTATAGTGTGACTTTGGCGTTTAAAAGGGTTAGTCCGGATTCACCGAAGTCGCACAATAACACAAACAAAATAACTGATTAGGGCAGAGGTAGATTAGAAGCTCCTGTGTTCAGCAAGCCAAAATAACTGGTGGCTTTGACAAGGGCATAAATGGGGATCAGAAGCCGTCAATGGCTTCCCTGAAAATATTGTCATTATAGCGTACACTTAAACTGTCTTGATTATTTTGAGGTGGCCAAATATGTTTTTCTGCTGCCCCACATCGACAGCAGCACATTGCTTAGCTTCCATGGTGGTACTCCTGTCCGCTTCCCAACCTGTTCCCCAACCTGGGAGCGTGCCGACAGACATCTACTGTATGTAATACACTGACTATGGATAAGAACCTCATACAACCCCATTTGAAAAGATCCAAGCCATCCCTTTAAATTACATCTATTCTTTATGGTGGTAAGCTAGCCAGTGATCAGCTTAGCCTAAAATACATGTGTATTGAATCTTTCCATCTTTGTTGTCATAAGAGCTTTTTTAGTTGGAAATCATTAAGATTAAGATTTTTTTTCCGGATGTCATCCTTACACATAAAAGCAGGGCATACTCTAGTTCAGCCACTAAGTTAAATTCGAACACATGTTGCAACCTTTATGGCATCCTTCGATAAAGAGGGATGAACACCAGGACCTTCTGTCTGGTGTTGGAGACACCAATCAGAGCATCCGTAATAGGCCTACTCAAGAGGAATGTGTGTGTGTGTGTGTGTGTGTGTGTGTGTGTGTGTGTGTGTGTGTGTGTGTGTGTGTGTGTGTGTGTGTGCGCAATAAGAGCCTCCGTGTGTCTGCTCAGTGGCTACTGTGTATACAGTATGCATGCATGAATCCTTGCATATGTTTTTGTGTGTACAGGTAAGCCTGGCCTTATGCTGTCTGGCTGATGTGTATGTGTGTGCATGCATACAATTACGATTCATTTTGTGTGTGTGTCTGTGGAGTATGTGCACCAACATTTGCACGCATGTGTGTATATTTAGTATGTACATGTACAAACATCTAGTTAGTATCATTTCTAGTATACACATGCATGCCTGTGTGTAGCAGACTGCTGCTGCGGTGTGTTTGTTTATGTGTGTGTGTGTGTGTGTGTGTGTGTGTGGTTGCTGCAGGCAGGTTGAAGATTGTCTCCCCCCTGAGGGCCTCTCTCTCCCTGCAGCATGTGGGAACCATGGCGCGTTGCCAGGATACAAGCCCCTCGTCTGTACTGACAAGAAGACATGAAGAGCAAAGATTAATTATTTACAAGCAGACCCCTGTACACCACGTCTGGCTTGGCACTTCTCCTGCATTAAATGTCACTATCTATGAGGCCATCCGTTTTATTGCTTATTCTATTTAAGCACTGTGGAAAATCTGTTGCATCGCCTCGTACACTTCCTCATATGGAATTCTTACATCTAGGGCCAGCAATTTTTCCCCTTTAATAAGGCTGTTGTACATTAGAGTAACCAGCTATGAGCGTGCTTTTTCAGAGACATCTCTATTCAAAATCCCATTTTATAAACCAGTTGTTAAACAGACCAGAATGCTCCCTAATGGCCCCTGCACTCTCACAGCTATTTTCAGTGTGTTTGCAAGCTGGGATCACCAGTGTCCTCTGGGCAGCCTTCTCCCCTGCTTCATCTAATATTTATGGTGTCTATACGCTGCTGACTGACTCGCAGATCCGCTTTCTGAGCGCAAACAGATATTTACAAAACATATTAGAATGATTCATTTACCATCACATTCGTCTTCAGCATCGTCTCTGCCTCCCCTCAGCCCCTGTCTCGCTAAATGACTAGACATCCAGAGGCACTGGGGGGGTGATTGAGTGAGTTGTGAGTTTATCGCTCTGATGGTTTTTATTGTTGTGGATGAAACACACATAAACATGCAGACTAAAACACACTATACTATATCAAAAGCACCAATAATGTCATATATAACACTGAGTCTTTTATTGAGGCAGATATTCAGACATGTACTCCCTGGTTCTGGCTGTGACAAAGCTGGAAGTGAAGGCATCTGTGCTGTTTCAACCTGGGCTGGTCCTTTGTTCTCATTTCCTACCACCTCTTTGTTGTGCTGCTGACTGTCTCTCTGCTCGTCTGTCTGTCTCTCTGTCTGTCTTTCTGCAGCCGGCCAGGGTTTATTTGCATTCTTCCAACACATCCATATTCATGATGGAAGCAGGTCACTCCACGTGGAGATGTGTGTGTGTGTAGGTGTGTGTGTGCAGGATTTAATTGGGCTGTGGTCAGAGGGGATCCTCCACACTGAGTCCCAGGTGGAGAGGGAGCAGGGATCCCACTGTTCTGAGCATTATGCATTTTCTATTGTTTCTCTCTCACTCCTCCCGTACGCATCGGCGCTCCTGCAGCGACGGCACAAGACGCCTTTTCATCAGGCTAAATTTGGTCTGATCCAGCGCTAATTCTGCTCATATCTGACGAATTGATTTCAAGGACCACAGGCTGAGAAAGATATAGTATCTTGCTGTGTTTTTCAAAAAGGAAAAAAAATGCACACAAATCATGACATTCAGTGATTTTATTTTTGCAAACACTGTAGACTTTGGATATTGCTTTTCAGAAACCAAATGTAATTGCTGTGATCAGGCTCATGTGCAATTATAAGATTTTTATTTTCTTTGTTGAAAAAAAGACATAACAAATGCAAATCTCAACCTTACATGTTGGATTAATTTTTACATTTACCACAAATATAACAACTAATATTCAATGTGTTACCTTTTAAATGACATTGATGGCTGACTGAAAGATGTCACATCACAAAAACAAAGCCGCCTTCCCCTACAGCAAGCATTTGGCTTTGTGCAAGGGCTTTTATTATCATCAGAAATGTAATTGGACTGTTGTTGCTGAAGGACAGAGGACAAGGAAAAAAAAGGATCAGGCTCAGAGATATAAAGTACGTGCCGAGCATTAAAGCCGAGCCCACTTCTCTCCTTTATATTTCTCCGCCAGTCTCTGTGACTTCCTTACATGATGGAGCTATTGTATCCCCTTAACCCCCTGTATGTCACATGTCAGGAAACACAATCACCGCTGCAGCCTCCTTCACCCTAAAGTGGAAATGAGCATTAACACCAGGCTGGGGTTGTATGGCAGAACAAGGCTTATTATGGAGGTCAGTGGCTCGGGCTAACGCTGTTTCAATGTGCATTATCAGTGGTCTGTGGAATGGGTTGTAGGACAGGGCCGGCTTTTGTTTAAACATGCCAATTAGTCAAATTAAGGAATTCATGTCAGGTGTTTTATTCTCAGTTTCAATGTGGATTTTTGATAAATGCCTTTTAACTCTTAGTTATGAAATAAAAGTGTTTCTGCAGTATTTTTGTAATGCTACACGATGACTAAGGTGTTAGGGACTGTACTTTATTAGAAGGGGAGTTGGTCAAAAAAAAATGGGGGGTAGTACGTATTTTTCTTTTTGCCGAAAAAAAAGTAGTGTGAAATATTTGGACGACAAGGGGAGAATATATTTTTCCACCTTTTTTCTGAATTAATTTTGAGACCAAAAAAAAAAAAAAAAACACATCAGGAGAGCAACGTGGGAGGTTTGTGGGTTCCAATTATTGTTTCGCCATTCACAACCAAAACATGCTCAGGGGTGATCATTGTTTTACAAATTCAATACAGAATTTCTTGCAATACATTGGTTAACCTCTCGTAAGGTAAAATGTCAAACTTGCTTGTTTGGAATTATATTAAAAGTGTGCACCAACTATGGTCATCACTGTGAACACAAAAGTCCTGCTCCTAATAATATTCATTGTAGTGAGAAGGTGCTAACAATTTTTGCAATTCAAAGACTTGCATATTTTTTAAATAATAAAATTATCTTCCATCATGGCCTGCAACTTTCTAGAAACCCCCCCTTACCCTAATCCCTAACCCTAACCCTTTCTTTACTTATTTCATTAATGTCATTGGCAGTCGCCAGGTTATTTCTCCAGAGACCCTGGGGGAGGGGAGCATCATTAATAAATAACACATTTCCATTGCCCCACACGTGCAGTGGCCCAGTACCCTCAGATTTTATCCAAAATGTTAAACTATTGTAATGTTCATGGTGCTCTTCCAACCCCTATCAAGACTCATAAAAGGACATTTTTAGGTATTCCCATACTACCAGTCCCTGAGAGCCAATGCCCCTCCGAGCACTCTTTTTAGAACGCTGCATTTTAACCCCAACCTAACCCTAACCCTGAACCCTTGGTTTTAAAGTAGAGCAGCTAAAATGTTTGTGATGCACTATTCTACTGTATGGTTTTTATGATTTCTAAAGTGAAACTTAATTAATATTGTGACAATTATTGTTCCATTTACATCATTCATTTTAAAATGATACACCTTTTTAATGTTTTTATATGACTTGAGTTAATGAAACAAACTGTACCAATTCAGCGGTGTTATATTATTTTAAGATTTTTTGGGGTTGCTTTTATTTTCAAAGTCGAGAGGAGTGTCAACTTAATTTTGTCTTTTTAATGCAGCAGGAGAGGTCATTTTTTAAAAAAGTGGACCATAAGTTTCACTGCCCACCACACCCAATCCATTTTTACACAGTCCCTTATTACTAAATAACTCTCTCCCAGACACACAGCTGTCCTCATCAAAAATTTTCCAACCTCAAACATCTTTTGTGTAAACAATGAAACTACATGGAAAAAGGAAGAGAAACGCAGAAATCCGTCTCGCCTCTCTCTTGCCAAACACCCAAGCTGTGCATATTATGACACAGACTCTAGGTAATTTCACATGAAACGCTCACAGTCGGTCTTAAAACAATTAGCGGCTTTGTTTGATGGGAGAGAGAAAAGAGTCTATGAGAACTGATTATTGCGATGGGATTTTATATTGCTTTTTAAAAACCAATTAACTCCTGAGAGCTTAGTGGCTTTTCAACAAACGGCACATCGTTAAAGTATTGTTGAGAAACATTGTTGGGCGTGATAATTGGCATCCATTCAGAGCAGCCCTGGCAGACTTTTAGAAAAGGGTCTCGCTGAACAATCAGATACTCAGAGACAGAAGCCTGAGTTGGCATTTCTCTGGCCTTTCCCCCTCATCGCAGATTCTCACTCGCAGCCATTTCTCAATCCTTATCTCCGCGCCAGCACTGCAAACGCTCACATTTATCAGGAAACTGAAAGAATACTTTCAATGTAGTCATTTGACACACAGTGCAAGTGACATTAGGTGCATGTATTGTCCACTCCTTCTTGACACTGAATTTAAAAGAGCAATTTGAATCGTGTGCTGTTTCATACATTTCCTAACAAGTTGTGGAAATAATCTCATTGTCCTGCAAGAGTGCTGCAAATGTCAGCATTCTGGTCCTTTTGATAAAAAGTACAGATATAATCTAAACTCCTGAAAACCTCAGCAGTTATTTAATTTAATCCTTTTTGTTTTTTAGTTTATGTTTTTTGGTTGACCCAAGCCAAAATTTAAAAATGGCACCCTGGAAAACAGAGGAATATTAAATAATGCATCAGTATAAATAGCTAAGAAAGGACACAAGACAAGAAGAAGACAATTAATGTCATAATACTGATGTGTTTGATTATTACTGTATCGCTACAGTGCTACATTTACTAGCGCATTACATTGTTATAAAAAAAACTCAACTGACTTTTGGTTTCACAGGGGACATGGAGAGCAAAATTTTTTAACCATTCACCTCCACTCCCACCTATCCCATGCAGACTTTCTCACTCTTTATTTTATGGTAGTTGCCCGCTGTGTCAGAAATAGCTGCCACCCAGTGCATATCATTCTGTCACTAAAGCCTAGTTTCCACCAAGCAGTATGATACCGTTCATTTTTTCAGTTTCCACTGTGAAAAGCTGTGTTCCGTACTGTCTTTTGGTCACCCCTCTGTTGGGGTACCTGGCACACAGATGTGGTACTAAAATGTGGAGCTGTGTCAATAGCAGACGGTCACCCTGCTCAGGGCCGACGGTGTGGCTGGTTTTGTAACCACTGTTCATGCCATGGCAAGTTTTACATTAGTAAACTAAAATGTTTTGCTGCCTCTAGCAGCAGCTGTAGACTGAGAAAAAAAACTCAATTCACTGGGTCAACTGCCAGCAATTTTTGAGGTGGACCGTTTACTTGTAATGTTACTCAGTGCATGAGGTGATGATGTGAATCCATCAGCACACCTTAAATTTCAGTATGACAACTCTGACCATTACTTAAGTTGGTTTTGTTTGTCTCTCTTGGATGACACAGACTTTTAGTCATGAGTGGATCTTCAAACATTTAAAAATATATATATTTATAAATTTTGACTGGATTATGTTAACTGCATATGTTCTAATCCTCACTTGGAGAAAAAAAAAAAAGCATTGCGGAGCGTTGTTCCTGAGGGCTCCGGTTGACTCTGTTTACAGTGAGTGACAACAACCCCGCCCACATTTACAGGTAATGTTTGCGTTGGAAACGCTTAACAGACCTAGGGTCTACGTACCATGTCTGAAGGGTTACTTTTGTTGTTTGGTGTAAACAGGGCTAAAGAGTGCCTCTGTGTGACAGTTTTTGCTGCATTGGTCCACTGATTAATTAAGTGGTGTATTTGACAAGTTAGGAGTGCGATCAGGCTGTGTATTCAGGTTGTAACTAAACTGACTTTAGAAAGTATAGAAAGAGAGATGGCACATGAAACATAATTTTTGCAAATCGGAGACCAAACTACATTTTGAGCTGGTTGAAATACAATTCGAATCATATTTCTACAGATGCATTTCAGTCAAGAAGCTCTAGCCACTCAAATCAGATTTCAAAGTGTCTTTTGCGTCACTTGCAACAGGACACACAATGACGTCAAATCCAGAGTGGCGAAAGTGCTGAGCAGAATCCATGCTCAGATGCTGAAATATATTGAAATAACCACGATTGTTTGGAGGGCGAAATTATAATTCATTAGAAAACCACATCATCAGTATCGCTACATATTTACTGACACCTACGTCATTACCACGGTAATCTATCCAAATAGGTTGGTGATATCATGTTTCCTGGAGCTTCCTGTTAGAAAACTTAGAAAAATTATATACAAAATATCATTTAAAAACACTCCAATCGCCCAACCTGACATACAGTAGCACTCCTACCACTCTGCTCTCCTTTACTAAAATGTGACAATAATTCATCTTAGGATCTATTCACAATTCATCTCTGTACTGCATCTCTCTCAGAAGCATTTGCTCGTAAATGTTATTTTCCTGATCTAGTTTTATCTTCTCTGGTGGTTGAACATTTCACCAAGCCTGAGCTGGTCCGAGGAAATATGATATGCGTTACGGGAGAGAATCAACAGTTGCAGTGCTTCATAAATAAACTGGAACTGAAGTGCTCTGAACTTGGAGGATGTCCTAACAGAATATTACAGGAGATCCATAAAATCTCATACTGACTACATGAGCATCATGGTTGCACTTCGGTATCTTTACGTTTTATCCATCCAATTAAATTTAAGTCTGTATACTTAAGTAATTACACTGCATACATTCATACGGCTACTAAAATCCAGACGTACACACTCTGGAGCATTTAACATCTGTTATAGGAGCTATATGCCTTGCTCAAGGACACCCTGGCATTGATGATTGACAGAGGTGAGTTTATTACTTCTGTCATTTTCTATTTACCGCATTGTAATGAGAGCATCACATGAAAATTCATACTTATTTGTGCAACAATAAATGTTTTGTGTGTCCTCTCATACTGCATCTATAAAAAGGAGTTGACTGTGGAAGTCAGTGTGGGTGTTTTTTTCCTTTGACAAGCAGGTAAGTAAAATTTAGATAAAAAAAGTTAAACTAAAGTTTGTCATTACCTATAATTTACCCTAACTGTGTTTCCTATAAACACTCTATAGCAATGAGCAGAGACTATAAGATGAGGACAAACTCACTGTCTGATTGGGGTCCTGTGAACTTCACTGGAGTTCACACTGACACAGAGTTGAGCAGATAATCACTAAAAGCTGCCTCTGTGCACTGAGGCTGATTGGGTGGATGGAGATTAGCCCTTCTACACCTCCACTCACAGACACAGACACACACCTGCTGGGTTCCTCTTCCTCTCTAATCGAACAGCCATGTCGAGCTGCTCTCTGGGGCTTTCTGAGGCCTGGACTCTCTGCTCTCTGTAGAACATGAGACAGACACACAGACACACTCACAGACAGACAGTCTCCTGGGAACTCAGAGACACATCAGTTCAGCAGACATTTTCCTCCCATACTTGATGTACTTCACATGCTTTCAATCAATCCTTGCAGCACTTTGTATAACTAATAAAAATATCTGTCCTGTGGATGTCCTTGTAATCTGGATATAACAGTCTTCTCATGGTCAATGAGTGGCTCTATTGAGCACAGTGACCTTTTCTCATATTTTGTTCAGATAATTTAGTTATCCATTTTCCTGAGAAATGTACTTAAATGTAAATGCTCAAGTATTCACATTAAACATATTAAAAACCATATTCATGACACAATAAAGACACATTTACCTTTCCCATCACAATGTGATCTCATCCCTACTCTTCACATTTGGACACTTGAGTAAATGCCCTTAGTGTATCTATTATGATGCCAGGGGCAGCCTTTTGCTTTGTATCTTGACACAGAAGGGGCTAGTGGTTAGGTTTAGGCAACAAAGCTACTTCAGTCAGGACCATTGTAGTCAAAGAAAACTTTATTTCCATTTGCAATATTATATTTGGTGGTACGGCTCTTTATTGGGGCCTCTTAGCCTTTCCTAGGCCAATGCAGAAAGCCTCTTCCATGCACCTGCGTGGAAGAGGGAGCACACCTCTCTGCCCTTCTGCGTGCCTGTGCAGAAAGCCTAACACAAAGAGAAAACACCTCACTGCCCTTCCATGCGCAAATGGTGGGGAGAGCAGTAGCAAAGAACCCCCAGGGACAGAACAGAGCAAGCATTAATGGCAAACAGAAATGACACTGATAAGTTAGACACAGCATGAAAAGGAGGAGCTGGGGTGGAGGAGGGTTACAAAGTGGCTTGCAGAGGAAGCAGCAACAGTAGGCAGGCCAGAGCAGTTGAAATTGGGCACCCTGAATGAGATTTACCAATTAGTTGCATAGAAAGGAATCATTTGATCTATCAGCTGACTCCCCTCTATCAATCAGTTACTCCATCCAATCAGCCCTGATTGGGCTGTTTGAGGTCAGTTGACGTAGCTGGGATGTGAGCTGAGCTTGACAACATGTCCTGCCTGAACTAATGCTATGCTCAAATTGGTTAAGGTTAGAGTTTAAATTAGGGTTAGGGGTCAGGGTGATGTTAGTCACGTCAGTCAGCTCACGTGACTTACAATTGACCAACGACTAAATCGCAAAAATAACTCAACATTCACTGAATGGACATGAATACTGGTCTCCTGAGTCAAAGTCCTGCGCTTGTTGGACCCATCCACCTCCCCTTTTGTTCACCCTCCTTAAGCGGACTTCCTTGCTCTTTATACTACGTCTATTGGTCTGAATGTCTTGACACAGATTGAAGTTTGTTAAAAGCCAGGTGTTTCTCACAAAGATGCTAAAGACCACATTGTATGTCGCTATCTGATGTCAAGGGCCACTGACCAAGCAATGTTTTTTCTCACCCAAGGACTGAGACCAGACTTTCCATCTACGCTACCCCTAACCCACATCTCCATAACTTACTTACTACTAACCCACTACTCCCACCCAAAAGTAACAAATAGCATAAGTACACATACGTAACATACATATGTATCTCTCCAACATTCAAGTACATGCATAAAACCAATATTTATACATACACAGACATGCTTGCACAAATACACTCGCAAAATAACCTTTTTTTGTGGCATGTACATACACATGCATAAAAACACATACAAACAAAACCTGTACAACTAAAGTATATGCATGTGTATATGCACACCTGAGGGTACTTTTTTCTTCTCTCTTGTATTAAGTTTAGACTTTACTCAGTGTGCGGTTTGTTTTCTCTCCTGATCTGCTCACCCATTTGCTTGGCTCTCATCACTCACTTGCTCCTTTTCTCCATTCTCAATAGCTCAGACCAGCTCTGTTGACTTATCTGTCATATTTCTCATAGGCAAATTGCAATGCCAACACAGAGTACTTTGGTCTGCTTTCAGTAACAGTGCTTTCTCCTTTTACACCTCTTTCTCAAGCACACGCTGAAAGAGAATCTACTAAACAATAGAGAGGAGAAGAGTGATAGTCATACACAAACATGGACTATATTTGTGATGGAATTAAGTGGTTTAATCATGTTAAACAATAGTAATCAATCTGTAAGTCTACAACGGTCAGAACTAAACATTTGTTTTTTACAATACCAAATGTGTTCTATTCAGAGGATTTGGAGTGAAGGTAATTTTGGATGGAAGAGGAGTGTATTTTCTCATGAATTACAGATTCAACAACTTTCTCTGTCTCAAGTAAAGAAAACAATATTCCTTTGTGTTACAAGTACTGCGTAATGAACCCAAATGTTTTTGCTAGTGGCTGAACCTACTGAGAGAAAAGATATGAATAAAAGATGAAGATACAATAACATAGAGATGAAAAAAAAAAGAAACTTTGAACACACCAAAAGTTTGCATTAAAGGGTCTTGCATTAAAAAGACATGAAAAATTCTGTTGTTTACTTGAAGAAATGGGCTTCTCTTTTCATCACGGCTTTGATCAGAGTGACACAAACAGATCCAGAGAGAGGAAAACAAACAAAAAAAGGAACTGATTGACAGCTTTAATTAACAAAAGCGGCGCGGGCTCTGTGCATTTCCTCTCACAGCCTCTGGGGGCCGAGCCGTGATAACAGGGAAATGCCAGAAAACAATACCTGACTTTTCAGTCAAATTATCTATTCTCCTAGCAGTTGCATTCATGTATGTTCATGTAGGATTTTTTAATGAGGATTTTCAATTTGCTGAGAGAAATCAAACTGGAATCCAGCTTGATTGTGCAGAGACAGTACCTAAAATACTGTATTCTCTTAAGGAAATTAGTGAGATACCATATGTTTCTCAGTAAGAGGTTCACAGTTATACCGTGTTGTCTGTATGGGAAATTTTCACCTTGAATACACATGTGATATTGAAGCAACAAGTTGACAATTAATTCCCCATTCAGTGGGATAAATGGGAAGTGTATCAGCATCTCCATCTCATTCATTTCATTCCACACATAAGATACAGTGTGTATGAGTAAGAAACAAGACCTTTCTTGTAAAACCTTCATCTATTATAAAATCTAGTGGTGGTTTCTAGTTAAGCCGTAGTAGGTAGCAGCAAGGTCAGGAAGAGCTTCTACCCTCAGGCCACAAGGATCCTACATGAAGACCCTGCCTAAGGCACCCCCATAGACATTTATTTATTGTTATTTCAGTGTTCTGAATGCATCAATTGATGGATCTCACAGATTGCAATTCACTTAGGTTGATTGATTGATTGATTGATTGATTGATTGATTGATTGATTGATTGATTGATTGATTGATTGACAGTATTGTGATTGCAGTATGAGTAATGAGACTATGAATATGAAGGGATTATATTCAGGACTGAGGGTTTTAAAATATTTTCTTTACACTACAAGTTAGAAAAATGTGCATGTGTTGGTTATTTATTATGCTGATTCCAGTATTTTAAGATCTAGTATAAATAAATGTAACTATTGTGAGGCCAACAAAACTGAGCCCATAAATAAATTATGTAATATTTCTCCACCAGAATTTTATTCCAGGCTTTTAAACAGACTTTCATGCTGAGAAATGAACTACACAGAAAATAGAATTGAGTGCTACACTGGGTCAAGAGACTGGGTATTGGTGATAGAAATAAATCGGGTGTTGTCAAGGAAAAGGGCAAACAGTCACGTAAGAATAAAAAACAATGACAGTCCGGCTTTCATAATATAGAAGTCCATGGTATGCGTCTGAAAAGCATCAGAGGCACTGTGATTGTAAGCATGAATGGATGTTCAATGTGTTTAGACTTAAACAGTCGTCATCAGAATATAAAATAAAGGGGACAGGTGTTCGATTTAAAACTTGTCAAGAGGTGATGTGACATGGGTCACATAGCATGTTAGTAGTGCCCACTTTAAAGACATGACAGTGAGATTAACAGAAAATGTAAACATATATGTGACTGACTCACATATATAATAGCAGGTAAGGAAGTAAAATCATAAATATTAAAATTACTGTGAGACTGACAATGACAGTAAAAAAAAAAGTGAAAATTAAATAAGGGCAACATTCCGAAAAAAGATTTAGATTCTTTCTTTGTGGTGTCAGGGAGGTGGGCGTGGGATATACCTGTACAGTAAAGGGGCCTCTCCTTTGATTTCACACAGGTCAATCAAGTTTGTTTGTCATCAAGAGGAGACTATTAAGCCTTTGAAAGTCATTATATAGTGTCCTGTGTGGGCCTAGAGGAAGAAGAAATTTTGAATTAAAAACAGGAGGTGTAGAGTTTAAAAGACAGGCTAATGAAATATGCCACTGAGTTGCATCATGGGATATGTAGGATCCAGTGTTTTGGAGCTTGACCCATACCAGGAATAAAGTCAAGATATCTGAGTCATTGCTGCTAAATTTTTGACTTAAAAAAAAAAAAAAGAAAAGAAAGAAACTCCTCCAAATTTTTTGTAAGTGTAAACTGCTGTAACCTTTAAATATGAAGCATCATTCACTTGTGACCCCTCGTCACAAGCTTTGGCATCATGTGGACAGGAGTTGTGAGCTGTTCAACAAATAGTGATTAGATCCATCAGATTGGTACATCAAATGATTTTAGAGGCCCACAAAAGATAAAATTCATCATTTCACAAGAAAAAGGTCTGAAACAACCTCCAGCTTGGGAATCATCACAGTAGGAGATTCTGTATTTGTAAACTCTTTTTAAGGCCCTAATTGGAATATAAACAGCAATTTCTATGAGGTTTTAGGAAGATTTTGAGACTTACTGACATAATTACGATAAATTGTCTACCACTTATTTTAAGGCTTTACATAACATCTGTATTTTAACTGATGTTGATTGACCTGATGTGTTATTTTGTGATGCCAAAACATTCTAGTTTTTAAAGTTTCCTCCCATACATATAAGGGTTAAATGGCATATAGAACACTCTATTTTCAAACAGGCCACATTTATCTTGATTGCAGACCCGTTGCTTTAACTCTATAATAATATCACCTGTGAGGTGCTAAAATGGTTAAAGTGGTTGGTCTGGTGTTTGTTGAAACACAAAGTGTGCAGCAGCTCTCTGTCCGTAGACATCTCATCACTGCTGACGCACTCCTCTGAACAGTAACACTGAAACAACAAGGAGTCATTAGTAGAAACAAGAGTGAAAAAGAGACAGTCAGTGTGGTATTGTGCCTCTGCATTCCTAACATAAGCAGTGAAACACAACTAATGCAGTGATTATGGCGAGGAGGCTAAAATAACAGGCAATAGCATGATGGAATATAGTGACAATGGACTCCCTATTACTGTATGTACTTACAGTGCAGTATTCCCTGCATCCGAATCATTACGTGCAGCGCGGGGAGGTGGGAAACAGTCACTGATTATGGTGTACGGGAGCGGAAATGGCAAGCAGGCATTAGCACACAGCGACATTAGCGGTGTCCCAGACAGCCTGTTAGTTGAAGTGGGTTTTAATTAGCTATTTTCCAGTTAGTAAATGGAGGAATTATCAATGGCCCAAAAACAAGATTGAAACTCGGTATACAACCTACACACACACAAAACACAAAAACACACATACACGCATATAATAGTGCACACATGTAGTCACCTCTGCATGTGCACGCATGTACACAATCATGCACACTACCGACACACACACACACATACAAAGACTGCCAAGTACAAAGACAAACACTCCAAGTAAATGACAGATACAGGCATATCATATTAGCATAATACGCCGCTCACAAATGGAAAAACCTATTATCTAGTTTTAGGGACAAAATTATTTTTTCACCTGCTTCCAAACAAATCAGAGCCTGCTCAGACAGTTCTATGCTTACTATAAGTGTTTATAAATGCAAGCTTGCTCTCAATTTCAGTCCATTCAGCCTGTGATGCGGGGCACTCCTGCGTTTCTTTCCTTCCATTATGGACCTGCTCCAAGCCGTCATGGCCGAGGCCGTCACATCAAGATGATAACAGAATGCTGAGGTTATTAGCCAGCTTTTTAATTAGATTCTGCCCTTCCACCCTGTCTTGTCCCTTCTTGATTTTTTTTTTCTCTTTTTATTTGTGGGTGCACCATCGAGGCATTATTAATATTTAGATGAGAAGCCCCTGCTCTTGCCTCAGAGGGTGTTAGTAAAAGCAGCCTCCCCCCGATAGCGTTGGATGACTGGATGGATGGATGGATGGATGGATGGTTGGTTGGATGGAGGAATGAATTCCCTTGATGGCCCTTCATCTCTGTTGTTGCCACAGCCGTGCAGCCTCTCTAATAGGGGAGACGAGGATCCAGGCTGTTTGTAGTGCAGTTATAACATGTGGCGCCGCGCAGGAATTCTTACAGTACTGTTAAAAGCCCTGCAAATATGCTTTGTATCTATGGGTTCACTCTGCTGTGTGTGGGTGTTTCTTTTTTATTCTTGTGGATAACTGGATAACTTATTCCTGTGGCTCAAAGTGCAAACACACACATTCATACACATTACACACTCATATTTTTTTGCTTTTATGTCTTTTAAATTATGGTTATTGTTATCGTATTATATATTTGTTATTAGTTTGTTATCCCTTTTATTTAATGCTATATTATTTTGTGTTCTTTATAACTTTGTGCATTTTTTTATTATTTAGGTGGAGGCTTCAAATAAGCCCACTCACTTTTCTGCCTCTCCCTGCACTGTACTGTATACTTTTTTTTTCTTTTGACATTTTGTGTCTTTTAAAATGTGCAAAAGAAAAAAAAAAAACATAAAGTAAATGACATGGCACTATGTGAAGATATTTCTAACCAAGGCAGCAATTATAATATATTATTCTCCAGTATTCAAATACAGTATACTAAAAATATCCCCCCAAGATACTGATAAAAAAAAATAAAAAAATAAATAAAAATAAAAACTGCTATGCTATGACAAACAACCCCACACTGCCATCCGAAAATAATCAATAGTTGCAAAAATAAACTAAACAAATTGCCATTATTAGGCTTTACCATTGGTTCTACTATAACAGTACTGCAGTTGTGTGTGTGGTTTGTCCAAGTGATGTTGAGGTACCCCAGCAGAACACAGCTCACAGGCGTATTCAACTAATAGTAATGTCTTTATTGAGTTATATTTGTCAGATAGCCCACATGAAGGCTGAGTAAAGTGTCAATCACTCATGTTGCACTGCATGTGTAAGTTATATAGACAGCAGTAGCTTTTGTTTATTGCATATTTTTGTAGCATACTGTATAGCTACAGGTGCTTAAAATGAGTAACATAATATAGGAGGATATTGGGGGGATTTGCATTCTAAGAAAAGACTGATATATATTATATAACCCTCTCAGAATTACCATAAACCCTCTTTACTGGTTATAAATGATATATTATTGGATTACTATTACTTTTGCATTAATATGTAAGCAACAATGTTGTAGCTGGACAAGGTGAAACTGTGGTAGTTTAGTATTTTATATTGTTTTCTAGAGATGCGTGTGATCATCTTGACAGTGGAACTGCAACTCCAGGAGAAAGAAAAATTACACAGAATTTCTGCTGAACACAGGTTGAAAAGATCTTTAGCAACATTACTTGCATTTATTTATTTATTTTTATCTTTTTAGCACAAATAAGACTTTCAGCATTCAATCATATAACAAAATACTTGGTAAAATCACATGTTTGTAGTGTAAGCGCTGTGTCAACTCTCAATCTATAAACTAACTGGTATCTATGGCTGTTAAATAAATGTAGTGTCAAAAAATACAATATTTTACTCTGATTCTCATCTTGGATGTAGAAATAGAAAGTAGCATGGAATGGAAATACTCAGGTTAAGTATTTCAAAATTGCAGTACTGTATATATGAGTATATATTGTATTATATATGAGTATAATATAATGATGATAAAAATAGATATTTTTGTTTTGTTTTGACACGTTTTTCATTATAAAAAGTCATCAAATTAAGGATCAGCACAATGAATTGTGTTCAAGTGTTATATTGCATCAGATGAAATAACAGGTAAGATAACAACCTTGACAATGCATTTGGTGGTTTTGATTCATTTACTGCACTTACATTAACTGTATTAACAACAATCCATGTGTTGCTATATCTATTGAACAGGAGGTGACTAAATTCCTCTATTCATAAATGCGCAGAGCATTCATAAATGCGTCAGTCGGGTTACCCGTGGGCAGTTCAATTATGTCAGCACTGAGGTGTGTGACAGTAAAATAGCGGTACGCAGGGGCGCTGGTGGCTTAGTGGTAGAGCAGGCGCCCCATGTACAAGACAGTTGCCGCAGCAGCCCAGGTTCGACTCCAGCCTGTGGCCCTTTGCTGCATGTCACTCCCTCTCTCTCTCCCCCCTTCACACTTGTCTGTCCTATCCATTAAAGGCTAAAAAGCCCCAAAAAATATCTTAAAAAAAAAAAAAAAAAAATAGCGGTACGCCAATCAGGCCAGCACACAATTGTTTCTCTGTGTGACTTTAATACTGCGAGAGTTCAAAGGAGAAAGTTTGCCACCGACAGCTGAAAGTCCCGAGGCTTTGTCAGACACTGTTGAGTAGACTTATTGGAGTGTAGGTAGTTTGAGGGAATTGAAGCTGAGCAAACATCTGAAGCCTTTCTAAAATGAATAACAATTGGGTAATTTAAAAAAAAAGTTTCCCACTCCAAATGGTGTGTAGGAGAGACATCTGTTCCTGCAGGTTAGCTGAGGTGAATATAGGATAGAGACTAAACTCCCGGATGGAACAATAGAGCTGTCGACACTCTTGTTTCACAACTTTCCCAGGGCCTGACTGTGTGCATGAGGCTGTTTTTACACATATTACATTTTTACAAGTGCTAACAGTATATTGACACTAAACAGACAGAATATGTATACCCAGATTATCAATGATGCCCAGTGTCTACAGATGTTTAATTTTCTGGATACATTTTCAACAACCCTGAGAAAACCAACATGAACTTTGCAGCAAGAAATTTCTAGTAACACTAAGGTGAAGTCACATTCAATAAAAATACAGTGTGTCAATCTGTGACAGGTCACCGTCACAGCTGTAGAGGGCCCATTGTATGGTGGGGAGGGAATAAATTAACAGGTACAGTCTGAAACACACTTTATCTTCATCAGGGAACAGTCATCGCCATGGTTACCACTAGACGCCTTGCTCACACAGCTGTTGTTTTTTTTTTCAATCAAAAAATAAATTGACTTGACTTAAATTGATTAATGTATATATAACCTATAAAGGTGCAAATCAGGTAACGTAAAAGACAAAATGATACTTTCCTCTTGTTTAATTTGAAATAACCACATGTTCTGTGTTTTTAGGTGGATACCATCAAAATGGAATCATTAGCTTATTTTCAGTCACATGTCTATTATGATGTGCACAATTCAGATGGAGGGCAGAAGTGATAAATCCACTGTGTAAACTGGATAAAGAGGAAAGTGACTACAAAACAGGGTTGGATAAATCTGCATGCAGCACATATCGTCAAAAAATTGAAACTCATCTTAACTCAAACTCAAGACAATCAAGAAGGTGGTTTAGTGGTTAGCACCTCACCTCACAGCAAAGAGGGTTCCCAGTTTGAACCCAGGGTGGGGGGTTTGAACCCAGGGTGGGGAGCCCTTCTGTGCAGAGTTTGCATGTTCTACCTGTGTCAGCGTGGGTTTTCTCCGTGTACTCCAGCTTGCTGACTCTAAATTGCCCGTAGGTGTGAATGGTTGTCTGTCTCTATGTGTCAGCCCTGTGATAGTCTCATGACCTGTCCAAGGTGTACCCCGCCTCTTGCCCAATGTCAGCTGGGATAGGCTCCAGCCTGAATGAATGAATGTGTGCAGTTTATTCCAGGACTGAAATGATTGTCATTTAGTTTTTGGCTGAGTGAGTAAATCTGCTTGAGTATAACTGTGTTTTGTATTTTCAACTCTGTACATGGATGCACAGCTCTCAGGCTAATGTTACAAAGTAACGCTAGCAAAATTTAGCCATTATTTTGTATCGTCTAGGTCAACTGTTCCCAGAGGTCTAGTGAAAAGCTGTTAAAAATATAGATTGTGGCGGGGCATTGGTGGCTTAGTGGTAGAGCAGGCGCCCCATGTATAAGGCTGTTACTGCAGTGGCCCGGGTTTGAGTCCAGCCTGTGGCCCTTTGCTGCATGTCATCCCCTCTCTTTCTCCCCCTTTCACACTTGGCTGTCCTGTCCATTAAAGGCAAAAATGCCCAAAAACATATCTAAAAAAAAACTGTATTAAAAATATAGGTTGTGGCTAAAAACACGAAGAAGCTGTCACAGCACATTGTAGGCATCGAGGCATGTTTAACACAACACTTTAACATTTATGTTTGAAATTAGCTGACTTTGCTCCTCCAGGCTGAAGACTTTTTTTTTTGTCGTCCACATCTGCTGCTGTTTCTCAATATTTTCAATCTCAAGTTTTTGTTTTACTTCTCCCTTTATGTTTTACTATTTTCAGGACTTAAAGTGGCCTTTAACAGCTGTAAACAGCACAAATCATAGACAGTTGTACAGTTTTGGTAATCTTTGCCTTCACTTGCCTGTGATGTATGACATGATATGCAAAGAAGCTATTGGACTTGTTTTGGACCCTGAAAAAGATAGAGAAACAAAAGATTTAGTAAGCAGATTTCTGGCAGTGTAAAGAAAAACAACATAAAATTGACAGTTAACTGAATGAATAAAATAATAAAAATATTTTTGTTAGGGAGCAAATCAGAAAGACAGATGCAGGCAAGAAAGTCTGTTATGTTACCTTAGTAACAAACAAACTTATTTTAATTTTTTTTTTTTTTTTTTTAACCTAACTAAGTAGTTTTGTTGCGTAATCCCAACAAGGAGCTGCAATGTCACCTTTTCACAACGTTACCCACGTGTTTAAAACCACTGCTAACTTTCATATAAGAGCTTCTCTGTCATACACCAGTGGGGGCACGATTTCAGGAAACGCCCCTGTGGGTACTATTGGAGTGTAGGAACATATGGCCTGGCCATGTGGTCATCTCGATTGAAAACCTTGTTGACTAAAAACCTGTTGAGACCATCTTTTTAGTTGCAGGACCAAATTTTCCGAGGGGGATTGAGGGGGTGCACCAGGGGCTTAAACTTGCAACCTCTGTATTTCTATAATCCTGGCTGTGGCCCTGCCACCATGAAAACAAAGTGTTAAAAATGTAGCAAACGTGCATAAGCAAAACAACATTCGAAGCTGCTATAATCCATATTTTCACATCACCAATGGATCAAATAACTGCGTCATGTGAAAAGGGTGTTTTTAGTTGCTCCAAAGAGCCACAAAAGAAGGTGGATTGAAAAGTCGACCAACATAGAGAAGGGGAAGACGTGCTGTTGTTTAAATATGGGAATAATCATGTACATTTTCAGACAGTCTCTCCTGGAAGGCATTTATAGTGTCGCACACAGTTGCTCACACGAGAGGTGACGGAAGTAGTTGTGTGAAGAATGAAAAAAGAAGATAGTGAAGTGGATGTGAATGTCAGATTGTTGGTTTCGGAAAGTTGGAGAGACAATCAGACAAACAGCTCCATAATCTTTATCAGAAATGTGAAGGTAGAGGCGATGTAAAAGCTATTCAACCAGCCGTACCTCTAGCACCTTCAGCAAACTTTATAAGGCACTATTATGTCAGTGTAGTCACAGCTTGTTGTACTGTCTCCCAGTGGCTAAAACAGGTCGCCGATTTAAGAAAGTGGCAAGACAGAACTTATAGGCAGAGCTGATGTAGACTCACTCACAAAGGATTTGCAGTCCGCTTCCAATTCCCACTGACTGGTTTGGAATGGCCCCTTAATATTTAATATGGCAAACCCTTCATGTGGGCATGCAAAGAGGTGGAGATGGAGGAACCGGTATATGTCTCTTCTATAATGTATTTTCCCCTATATATATACATATATATATATATGAATATTGTCCATTTAAAACAAATACTGAGTCTAGAAAGAAACCAGCTGATTAATACTGAGGAGCCGACTGGAAACATAACCAATAGCTGATCTGTGTCATAATTACAGAAAGGGTCAGTGGCCTATATGATAACTCTATGGTCTGGAATACAGTGTAGA
>NC_065511.1:9478841-9483348 GCF_006386435.1 Epinephelus moara | reverse complement strand
GATGCAGCTGCAGCACTACAGTAGACCTGTATGCCTCCAGCTCTGTGTCTTTCAGTACAGATCGGATAACATAACTGTGGTCCACTTCAGCACTCACTGCCTGATAGAGCTAGATAAAATCAGTGGGTGTGTTTTTAATCAATAGAGATGCATAACAAATGGAAGAATCATTAGGAAGCCCCCACTGTAGGGAGAAGTAAAGTATAGAAATTGATTTAATTTCTGTTGCAAGATATTTTTCATTTTCACAATCCACAGTAAAGCCATTATTCTAGCTTGAGAGCCAGTGAAAGCCCACAGGGGAATGCTGACTTCTAATTTGAGACTGACTGATTGTGAAATTGCAGAGAGGGCGAAGTGACAGCTGCCTGGCTGAGTGAGTTATTGTGCGGTTAGGAAAAGTCAACTTGGAAAGTTTTGCCCTGATTGAAGTGCTCTATTAATTGACACGCAGAGGGTAGTTTTGTTGTTATGGAGTGCTTTGCTCTGCTCCTTTGTTTTTTTTCCGCTCCGTGCCATATTGCGCAGTGCTGTTTGGAGTTCTGGGGGAATCGTTGACACATCAGCCCAAACTTTGACAAGAAGCCTGTGAGGATGGCCAATTAATTCGATTTTTCCGGGAGCTAATTTGCAATTCTGCATTTGCCCCAGAGTTGTTGAACACGAGGATCAGGAGGGAGGCTGAAAGAGCGAAATGGAGAGCTAATGAATAATTCCTCCCTTTTTCTGAATGTCACACACACACACACACTCACATGCACACCTCCGCTCCACTCATTACTGTATACCACAGGAAGAATGTACAGCAAAGGAAGTGTTTGATGCTGGGAACTCAGGTATGTTTTCAGCCCATATTAAACAGCAGCACTCAGGTGTAATTGACTAATAGGTCCTGTGGGACAGGAGCTCCTGTATGAAACAGGAAGAGAAGAGAGGGGATGCTGGTTTTTCTAGCAAGTGTAAGAAAACCATCACTCACACCTTACATCTCAACACTGCTGCTGACACACAGTGTTTGCATTCAGTTCCAGACTAAATATTTCTGTATAAACTGTTGGTGTGTGTGTGTTATTGCCACCTTTAGTCATGTGTGCGAGTAAAGAATGTAGATTATTAACATAAACAAAACCTGAATAGATTATATGAAATAACTAAGAGATCAGTTTCACAGTATAAAAAGCTTTGCAGCCTGTATTTTGATAATTAGTGATATTACTAAACTGGATATAAATTGAAGGAACTTGCAGGTGGAAATTATGTTCCGGTTCAGTTTGAATTATCGTGCGTACACTTCATTTTTCACACATTTTACTGTATAATAATATCATCTTCCGCATCTGAGGTGGCATAAGCTGCTAATGAGTATTTTCCGTCAGTAGGTAATTCACCTGCAGTTCACAAGTATTGTCAATAACTGCATCATCAGTTGATATAGTGGTGTTGATTGGGAAATATATTGTAGCCCGCAGCCAACTCTAGCACATTACTGTGGCGCGTTTGTTTATTATGCCTCACAGACAAATGAGAATATTTAATTGAGAAATGATTCATGTCAGAAAAACATCTTCTATAATGGTAATATTCTGAAAAATATGAATATAAAAAATATCACCAGTACCACATCAGAGTTTTTACAAAATTTTCATTTGTGTGAATCTTGTAGCTCTTTGAACTGGAGAAGTACCCAGGATTTCTCTTGTTGCACCATTTGTTGTCTGATGTCCCAGAAGTGTTTTCACAACTCCGTTAACAATAAATAAAAACAAGCGATTGAATGTTTGTACAAAATGTAATATTCAAAAATACATTTTAATTAGCAAAAAAGGTTAAATGTGTTGTGTCTTATGTGTTCACTCTTCTTAACTTTAATTATACACAGTTTGCCATAAAACCATGTAGCTACAGTGTATGTTATGACATGAATATACAGTATATATATGACCTGAGCTTTGCAAGTACAGCCAGCAGTAATTACTGTAAGGTGACAATGCCAAGGCCGCAAACACAGTAATAGTTCAGTGTGTTAAGAAAAGGGGGCTGAAATGTGCCGAGATTTCAGGTTGTGCAGACAGCACATGCAGCATACAGCTCCTTCCTCGAGGAATATTAATTAAATGTGGTGCAAACAATTCATTACTCATTATTCAGCTATCCACTACAGCTGCATGTGTTCACAGGGTGTCTGGAGGTCCTTAAAAAGTGTCAAAATATCTTTAATTTAATTTTAGAAATGTTAGGCCTTAAAAGTTATTAAATAGTCTTAAATTTGAATTTGTGAAGTCTCATTTTATTTACCCATTTTGTAGTTTCTCCACCTGAATGTCCACATTTTTAATGTCACAAATTTTGAAAACTATTACTGTCCCTACCTAACCTAATACTTTATGTTTGCACTTACCTATTTGCAAAATGTGGATTAACCTAACTCAATCTAATAACCATATTACCAGTGTTGGGCAATAACTAGTCACAAGAACAGAGTTATGTAATTCTATTACAAATAATAATAATAATTGTAATCTGAAATTAAATTAGAGTAACTTCCAGAATGTTAATGATTACAAAGGGGTTCTTAGTATCTTTTTGCCATGCAGAAATGTCTTCTCTCAATAAAGACATTGGGACAAATTTGAATGCAACATCACAGAAGACAGGATGAAATAAAAGCTGCCTCAATGTCCAGGCAGGCTCCCCTCATTTGGCAGTATGTGCTTAAACATTGATCATTGCTTTTGATCGGTTCTCTTGTTTGAATTTGCACAGTTTGTGTCTGCCAAATCAAATCTACATGCATTGTTCCAAGCAACCAGTCTGCCATGCCTGCGACCAGGCGAGCACGCCATGGCAGGTGGCCATGTTGTTTGAAAAGAATGCCTTTAGCACTGGAAATTCAACAATACTTTCCTTTATAAATCAGGAAAGGGCTCCAATATTACTGTATAGTGTAACGTTTACCAACAGTGAAAATGCTTGAACATTGAAATGCTTGATGTCAAACCTGAGGTAACATTTACATTAATGTAACTGCAATCAGTCACACAAGAAGAGTGATGAAATGTATTAAGTTACATTACTTTGAAGTAATTAGAATAATTAAATTACTAATTCCTTTTTAAACAGAGTAATTTGTAACTTTCCCAGCACTACATAAAACCTACATCTGCACAGGGCCACATACACACTACTGTACTTACCTTTACATTTACCTGCAATGCAAGAATAAGAAAAAGATGATTTGTCCAACAATCAGTGTTAAATTTGGCTGAGAATTATTTTGAAAAGGTCTTAAAAGCATTAAATTTAAGTGTCTGATACACCAAGTGTCTGTAGACATCCCGGTTTAGTCATTCATACGCGAATTAGATTGTACATATTTTATTTATATATAAATTATACTGTTTAATGAAAGCAAATCCACCAGTTAAACCAAACTGAAACAGTACAAATGCATGTAGCATGCTAATCATTACTAACAGTCCTTAGCAGAGCACAGTTGTATGGCTGCTTTTTCTGGTTGCAGCCGTATGAAGACAGTTCTCAAGGCCAGTCTCTTAGTTGCAGAACCAGCTCATTATTTTGTTGTCACTGGATGAACCTAATTCAATGTACAGGCCTTGGGCTCTGTTAGAGTTTGTCAAGTAAATGAGAAGACTAATGGCGCATCTCCTTATCAGTGGTGTTTTTCAATTGTGGTAATATATCTACTGACAGACACTGATGTATCAACTAATTACCGCGTTTTAGCCATTAGAAAAGGAGCGTTTAGACGTTGAGCTCTGCAGTGATTTTCATTGCAGTGACAGTCGGTGTGTGTGTGTGTGTGTTGCCATTTGCCATCCTTGACAGACGCAGGTGCTAATTAATCAAACATATTTAAATAACAGAATGGATGTTACTGATGTGACAAAAATTAGAAGAACCACATATTCCTTGTTTTACCTCCAGATACGGTGATGATACTCTTTTCCTTTTCTGGAGACACCCACACACACACTGCTTATACATAAATGACTCGGAGCTAATTGTTAAAGTAGTCATTAGGGCGTACCTGTACCTCCATATCTGTTCAATTATTATATATCTGGTAATATCTTCCTGCCACCCATCGCCTGGTCTCGGCGCCTCGCTTTTTCTCTTGTCTATTTCTATTTTTGAAATGTAAAAATTCCTGCAGGGGGTAAAAGAAGGAGCAGGAGAGAGATAGCAAGAGGAGCGTTGGGCATTGGAAAGAAATGTGTTGCATGGCCCGGAGCCTAACGGGTAATAAAGTCATTAATTCAGCTGATTAAGTTGGCCTTTGGGTTAAAGAAAAATCATATCCGTCTCCCTTTGAGATGTGACTGGGGAAGCACAGAAGAGGGAGAAGCCAGCTAATTAGTGCTGAAAAACAGGAGGGGGGCCAGAGAGGGAGATGGGAGATGGAGGGAGAGACAGAAAGAGAAAGAAACTGTTTGTGTGTGTGTGTGTGTGTGTGTGTGTGTGTGTGTGTGTGTGTGTGTGTGTGTGT
>NC_065511.1:9460218-9478825 GCF_006386435.1 Epinephelus moara | reverse complement strand
GTGACAAGCTCATCAAAACGCCGCTTGCCAAGCGAGCCATTTCTCTCAAAGAGTTTGCCCGGCTACCTTTGAGCCTGACGCTACCACTTAATGATGTGAAACAAGAGAGAGAGGGAGAAGTTAGGGTGAAATGTCAGTTTGCTCGCAGTTTAATGAGCTTGTTGTTGGATGCAGGAGAAGAAAGCAAAGGGAAAAGAGCAACAGGAGATGCAGCCAGGATCTTCAACCCCCCATCTTCCTCTGAGCGATGACGCCAACGTGTTGAATGCATTAACTGGTGAAACTCTGGTGTTGTAATGTTCCATAACTGTGGGACATGAGGGTAAAAAGCACATAATTTACTACTTTCCGTAGTGAAGGGCACCTCCAGAGAATTAAAAATGATTTGATTAACAGACTTTAATGTCACTATGGGAGATTTAGTTTTTTCCCACAGTTTGTGCATTGTTAGCATGAACCTACTGGCACACATAGAGACACCCATGCATTAAAACACAAGTAGATAAGGGTGTCTCAGTCATTATGGGGGAATTTAATTTATTTATCTTTAATAAAGATTATGACACATTCAAGCAAACATTAGAAGGCAAGTACAGTAAGGTTGTGACTGGATGGTCGCTTGTCAGAATCGGTTTGGAAAGTGCAAAAATATTGTTTACCTGTTAGGTATGGATCTGTAACCCAGTGAACCACTGCCAGTGGGGTGCTTCTTCTTAATAATGTTCACTGAATCACACACAGAGGGTGGGTTGTAGTAGCGATAGAGTTGAAATGAGCTGTCATTAGCGACTGCACATTAACCATCATAAACCTAAATTTGGTTGCCAATATACAACATACATGAACAAACTATCTGCTCACATACACAGTGTGTCCACAAGCACCTTTGCTGTCGTACCAAATCATATGAACAGGACTGAACTGTACAACCCTCACTAGATTTCCTTTAGGTGTCTTAACTTTGATTGATTTTTGTTATTATGTGACGAGATTTATTATCTTCCAATGTGAAAATCAGCAGAAAAAGTCGGACAACAAAACAGGTGTGCGTATGAGTCATAGCAGTATCGAACTAGTGATCGTCTGAGTGGGAGGCAAAAGCACATGCTACTTTTTAATTCCACTCCAAATATTGCTCTTTTTTCTCCACTACATTTGTCTGATAGCTTTAGTCACCTTTCAGACAACAATTTTTCAAACTCTTCCGATTCAGTGAATACTGTATATCTCTTCTGTGTTGATCCCTTTTTTTCTTTTAAGATAATTTTATGGCATTTTCACCTTTTTTGCCTCAAAGACAGAAGACAGTGTAGTAATCAATGCAAAATAAACTCTTTAAAAACCAAACAAAATTAAAAACAGGTCTCTTTTTCTGACACATTTAAAAGTTTTTAGAGATACATGATTCTCACAGGACGGCCATGCTACAAACATATGACGATCTCACATATTATACGGAGTTAAATTTGCACAACATTTAACATCTACAGCAGTAAAATGACACAAACACATTCATGCTAAACTAAACATACTAAACATAATGACTATTGTTGCTTTAATATTTTAAGTACATTTTGCTTATAATACCTACATGCTTTTAGTTAAGTAAGATTTTGAATGCAGGAATTTATGTGTCGTACTTCTTCCACAATGTAGAATAGTCAAATTCCAGTTACTAACAGCATATATATACATATATATATATATATATATATGTATATATAGTGCAAAGCCATGATCATGTTCACAAAATAAATCAAAGAGATTTCCCAGTCCGCAGATAAAATACCTACTGAATGAAACAACTGTTTTAAATACTCCCTGGTCAAAACCACCTAGCTAATGGCTAACAGGTGACACAAAACAATTAAAGTTCTTCACAAAGTTACCTACATTAGGTTTTCATTTAGGGTTTAAAATGCACGGTAAATTAAATTATCATTTTCAAGCTAGAGTTCTTCTTGCTGAGACTGGAAGGAAAACAACACACACAAAAGAACCCATTGCTTCCCCCTTCCCACCCACCATACCAATTGGTACAGTCCAGATTGTCATCAGGTGGATCAACCAGGGAAGCGGAGCTCAGAAAACACATTAGAAATCAAAGCAAACAAGAAACCAAAGAAACATTATTGAATGAAAACATGCTACACAGAGCAAATGTGTAACCTAACTGGATGCAACAATAAGAAAATAAATAAAGACAGACATCAGCTAAACTAATTAATGAAATTAAAGGGAATTGTTCCAGTTATACATTACTGGATAAATAAAAGTGATGTGAATATTACCCCTTAGTGTGCTGCCATTTGATTAACTTGATTTGTATATGCCTGAAAGAACACTAAGCGCACATAGACAAAATTATCATTACATTTGTAGATTGCTGTTCAGAGAAAAACTGAAATACAACACTGGAAAGAAATTCCATAATTAGAAATGAACTTCCACAGCAGCGTCTCAGTGCTGCTGTATCTCTATCACATAAAGACCCATCATCATTTTCTGCTCCCCTGTTGGCCAGAGAGAAAACATTCCTACTCCTCTCACATGGGAGCCGCTGACCCCTGCATGACTTCAATCCAGCTCTGGATTGTTTTCTATTGTGTGCATCAAGCAGCAGGGATACAGGGCTGCACTGTGAGCCGCTGGCAGAAGTCAAGCCGTTAATACTGAGCTGGATTATGAGGAACAAAGTGATTCCTAATGGAACAAATGATGATGCCTTAAAAAGTGGGATTATTCCATGTCTTTTATCTCTGCATGATTCATTTAGCAATTACTGCTGGTTATGTGCTTTGAGTAGGTTATATGAATAGTTTTACATTTTGAAAACAATGTAGAATTTCGAAAGGAGTGAAATGTATGAGGGTGCTAATTAGCATTTATGTATTCATACCACTGTGACAAAGTGTCAGGTCTGCGATGCCTGGAGATGCCAAGATCTATTTAACACGTTTGGAAAAGAAACGTCTTGTTTTAAATATATGATATGAATATATATATATGTACATATATACATATATATATCAGAGAGAGTGCAGACAGTCCAAATATTTTATGTGTTTGCCAGTTTTTGTTTGTAGCTATTAGCTGCTCTCAGCTCTCAGTAGCATATGACTTGTAGAACATAGGGAATAAAAAACATACACATTATCACTATAGTTAACAACAGGTTCTGCACGTTGTAACAAATTTTCTGTTCCACTGTGATTAAAGTGGACAAAATATTAAAAACAAGCACATTACAAAATTCAGCGTCAATGCTGATTAATTAACCGTTTTTGTCACATACAAAAAAGTGTACATGAGTATTTTTTCTGATGTCTTGTGTTTTAAAGGAGCTGTATTTGACATTCAGGGCATTAATGTAGCAGCAAACAACTATTTGCTATATAAAGATATGGTAAAGTAATGGTGTTGTGTGATGTAATTCTAGTTTCTGTTATATGTTTTGGTAGCCATACCAGCAATGTATACATGTTAGTGCATGTGTGTCCCTGTGTGTGTGTGTGTGTGTGTGTGTGTGTGTGTGTGTGTGTGTTCCACCAGCTAGCTCATCACCACCTCTCTACACTACGCTCATATGGCAGTTACTGCTGATATTGGCACGGCATGTTCGCAGAAGCATAGTGCCACACTCTGGTTTCCCTCCAGGTAACAATATAAGCTCTGTTAGCACCATCATTGTCACTGAGGTAGCACCGCTAGCAACCACATCCATGTTGAGAACGGTGTGCAGACTACCTCACCCCAGGCTCTGAATCAGATATGTTCTGAATGTTGCATACAGCTCCTGTGAGCACAATCTCAGGGGCTCTGCGGTGAGCTACAGTTGATAATTCTAAAGCACACCTTCAAAACTGAGACTTTATCACTCATTTTGGAACTGCAAGATCTGTGTGTAGACATACATCCATCTTACCACCACAAAAGCCACAGAGTGTGGCTCCCATAAATTAAGTAATATAAGTTCAGTTGAATTACTTTTTGGGTATGGAATATGGAGACTGTCCTCCCAAGAAGAACGACCGCAGTGAAAATCATCAGTTTACGTTCAAGTTACAAAGACTTCTAGCAGGTGTAGTAATTATGACAGGAGCAAAGGAGGAAGTCAGGTGAAGTTATGACAGAGCAACAGACCCCATGTGGTGTGGAGGTCGGGGTGGATGGATGGGTCAACAAAGCATTGGACTTAAACATGGGAGATCACTGTTTGTGTCTTGTTTTCTACCAACAGTCAACTGTTTTTTTTTTTTTGTTTTTTTTAAAGTATAACCCCAAACCCCTAACCTTAACCATGTGTTTATTATTGTAACCATGGCGATGAAGCTCCCTTTACCTTAAAGGTGCTGTATGTAAGAATGTGGCCAAAACGGTTACTGCACTCAAATTCAAAATACTGCCGCGAGTCGTGTCCACCCCACCTCCCCTACAGATTCGAGGTTGCTGGACAGCGGCACGCTGGAGAATGATTTGTTTGCCCACGGGCGGCTGCCGTGGCAGGGCCGCATCGCCGTGTCCTTGATCTTCGGTTTTCCAGTGGACCGTTGGAGCAAGTCCGGCTTCTCTGCTGCTAACGCTGCTGCCGGGATACAGCTGAGGAGGAGCCAGCTGCTAATGCTATGTACTGGGACACTGCTAATGCTGCTTGCCGTGCTGCTGTAGCTCAGTCGTAACTGTAACTGATGCTGAGACTCTGATTGTGTGACTGGTAGACAGCGGTGGGTGGCGCAACAGGCCAAAACACAAATTCAAAACATAAACATGATTTGCAGACTGCAAAAAAATTTTTTAGGTGCAAATATTCTGGCTGTAGTATTGTTGTTGGTGAGATCAGTATATTATATGAACATTATTCCTTAGTCTCTGTGACATATTAGGAGGATTTTACGACTATTTGCTTTAGATTTCTTACATATAGCTCCTTTAAGGAAGTAGTAATTTTCCTCCAAATCATGATGTATCCCTAAACCTAGGTAAAGATTAAAAAACACGCACATCCGACAGTGAAATGGTTTGCTTCTTTCATCCTTTTGGTTTCCTTTATTGTAAAGTATTATAGCCCACCATTGTTGCAAAGTGCAGTGAAGTGCAATTTAGTGACATCACCTTACATGCTCCATGTTTACTGAGGATAAGGTTGTTAGTCACCTCTCGCTGCTATTTGGAGCTGCCAAAATGTGAAGCTGCCGAGTGTAGCTTTAATGTCCTATAGCAGTAGGAACATAAGGGCTTCCAGGGGTTAGCATCCTGTCTGCGGCCTGGGTACATCTGGTCCCATGGCAAACACAGAGAGACTCCTTTGTCAGCGTCTACAAAGGCAGAGAAGGAGAGAGGAAAGAGAGAAAGAGGGACTCTGCTGGCCTTCTTTTTAAAACCAATTCAAAGGACTCTCTCTTCTGGAGTCCATTAGAATAGCAGAGTGTCTTCTTCAGTTGCAGAGAGGGACAAACAAATGTGCTCTGTGGCGGCTGCCAAATAACCTTGGCCACTGCTATTGAAATGGTGGTCAATCAAAAGAAAGGGAGAGAGATTTGGGGAGGAGAGAAAGCTGTGAAGCAGCAGAGGGGAGCGATTGCAATGGTGGAAGAGGAATAAATAAAGAAAAAGAAAGGAACTGAAAGAGGGAAAAGGCAAGGATGAAATAAATAGCAATTTTAATGTAAATATAAGAATAAAAGCAAGAAAGCAATATATGAATTATTTGGAGGGAGAGTCAAATGCATTGAGGTTTGATAATCACAAACAGGGTCAAGGGTCAAACCTCCCTTAAACCTTAAAGTCAGAACCAGCTGTGGGGTGACAGAGTTGTTTGCAGTTGTGTATGCTGCACTCATGCAATGTCGGCAGACTGTCAAGATTGCAAACGCCCTGTTATTTTGATTTGGAAGTGTAATTTTTCCAAGATGGTCACCCTACTGCAAGCTTTGTGGTCACATGATTTGAATAGCCTAATTGGCTACTTTCACTGTATTTGAAACAATTTGTTAACAAATAAAACCAGTTAGAAACAATGTCTCAATCCTTTTAAATGACCTAAATTGACCAGTTACTATTAATGTTTATTGAACTATTACCTGCAAGCGATGGTGGCTTAGCAGCCATTTTGTCAGGGGTTTGTTGACCTGGAATTAAAACTTGGAGGCTGAACAGTGAACAGTTTTTCCAGCTTGGTTCAGCCTCCTTGCTATACAAACTAGCCTCCACTTTCTGAGTGGAATAGAAACTTAAAGGTCTAGTGTGCAGGATTTAGTAGCATCTAGTGGTGAGGTTGCAACCGACTGAAACTTTACACTGTGCTCTGCTGCATTGCACTGTGGGATATTAATGCCAGTATAGTGTCCAATTATTGCATACTGTATTGTTTCACTTGAAATAGTATGCAATTCACATACTGTTGGTTTCATAATAAGGTTATCTCACATACTGTGTTAGCCTACTAAATAGCAAGTCAGTGTGTAATTCCAGACACAGCTCAAGTGTTTGTTTTTTCCTATTTTGGGCTACTGTAGAAACAACATGGCGGACTCTGTAGAATAAGACCTGCTCCATATATAGATTTATGGGCCATACACATACCGCATTTTTTGTGCCCTCAAATTTATTGTTTTCAAAGCAGACACGTGGCAGGCATGCCCAACCACCAGAGCGACGCCATCGCAGTACACCCGCATATTCACATGCGCCTGTTTTTTAGGGTGCGACAGCTGCGCCCTGAGATAAAGAGTTCAACTTTTGGAACACAGTAGTCATGTAACAGCATATCATGTAACAAGGAACAACCCATCACAGCCGACAGATATCTTTCCCCTCTTCCATAAATATCATTCTGTGGTAAATATGAAGAGGGAGTTGTTTATTTTAGTGCAGTGCTACCCAGAGCTTTACATCTGTCCCACTGACATTATGTTTGGCCTAATAAAACACCTGGGAAAAGATCAGCTCTACACTCAGGACTTCTAGTAAGTAGGCTATGATTTGGTGCTGGGTATGGTCGCTTAATAACCTCAGATGCAACCTACCTCTGCGCCCTTGAAAGTTGGCACACAGTAGCATTAGAGTAGCACCCAGTGCCCGACCTCGTGTTTCCCAGGCAGTTAAAGCAGTGGCATGTGTATGGCCCCATATATGGCTAGATCTAAGGTAACGAAAACACAACAGTTCTTGGTTTATATATCCCACGAAATCATACACACTGGACATTTTACAGCATGATATGTTCTCCTGAAAGTTGAATGTTCAGCCTGGTCTCATAGAAATATGTGAAATGGACACAAGTCTTAACAACACATGACATGGTGGTGATCAAAATCATGTGTTGGCAACACAAAACAAGGCCAATGCAAAGTCAGTGAGTTTCTTTTGTCGTGGTGGACACGTAAATTAAGTATAAAGAGCCAGAAAGTCCATGTAACATAGGAAGGAGGGGTAGTTGATTGGTCAAAAATGGACTTATAACCAGGAGACCACTGTTTGTGTCCCGTTTTGCATGACTTTACAGACGTTACGTAACTACACAAAGTAATTTATGTAAGTACTTTATGTAACTATGCAAGCATGTTAATTTGACACATTTTGTGCCTGCCACCACGTACTTCGTTAGAGATCATGTCCACTTTACAAATTTCTGTGAGATTGTGTTGGAATGTTGTAAAGGGGTAGATGGCTTCAAACTGCTAACCCTGTGGGGTTATTGTTAAAGTGGGGGAAAAGCCTCAACATTCAATGCATTAACATTTGTAGGGCTACAGGACTATGACGTGCTCCACTTATCACACCACAGAAGCTGGCAGTGTGTCTCCTGGACTAAGAGAAAAGGACACATGGATGTGAGTAGAATCTAAATGGAAAGTGGTGGCACCAGCCTGCTAACAGGTGACGGTACTGGTGAGGGGCCAGAGATGTGCCAGCCTCAAAAAAGGGTCAAAGCAGCAGGGAAAGAAAATCTCCCTGTGGTCCTGTTTACTGAGATAGAGAGAGAGAGAGGCATAGAAAGAGACAGAGGGGGTACCGGCCCACACGATCAATAGATGCCCTGAAAGAAGTTCCAACAGGCGCTGGCATCAGAGGAGCATCAGTTGATTTGAACCTGTAATGGAAGCCTTAAAAGGATTGGCCGCAGAATAAAAGGACAGGCGGATAAAGAGAGACAGGAAGAATACATTGGAAAGAAAGGAGCAGTCGAGTTAAAATAAGAAAAAAGCTGGGATTGTTGAGGAAAGTGAAATCTAAAAGTGTTCTGTACCATCCGCCTTCCCTTCACTCGCCCGCTTCCCCTCCCTATGGCGGAGGGGAAGAAATGAAAACACGTTAATGGATGAAAGCTTTCAAATGAACCTGTTACAGCAAAGTTGTTTTGCTCGGCCCGGTTTATATCCTCCTCGCCGTCCCTGTAAGAGTTTACTACGGCAATTAGGGATTTATATTTTCAGGGGAGTTTTAATGCCATTTCAAAGGAAGAATTAATTAACAGTCAGCTTTAGCGTTTTTACACCAATTTCACACACCTTCAGTGGCAGTAATTGCTTCAGGGTTATATGAGAAATGTTCAAAGTACAATATCTTGTCATGCAATTAAAAAGGAATCTATTTTAGCATTCGGGTATGCAAACATTTTTTGTGGCAGATGTTACTTCAGTGTATTTATTTATGTGTGTAATATGGTAGTGGCAAAGCACTGACCTCTGATTCCTTATCGCCGACACAGAGAAGAATCAGTCCCTTCCTTTAAACTTGTTTTATTTAAGCAGCAACTGCTCAAATAAATAACACACAATCATTTATGATTTATTCTGTGAGATCCTAACAAACGTTAGGAAAAATACACCAAATACTTTTATCAGAGAAACATTCAAACAGAGAGAGTATATGGGGTCACCCCTTGATTGGTTCTCACTAAATATTACTATAACTGAACTGGAAGAGACTACTGTATAACCTGCTGTGCATCTCTTAAAAGAAAGGAGTACAGTTCTATGCCCCTTTTGCTGATCATGACTTGAACATCAGATTTCCCCAGGATGTGGGCCTCCTTGAATGATCACATGCGATTCATTTGACATTTTTAATTTCCTCAATTATAGTAAAAATAACCATATCCCAAAAAGAAAAAGACTCGCTATTTGCTTTCTGAAAGCTAGTTAGATGAGAAGATCATTGCCAATTTTTTGCACATTAAATATGCAGCCCAGTCACAGAAGGAACTGTTGGCATTGTATGTTTCTGCAAACCACAAATATGTTGCATTTGCAGGTTTCATACAGGTCATATCAACTTGTCAAAGTAGTGTCACAGTAAATGAGCTGACTTTGTCATCGAGAGGTGGAGGGGATGGTGGATGGTGTATCTAGGTGACACACTTGCTTAGCGGCGGAACACTGTTCAAGAACGACAAGCAACAAATCTGGTTGTGATTTTAGGCATTAAGTGTGGGTTTCGTGAGCCATCGCTGTTTCCACCAGGGATACTGCCATGAAAAGTGATTGCTTTTTACAGACACATCACTGTATTTCCTGCCGGGATAGTGGCGCAAATTTAAAAAAAAAAAAAAAAATGGCACAACTGGGGATTTTAAGCCAAAACATAGGCTAATCTTTTCCTCACCATAACCATGTGTGTATTATACCTAATTCACACCTTAACCACAGTATTGTTGTAACATAAAGTTTCAATGTATCAGCTACATAATAGTATACACATGTGTTGTATCCATGGTTTGCAGAAACATAAAACATTGTTCTAGCGATTAGGTTGTCATAAGAGGCTACATGGGAATTAGCTTAGCTAAGCACCACCAGGAAACATGTAGCTAGTGTTTAACAGAGGAGCATGTACCTGACCCTGTATAAACAACTGTGAATTGTATTTTTTTTACTTTGTCTTTGTTCATATTGAATAAACAAGGTATAACTTGTTAATTAGGGAGCTTTAAAGGTGCTGCTAGGCAGATTTTATTACCTCTGGACAAAGCCAGGCTAGCTGTTTCCCACTTTTTGCTAAGCTAACAGACAGCTGGCATTAGCTTCATATTCAACAGACAGACATGCGAGTGATATCGATCTTCTCCTCTAACTCCCTGCCAGAAAGCACACTGGCTATTCCATTAACTAAAGATGCATATGGACCCAACAGTGTTAAAACAGTTGACATCATGTAAGTACAAGAAAGGCTTACATGTTTAAAATATCAGTGATTCTCCTGGTTACATACAGTGAGTCTGACTGGAATGATAATACTGTAATAAATATATATTTCAGCATCAAGCCTAATTATTACAAAATAATCTCATTTCTTATCATACATCTTTACAAAAATCCAAACCTTTATCTATCTTTGAGGTTATCATCTTTCCTTCTCTTGGTCCTGTTGTTTGGAGACAGTTAATAGGACATTTTTTTTCTGATCATCCCTGAAGAATCCAATTACAGCACTGTTTGGAGATCAGCGAGATTACAGTGTATCTAAGAAAAACAATCAGAGCCTATCTGATTCCCAGCTTTAGCAGGAGACACGTCCCTGTAATGAAGTCTCTTATTTCTCCTCTTTCTCCCCCATCTCTCTTCCTTCCTTTATCTCCTTTCTCACTTCTATCCACTTTTTTTTTGTCTTTCTGTTTCTCCCCCTGTCCTTTCTTCCTGTGTTGGATTTCAGTTTCGTTCTTTGTCTTTTTTTATATTCTTTCTCTCCTTTTCCCTTTTTTCATAATTGCTTTCCTTCCTCGTCTTCTGCTTCCTTATGTTTTCCTTCCTTCCTCTACTCTTTGTATTTTCACACACACACACACACACACACACACACACACACACCACACACACACACACACACCGAACACATCCCTCTTCCTTACCTCTCCATCATGCCTTCCACACAGTATTGCCACTGGGGATTACTGCGGCAGGCCTGAAGGTGGTGCACATACACAGAGAGCTGAGCGTGGCAGAGCATTTTTTTTCACCTCAATAATGAAAATATCACAGGAGACCCGGTGGGTGGCGATGACCTTTGGAGAGCGCTGCATTTTCGCCTCGCTTGCTCGCTCTTTCGTAAAATGCCCGGCCACCCGTCTCACCCACCCCCTTCCTCCGCCCCTGGGCAATGTAGCTCAGCAACTGCAATGCATTGAGAGCTTGTAGATCCATACTCTGTGTAAATAATTTATCACTGACTGAAAAGGGGAAGAGGAGGGAGAGCAACGCGGTGCAAAGAATGATGATGATGTAGGTGGAAGAGAGTAAACTACTACAAGCCTCCACAGGAAGATTATAGGATTACTGGAGGTAAAAAATGTGTCATAAATATCAATCAGTCTCAATAATATCGCTTTGAAGAACTTTTAACTGTAAAACCCACGTTGTCTCTTTTTACCTTTTTCAATCCTCTGTGTATTCAAATGCTAAAAGTCAAACGCTCCCCATCAAAAATACAGCAGCAGCCTGAGGTACATGACATCGTGTGACATCACATCACTCCTGACTGCTGGTCCATAAACGGTGAACAGATGAATGCATTATTGGCACCATTATGTTGAAATGTCAGCGTGTCTCCGCGCCGCACAAAAGGAAGCATCACAGCACGTCCTGTCAGCTTTCCTGCAGGTAATGAATTGTCTCTACAGTTCAGATGTGTCACCGGGGTGGCACGATATATACTGATCCATGAAGTTTCTTTATGTTGGTCCATGTATCTGATAATATGTCAGTGTCTAAGTCAGTCTTTACCTCTTATGTCTTATTACTTAGTGATTGTGTCACTTGTTTACAGCAGATTTGACTGATTTTAAAGATGTTTTTTTAATTTTTTTTAGATAGTTTGATGTACTATAAACCACATAGCAATCTGAAAGACTTGATGGACGTTAGATGTCTTGACAGTTGATGACACAGTAAGTTCAAACTGACTGCTCTGGACCCCCTGACAACATTCAACACTGAAGCTGAAGTGTATCAGTAGAGATGTATCAGTGTATATATATATATATATATATATATATATATATATATATGTAAAGAATATAGGAAAAACTCAACTACGGAGTATTTGCCCAATCAAATATTTGATTAATCTGCTGACTTTTTCTAGATAAATCAATAATTCTTTGGCCTATGCAAAATGTCACAAAATGGCAAATAAATAGAAAAAAATCTTTCACATTTTTTTGTTTTATCTGATTTGTCAAAACCCAAAGTTATTTACTTTAAGACTAGCAAATATACTGGCATATTTCAGAATGTTTGACTGATGTTTTTTTGGCGTCCAGCTTAAAACAATGTAAACTGTTTATCAACTCTGCAGCCAATTTATTTTCAGCTTCAAATTAAACCAGAGCTTTTATTTAGTTCTGACATAACATTCATTAAGATTCATAAGTAATTGTGCAATAGCAGTATATATCCAAAGCTCAAATAAAATGCCATTTTGCTCTTATAGCACCTTGTGCATAATCTCACCTTTTCTGTTATCAGAACCATTCCCTTTATATAATTACTTAATTTTAGTAGTGGTAATAAATCACCACTGCACCAATCTTTTTTAATCCAATTTTGCCATAATCCTGTTACATGCAATCTGTTTCTGCCCAACCTCAGTGACCTATGGAGATTGATTGCCATATTGATGTCTGGCTCTTCTCTGCTGATCAATGGGTTGTAATGTTGATCAGTTGGCTCTATCAGTGATAAAGGTCAGAGGTGGGGGATAGTCGTCAATGTGAGCTAATAGAGACGAAAAACATTTTGACTTAACAAGATTTTCTCTTCTTTTCTTCTCTCTCCTTGTCTTTTCTGTTTCCCCTCTTCTTTTTCTCGTCTTCTCTTTTCTTCAATTTCACACAAGAAAAGGACAGAACACACTTGAAATTTAGCCTTGTTTTACATTTGTGGGCTCATTTCTTCAGTTTCATGCACGGCAAAAAAATTGAGAGTCCCCTTTTATAAGCAACCTACTGTGAGAAACTTAATTCATAACCACATCATAATTGACTCCAAGCATTTCACCCACATCAAAAAGACAAGAATCTTTTAAAAAATACAGACTTTTATTTAATGTCCACACACTGTCTTGAATCCCGTCCTGACTGCACAGCAAAACATATTGTGTGATGCCGGGCTTTATCCCTGGGTAGTTATCCTCCATTACTATGTAATGATATTCATGAGCTGGGCCCACCATACGCCTGTGTGA
Organism: Epinephelus moara; assembly: GCF_006386435.1. Taxonomy (NCBI): domain Eukaryota; kingdom Metazoa; phylum Chordata; class Actinopteri; order Perciformes; family Serranidae; genus Epinephelus; species Epinephelus moara. Next base: position 9,465,643 of record NC_065511.1, on the reverse strand, counting down.
GTGTTGTATGTGTTTCATGCTATAGATCCAGCCCGCGTCTCCTCGGGGCCATTTGGCTGAGGCCTAATGACCGAGGCCGAGCTAATCCCCCGGAGGAACACGCACCGCACTCTCCTTTGTAGGTGAAAGGCTCTGATGAGGCCTTTGAAGGAATGTCACACTGGTGTCTCACTGTATGTCGCCTCTGGCTCACCCCCCTACACATACACACACACATGGCCTGCCCTGCAGACATATAGCTAAAAATGCACACAAATATGGAGGCGAACATTTCTCTCTCTGTGTATCTGCATCTGCACACAGTCATAGATAAACACATGCACACACACACAGTGGGGCCCTCACAGTAGGGGCCGCAGTAATAGGCACCCTGCCATCTGGAGACCCTGTCCAGGGGGCCGTAAACAATAGAGCCCACTCAATATGGCAGAAGACATCATCAGTGTACATGAATGTGTGTGTGTGTGTGTGTGTGTGTGTGTGTGTTGTTAATATAATAAGGGACGTCACCGGATCCCACCTAAACCAATGTTTTCTCACCCCCTGCATCCACCCTGAGGCTGTTAGGTACTGCTGGTCTTAATGGGACGATAGGCACATACATTCTGAATAATGTAGAAACTCATTTATTCAATTCCTAAAAGCTGGACAATGTGTGTGTGTGTGTGTGTGTGTAATACGTACTGATAAAACATCTTTCTGAGGACATTTTTAGTGTTGATTAGTTTTGATATTTCAACATATTCTGTTTATTTCTGCTGTTTTCATGAGTTTGTTACCGTCTGCTTTTATGTGTCTGATATGGATCCACTCAGGAGAGCTGCACTTGCAACCATGGTAGCCACTAATTGGAACAAAAGAAGCCCACTGCAGAAGACCAATATTGAAGAGAGCCAGATGCAGACTCAATCAGTTCTACATGGAAAAACACTCAGTCTATTTTGCACGGTTCTTGTCTAAAATGGAGTTCTTTACTGTTAGAATTCTATATAATTTTTATATTATTTTAAATAAGTAAACACACAGTATTTCATGTGATTGTTCTGTTATCAAATCTAATTTTAAATTTCCCAAGTGCCACATTCAATGGTGCAATAACGTGGCCCTGCCTGTTACCCGCCATGTCTCGACATCTCGACACATATTCAGAAACAGCAGTGTCGCTTTGCAGTTTCAGAATCAGAGTGGGATCTTTTGGTGATTTTCTTTAAAGTGCAGAATACTAATAACCATTTATCCTTTGTCCCTGTTCCATATATGAAAAATAATTGTCATAACCAAACCCCCCTTCCCCCGAGCCTTTTATGAAAATCAGATCTAGAGAGTGCCTAATTAGGCGTGATTCACGGTAAAGGAAGGGGAAAGAGAGGAATGTGAATAAATTGAGACCAGGAGGAGGAGAGAAAGGAGCGACAGACTGGTGATTAATGTGAAGGCTGTGATGCACGTCAACGGGGAGACAAATGAAAGGAAGGGGAGAGGTTTTCTTTGAAAAGGAAAAGAGGACACAATCTAGTAACATTTCAGCCTCAAATCTGGCCAAACCCATACATACAGTGCCCTACTATCAGATTAGATTAGATATCAGATTAGCCATGTATCATATTATATATTGTTCTACATTTATTTTCTTGTTTGCAATAGGTAATTGTTTTCAGTATTTGCATATATTACTGGAGTAGTCATCTTCATCTTAAAGGTTGGATTAAAGTCCAGGATTCAGGGGGATACATTGGCAGAAATGGAAATTAATAAGTATATTTTTTTTAGTGTATCATCACCTAAAACTAACAATTGTTGTGGTTTTGTTACCTTGGAATGAGATGTTTATATCTACATAGGGAGCAGGTCCTTGTCAACTGAGATCGCCATGTCCACTGCCATGTTTCTACAGTAGCCCAGAGCAGACAAACCCAAAACTGGCACTAGAAAGGGCCATTCCTACTTTTGCTTCGGCCACAGTAGGTAGAAGCCAATCTGCAATGGGCAGCATCAGGAATCAACTGATTTGTAACCTGTTTTGGAGAGGAAGAGGCCTCTGTGGATCATTAGGTTCCCCCTAGAAACCTCCTGAACGTCTGGTTCTTAAGGTACCAGAGAAAAAAGATGAGCACATATTAGCATGTGGTCTGCGAGCCAACCGTCTCCGACATGCCTGCATTGGAGAAACACTAATTTGTAACTTGAAACTGCTTTATTTATGTTTTTACATGTTTATATCACCTGGCCTGTTTCTTTTGATGAAGAGACGACGTCTGCGGATAATTTGGCGCATGGTAAAAACCTCCTGAATGCCTGGATCAGAGAAAGGGTGAGCACACAATAGCATGTGGTCAGTGAGCTGTCTGTCTCAGACATGCCAAACAGCATCCGAGAATCAGTGATTATTAATGTGACAGCGCTTTATTCAGTGTTTTTAATCACCTGGTTCATTTGTTTTGGAGAGGAGGAGACCTCTGAGAATAATTTTGCTCCCGGTACAACCACAGGATGTATTTTGCAGTTTACATCCTGCAAACCAGGAAAACAAATTTACAATCACAACACATTGCTTTTTCTTGGGTCTGATTTATTATCTTCTTTTACTGTACAGCACACCATTTAAGCAAACATACAGAGCATATAGGAAAGGCTAAATTAAAGATATCATGTTATGAGCTGCATCAGAGGACCAGCTTACCAGCTCTCAGTCTGGCACTCTTACAAACCCCGCTAATGGACTAACTGGCCATGTTGTCAGCTATCCTGCTGGCTGACCAGCTGAATACTTAATGACTGTAAAGGCCTTGGTTAGGTGTGTGAGTGCACTGAGTTTGCTTGATTTCCAATCTGGGATTGGCTTTTTGTTGTCCCATCTGGGCTTGCTGAATCAAAGGCATCCAGTAACTAAGCTGCTGTATCGACTGAATGAACAACTGACTGGCTGGTTTGCTGGCTGGCTGCAGCTCCTTCAGTAATCAGCAGCGTTGCTCTGGTTCGCCTGCAGTACTAATTGATGGAGGGAACGCAGAAGTCCTCTCCCCCACCACTAATGGGAGTCTCTCTCTTTCTCTGTCTGATTCACCTCATTATAAGAGGAATGTTGAGGTTTCACACAGCACAGGTACCAGAAGCATTGTTTTCAAAGAGCTGCTTTTAGATGGGAACCGTGAGCTTCAAATGCAGCCTTTTGAGACAGTGTTTCTTAGAATAGAAATAGACTCCTGTGTCACTTGTAAATGACAGATGTAATAATGACTAATCAGCCCACATTGTCACATTATATCCCAGTGGCAGGGCGGCATTTGGTGGGACTGAGAAACATCTCGGTGGGCTGGTTAACAAAATTTAGCCTTGCTGAACCGACAGAAGAGAGTGCTTGCATTCCCAAAGTAACACACACTTCTTATAAGCAAGTCTACAGGGGAGTAAATGAGTGGCCCTTCCCCAAAGTGGTACAGTCCAACTTGACCTGACCTGTGAGAGACAGTGAGCATCCTGCTGAATATTTACAAAACTGCTGGAGCAGGATGCTGCCAAGTGCACTAAATAACTGAATGTATTTAGTGGTTGTGGGCAGTGGAAGTGCAAATTAAGTCGCAAAAAAAAAAAAAAAAGCTAAATTATTGCACATTTTGTGGCTGTTACATTTAAAACAGACTAGAATTTTGTATAATTTCATTTTAGCACTGGAAGTCAAGTTTAGTGACTCTGTTGTTTCAAATGAGTTGATTAGATTGCATTAAATTAAAATGGCTTTGGAAAAAAAAACAGCCACTTGACTTGATCAGGATTATTGCAAATGATCAAACCGTATAGGAGAGCGAGAGTCTGGGAACATGGAGGTACAAAGTATTGTTGTGGCACAAAGTACAGTATGCAGCAGAATAGAGATCGGGCTGATTTTATGAAAATCTGTGCACTTCTAAAAGCTATTAAGTTTGCAAGATATGATCTTATTTCTGTTTGTATGTATTATCAGTGATATTTTTTGGAGCCTGTTTGTGTCTATCTTCAATATATAGGAAAAGCCCAGTGTAATTTTTTGGAAACACTTTATTTTAATCTCCCATTAAGCATTTACAGACAGTATATAAACATTTAATAAATAGTTTATGACCCATAGTGTCATTGCAAGCCAATATAAGTGTTTATTAAGGTATCCTGTAACAACCATAACCTCCTGTGGGCACCCATAAGTGGAGACTGGTGTATAAACACATAATGAATGACAGCATAATAAAACATAGTTGTAATATTAAAAATCTACTATTAGGGGAAGTTCAAATTGACGGATCCAGAGTCCAGCCCCCCTTAGTTACTGTTGCTATGTCAGAAAAGCAAAAAAATTACATGCTACCATTGTCCCATTTAGCACAGAAAAGAAAACCCCAGGAAAGCAGCTCAGCTTTGCAGCCAGTTTTTCCCAGCAGCAACTCAGGGTATTGCATCGAAAAAAATCCCCGGCAACCAAAAAGCATTCTCTGTAAAACTGTTGACAGGACACCTCAAACTGCAAACAAGGTCAATTATGACTCTTTCTATTATGATTTTTTCATCCATGGTGGTTATATATTTGTAAAACTTCCCTGGGGCCGAGAAAAGTGATTTAAAAATCTGTGACTTCATCACAATGCAAGTCTATGAGCTCAGCTGGAACTTGTGGGTGGGGCCAGTGGGAGAAACACCACTTTGCATATTCAGCAGACCACATTCTGCAGAAGTAAACCCAGAAGGTAGAGACTTTTTTGGCATGCCAGGAGAGCATCTTCATGGACTGAATAGGCGCCATCTTGGCATTTGGTATCTAGGTATTATTATAGATCTATAGTTTAGCGGGGTGCAGCAGTGTGTTGTAGATAGCATCTGAGCATCGGGCAATATAGCTTCAAACAGCAAGGACTACAGTATGTGACGGATTGATATATTCACAAATGGATGCCAGATGATATCTTAATAATAAAACACCAAAAGTTACTTCAGGGTCCTACTGAGCCTTACAGAGATAAAATAAACAAAGGAACACTGAACCTTGATTTGTCATCCTAAAACATGTCAGCAACCAACCTGTCCTGAAACAAATCTGGCTGACAGTGACCTGACATGAGGCTAACTTCTTTTGATTTAGATATGTTAGCTAGCGTTTTGCTATCATTAAAAAAATTTAAGATGTTACTAGATACAACATAATGTGGCTGTGAAGACTAACAAAAAGTTGAAAGAAAAAATTGACCAAGGTTCTGCCGGGTACCAGGCTAGCTCAACTGTTATTGGAGCACAGATTGAAAAGGGCGGAGACTTAGTAAGTTGTTGTTAATTGTACTTTAATGAATGCTAAATATTGCTTTTATCTGCTTATAGCTACATTATCATGTGTTAATGACTGTTTATTAAGTGTTTATATAGTGATTACTGTTGTTGTAGTGTTACAGATTTTCTTTAGGTA
>NC_065511.1:9456201-9459718 GCF_006386435.1 Epinephelus moara | reverse complement strand
TTCATTTAAAAACTGCATTTTGTGTTTACTTGTGTTATCTTTGACTAATGTTTAAATTTGTTTGATGATCTGAAACATTTAAGTGCTGAAAACATGCAAAAAAGTAAGAAATCAGGAAGGGGGCAAACACTTTTTCACACCACTGTATATATACACACACATATATAAATACATATATACATATACATTTATATATTTACAGTTGTGCAGCAAATTCAACAACTAAAACTGAAATTTTCATTTCAATCATTCATTCATTTTCCATAACCACTTATCCTTTTCAGGGTCGCAGGGGGCTGGAATAACCACTTATCCTTTTCAGGGTCGCAGGGGGCTGGAGGCTATCCCAGCTGACACTGGGCGAGAGGCTGGGTACACCCTGGACAGGTTGCCAGACTATCACAGGGCTGACACATACAGACAGACAACCATTTACACTCACATTCACACCTATGGCCAATTTAGAGTCACCAATTAACCTGTGTGTCTTTGGATTGTGGGACTTTGTGGAACTCCACAAAGAAGGGCCTCAACCAGTCTCTGACTTAATTATGAGCGTTTAATTTTAAAATGCAACTATGATTAAAATTCAGTAATGAACATGTGCATTGTTGTGATTCCCTGATAAACCTTCTGCATGAATCTTGTCCTAATTTGAAGTGTTATTTGTGTGCTACGTGAAAATTTGATGCCAAAATGTTACGATTTGTAACAGAATAATTTAGACGAGTTCTTCACAACTAAAGTCAATGCCATTTAAAAGAACTCTCCTTAACTATTAGTCTTGGAAAATGTCTTCAATAATGCCTCTAAAAAGTACACAGTAAGATTAAAAAAGTTCAATTTATTTACAAAAATAGATATATAAATACAATTCTGAATATAAATGTCTGTACAAAGGAAGAGTCTACTGCACAACAAAATAAAGGTCTGAGTGTCACAGTAGAGACAACCACAAACATGACTGTACACATGTCTCTGAGTACAACTTTACAATTTAAATTTAGTCTCACCGTGGTTCCAGGTATTCTTATGGCAATGTACATACTTAAGTCTATAGGAAGCAGGCCTGTGGTGTCCTTCTGTAGGTGGAAACAATTGTCCGAGGTCAACGTGCAACATAAGCTGGTAGTTTTTGGGTACCACCGCTCCAACGGTCAGAGTACAGAGCGGTATTTACATGCGAACATGAGCCACACTGCACATGCGTTCTCAGGATAGGCAAACACGCGAACACGGACCGCAAGCCTCACATGGTCACCACGACAACACACTATCTCCTCACAGAATGGAGACCTGAACAGGAAAAGATAAGAGACAAAGAGCATATGAAGTACGGCAAAGTCTTTTAAAACACAACATAGACAAATATACATAAGGAAGACTCTTTTTCCCTAAAAGCAAGACTTGCACATTTAAAAAACTGAGACAGCCAAAACTGATGGCTGTGTTCAGGAACAAGGGTTGCAAAAGGTCTGCAAATATATTTTAGAAATTCCAGAAATTTTCCAAGGAGGTTAAATCCCAGAGTATTTGACAAAAATAAAATATGCATTTGGTAAATTCATGGATTATGTCCGCTTATGATATGGTAAAAGGATTGTTTCTATCTGCATATGACATGGTAAATACCTCCTGGGCAAATATCCACTCTTTTTCTATTCTACAATTATTTCTCATCATTTCCCATAAATTCCTGTTCATTCCCATGGAAAGTTTCCACCTTGAATACTCCTGGAATTCTTTCAGGAACGCTTGCCAGCATATGCACCGATAAACTTAGAAGTAACACACAATAAAGTCAGGAAAGAGATGGTGTAACTTAAGTCAGATTTCAATCCATGATATGAGTCTAATATCAGCTGCCAGGAGCTCAGGACACATCTGAGCATGTGTGTTCAATTCTAGCAGGATTTGTAGCAGAGACATGGAGCTGTGTTGTTGGTCCCTGTGGGGAGATTTTCCTCTCTTTTACCCCCTCTACAGAGAGGTCTGACTTCAGGATCTTCTTAAATACACTGCAGCTGGTAGGGACTGCTGCCATAAGCCTGAGGTGTAGTGCAAATACAATCTCCTCACAGGCAAAATGGCGGGTTTACAGTGCTGCTTGGGCTTCAGTGACTGCAGTATGCACATATTTTTAACCACCAATTCACCATGTCACCTACTACCTCACCTGAGGCAGGTGGCAAAGGCTCTACGAGCATTGCAGTGCAAGAAGTTGATGGGGAAGCCTTTGAAGGTATGTCCGTCTGGCACCGCCCTCCTCACGGCATCCTGAAACTCCTCGTTGCCACAGGAGACACCGGTGCAACGTTCCAGCTCATAGGCTGACAACGCTGATGACAGCAGGTAGGACAGGTGGTCATCCCATACTGTCGCCAGTTCCAGGTCCTGGAGAACAGAGCACCACAGAGCTCAGTAATTCTTACATTACATGTTAAGATCAAACACCTAACCTGTTATTGTTCGGTAGCATTTAAAGGGTCAGTTCACCCACATGTTAAGCTATGCTGTTTCATATGATGCAAGTTAATGCAAACACTCAACTATTATATTAAAATTATACAGTACTGCACTAAAATATAAACTGCTTACCCCTGGTGTTTTGTCTTATAATGCAATTCTGAAATACACATCATAAATCTTATTCAATTTAATCTCAATTAAATATCATATTTTGAAATATGAAATGGCATATTGGGACTATTAACCAACTTTCTGTCAAAATTAAGCAGAATTTTTTACCAAATTTCCTGAGAATTTGCAAAAGGAACTGCTATGTAATCTAGATTTCCGTTCACCACTGTTGCACGCAATGAGATGATGAAATTATAAGACAGTCAGTCACATTGATTCATGTAAAGGGAACACTAACGCAAAACTGATTTCCCGAATTTATTCAGCTTTGAATTTGGAATGATGATAAAAAGATGTGCGTTAAATTAGGTATGAGAAAACTAACAGCCAACATAAAGTGAACAAAAAACGTGATTTTTTAAAATCGCTCGACGCCAAAGAAAAAATAAAAATGTCAACACACCGTGGACAGGCATTAGTTTGCGTTCATTTGTTAAACAAACCAGACAGAGGCTACATCCCATGATTATTAGAATCACAGATGTTGGTCTGACGGAAAACATGGCAAGATAATGTTTATTCAACTACTCTAAACACAACACCCTGTGCTCCCTGTAGCTCCCCTGTATTTTGAATCATGTTTGTATTGGTCATTAGAAAGCCATGAAATATTGAATGTACACTTGCCCGACATTATTTAACCCTATGGGCCCATGGCGTTTTTGGGGTATTTTTACTGCCTTTACTTTTAAACTCATATCACAGTCATTATAAAGGCTACATACACATGCTATATCTTGTTTATTTTCAGGACAATGTGGGCTATCCAGATTTGCCATCATTTCATGTCCTTCTATGTGCCTGTATTTTATATTAATTTTTATATCAATGAAAAACACAAATCTGTGTTACTAAATTCTTACATTTTTACATGTAT
>NC_065511.1:9435028-9455262 GCF_006386435.1 Epinephelus moara | reverse complement strand
CAAAGTTTGATGGAGTGACAACTGGAGAATATGGAGATATTTGCATCTTGAAAGCCGGACTACAAATGTGGATAGACAGGGAGAAACACACGCAGGCCTAAGACGTGGTAAGATACGATATTCCTCACTAGGCTATATGAAGTGACTGATAACAAGATCTGTATAATGGGCTGTAAAGAAATTCATCAGGTTTTTATTTTGTAGACAATTGATCTGTATTTATAGCATGATGGGATGACAGCACAATGATGTGTGTGGTATCCCTGTAAAGCTCTGCTCCTGCACTTTCATGTGATATGCGTGGCATTTCTGTGCGAGCCTGCATTCGCGAGTAATCCATCTAAGAGTAATGTGTGTGCAAAGCTGCATGAAAGCTCTGTTATACATCATTTTAGTGTAACTTTATCATTGTTTTTCGCTGTGAAAACATTGGATTATCGACAAGTGCTTGGCCTTGTCGGAAAGCTACAATTCCGCTGTTTCACGTGATATGCGTGGCTTCTAACTNAGTGTAACTTTATCATTGTTTTTCGCTGTGAAAACATTGGATTATCGACAAGTGCTTGGCCTTGTCGGAAAGCTACAATTCCGCTGTTTCACGTGATATGCGTGGCTTCTAACTGACTAACAGTCGTGGAGAAAATCAATATCATCCGTTGGCATTGCTTTGCATTTGAAACAACTACACCACCAGGTTTCCAGTGCTCGACTCCGGTATTCTGCGGCTGGCTGAGGCTCATGAGCGGCGGCGGCTGCTTCGTCCAGTAGCCTGAGTTCCGCGTCCGTATACTCGGGCTCAAACAAATACGGCTCAACAAAGAAATGCTGTTCCTCCTCAATTTCAAAGTCTTCAGACATGTTGGGCTGTCCTTTGCTAAAAGACCGTAGTGCAAATTATTTTTTAGCGACTGTGGCTACCGTTGTCTTTCCCTGCGGTGCACGTCTCATGTGATGTAAACACGGGTAAGCAAAGCTCATGCTTTCGCTGGTCTCGCGCAGGCGCGCACACGTGAACGCGGAGCACAGAGAAGCAGTCAGAGCTACAGGCTACAGTGAGGCTAAAACAGAGTTCATATGACGTTTTTCGAAACAACTTTTTATGTCGGGGCTGCAGTACACTTGGATCACTATGGATGAGCAGTATGGAGATACTTTGTGGATTCAATTTTGTCTTCTTGGACGTTAGTCTGGGGCGCCGTCTGCCATTAGGTGTGCTAGCCGCTCCCCCCGTTGATCTCCGCAAGGGATGTGAGGACTCTAAAACTTCACCAGGGCCTCCATCGGCATATGGGTGAGTAGATAATGGCTAAATTTTCATTTTTGGGTGCACTATCCCTTTCAGAGACAATCTCCAGAGCTATGACTTGCTAGGCAATACAGTATCTTTTTGGACATTGTCTTTATAATGACAGGATCGTGGGTGTCACACACGAGACAGCAACAGCTACAGAGTTCACTTTATGCATCCATAGTGAGAAGAGGAGTCGAGCTACCGTAGGAGCAGAGAAGAAGAGCTGCTACTGGAGCTAGTATGGACAAGCAGAGAACGAGTGGGGGAAATGTATTTAATTCTGGGGGAGGCGAGGGTGGAAAAAAGACAGTGGTGTAAAGTGCTGCAGGGCGGTGTGTCCAGGAGCACCAGCGCGTGTCTAGATGCCGTAGGTGTGGGGTTGTACATTGACAATAATAGGGGTATATATTTTGACACTCAGCGTTCACTGTTGGTGTGTTTTGGCTTTTAGCCCAGCACAGGTGACTTAAACATAAAACTTCCAAAGTGTAATGGTCCTTATCTATTAAAACGTTTTACCTTCCTGTGCTCAGAAACCAGGTAGCGCATTTCAAGCTCCAGCTGGTTGCTGGCAGCAGCAGGATCCAGAGATGGGGCACAGAGTGGAGGCAGAGGGGGCAGAGAGGTGGTGGAGCCTGGGGCGCAAACAGACTTCAGAGCCTCTTCACTCATCACCTTCCACCGAGACTGATTCTGTAGGGGAAGAAAGAGGGAAAAAACTGCTCTTATCAAGGTTTACATTTTCTGTTCAGACAGGAGAACCACTACACTGCAGCCGCTGGGGGTTTGCCGCTTTCCTTTAGCATGACAGACAAGAAATTGCTGATGAATGGAACTGTCACAGATTGAATTTCCCAGGCAGCCATCCAGTCACAAGCCCACCCCCCTCTGCTACAGGCTACCTCTATCTTAAAATCACCACTGTCCATTTGATTAGATCTTCCTTGACCCATTTAATATGCAGTGTAAATGAAGACTTTCATATTAAAACTCATTTCACCAAACCCCGTCCCTGACTATTAACACAATACCTGTCAGTGAAACAAATGTATTTAATCTGTGGGGAAACTGTGAAGTTACCTGGAAGTCAAAGACACAGAGCTCCACAGCATCAGTGGGCTGACAGTTGGCGAGGAAGGTCTGGTGGTTGAAGACACAGCCTACAGTGCGGTAGGGGGAGGAGGGTTTGGGCTGGGGGGCCAGGGGTGGGGCATCTGGATCTATGGCCTGGTGCAGGTATCTGACCATACATACAGGACATTAAGGCTAATCAGTATCATTACCGACAAAATCGATTAAAAAAAAAAAATTATTGAAGAATCCATTACGCCATGCCACCTGAAGGGAATGATGAAGGTAGTGATAAAATAAACTGTAAAGTACTACAGTGAAGGTAAAACAACCTTTACAGGCTGGGACACAATTGTAAATTTAGACAAAAACATATCAGAAGACAAAAAAGGTCCTCAAAAATACTGCTTACTATAAGCAAAGACCTAGTTTTCTATAGCTGACTTGCTTAAATTGACAAAGTACATGAAATCAAGTCTATCTCCATAATAACATCAGTGAGTTATGGCCAAAACAATAACTGATGGACAAAATCCCAGAACTGGATAACCACCAAATTGTAATCAATTGTTCCTTGGCTCAGAGCCTGACCACCAAATGTCATGGAAAAAGGATTCTGAGATATCCTGCTGAGAATCAGACAAAGACTGGCTAATGAGCTAACTGAGGCCAAACGAAAAAAAATGTTGTTCAAATGATTTCTTAGAAAGTGTTTGACTCGAGCAGTTACCAAAAAACTCAGCTGTGCTACATAAGTTATCAGCTGTCTTAAGTGCAGAAAAAAATGACCTGTGTGCTGTTAGACTTTCCCAGAAGGTGATGCTCCCATCAGTGCCGTGGGTCAGGACCCAGGTGTGTGGCGTTCCCTTGGCTTTGGTGCCCACACACACATATGCATCCAGGCCAAAGCCCAGCAAGAGGCTGCACAGCAGGGTGGCGTGGTCCTCACAGTCCCCCTGGGGAGGAAGGACAGTGATTAGTTCAGGTCCTCTGGAGAGCTTAAAATGTGGAAAATATATTAATAAAATCAATTATTTATAGATTTGAGCTCTCTTAAAATAAAGCTCTCACAAAAGGCTAATACACTTTTATTTTTATCTTTAAAGTATGTACTTCAAGAATAACAGGATAGTTTCCCTGTTCAACTCAGGTCACACACCCCTTGGAGCTACAAAGTAACAAGACATTCTTCTGACCCTTCTGTGACCTCTCCAAAAAGCGAGCCTCCAGCCAGCTCCATTCACAGAGCATCAGAAGATGTGGTTGAAAACTCTAAAAGGTAGTAGGTAGACCTTTCACCTTAAATTATTTAGTTACATATCCAGTTCTCAAAGGTCGAGAATGAACTTCCATGCTCATAAAAACCTGTTTTGTTTTGAGGCTGGGTTGGAACTATTAGAATATGAACAACTCGAAATACTACAACTTTATTCTGAAAATATTCTGATTTATACTACAAATATTCTTGAAATATTTAAAATTAATTTTTAAGATATTCTGATTCTATCCTAAAAATATTCTTGAAATATTATGTTATACCTGAGATATTACACTTTTTTCTCATAGTATTACAACTTTTATCTTTAAGTATTAGGAATTTATTCCAAGCATATTCAAGGCTTATTCTCAAAATATTACAACTTGCATCCTGAAATATAACAACTGTTATCTCACAATATTCCATTTTTTTTTTAAATTTTGAAATAGAACAAATTAAATCTCAAAATATAACCAATTTTATCTTGAAATATTAAAACTTTTTAGCTTGAGTATATTTCAACTTTTATAATAAAATAAAACAACTTAATCCCGGAAACATTACACCTTTTTTCTTATAGTATCACAACTTTTCTCCTGAAATATTATGACTTTATTCCCAGAATATTCAAACTTTATTTTCGAAATGTAACTTTTACCTCAAAATCTTACAACTTTTATCTCAAATTTTTACAACTTCATTCGCTGTATTTAAAAAATTAATTCTTTAAATATAGCTACTTTTTTGGAAGTATTGAGTTCTTATTTAAAAATATTGACATATTCTAAGTCCCTATATTTAGACAGATTAGAAGACATTCTCTAACGTCCTCTTACCACCCCAGTTGCTTGTCTAATTCATCATGTCACTACATGTCTGTTTAAACAGAAATACAATATCCTGTTTTCACTGCACTGTTAGCCTTTCTCAGAAGTGTTGAACACACACAAGAAAAGCCTGCTGGAGAGGAAATAAGCTCTCCAGTCATCAAATTGTCCATGACAGTAAGCAACTCTTATTTCACTTGTACAACTTTTCTGGTAAAGAGGCCTGGGTTGAGCTGGGGACTAGTGCTGCTGCTGCTGCTGTTGTGTGCCGTGTGCTGGCTCGGGCTATGGGCAAGTCAGAATGATAGATGTTCCCCAGAAGTGCTAATATGGACGGCAGCATTGGAACAGGCTGGGGACTGATGAGGCTAAATTAATTTTCCCTGGAATGAAACTCATAAATCACAGCTGACAAGGGCCACTTTGTGAGAGTTGTGTTGTGTCTGTCTTGCCAGCCGCTCACAGAGGAGAGGCAGGGAACATTTATCCTGTGGTGGTCTGGGAAATTCCCCGCTATCTAGTAGAGATGAAAATGCATCAGTCAGTCGACTCTGCACAAATCCTTCTTTCTCAGAAATGACACAATCAGCTGTGCTCAGAAACGGGGTCGATGTAAACGCAGCTGAACCAAGTTTACGTAATGCTTTCTTTCTGTTCTCTCTCAGAACAAAACTTTTAAAGACAGAAAAGAAATTTGCAAAATTAACACGAAACATTTATTATAGTTAGAGAGGCCAGACTGGGGTTATATGAGAATAAGGTCTTTTAAGAGCAAAATGCAATTACACTTTTTTCCACTGATTTGATGCATTTTTGCTGATTGTGTTGTAAGAGCACAAATGCAATTATCCAGTGATCACAACTTCAAATTCACTTAACTTTTAATGATTATGACTTTTTTCACACAGTTCTCTTTGTCTCATCTATTTAAAGACATCCTTATAAATGGAATGAATTACAGTGGATTTCAAAACTTAAATGTCTCATTGCACTGGACGATTTAAACTTTAAATCTATTAAGTGATGTCTGTGTTTGTCTGTGATGCTGTATGTAATTTTGTTACGTTAAGGTATATCATATGCATATGTGCTTTTGTTGTTTGGATATGTTTGTTGCATGCACTTGTCCTTTTGCCTTCACTGGCTTTTTTTATTTTTCTTTCCTCTTTGCTGCACTCAGTCTCTTCTGATCTGAAAGAGATTACCTGATTAAATGAAGGTTCTACAGCATGCTAAACATTTAGCACATTTAACATGATTGCACTCACTGAGCGCAGATTTCAATTAAAGTTGTGGTCAAAATCGCACACCGAGGTACTGCATAATACATACACTATCAGTATGTACTGCTTACTGCCTACTACTGCTTTTGGATGTCAAAACCTGTTTCTAACAAAGCAATAAAATAAAGATGATAAGTTTATCTTATTAACAAACAAATACACTACATCTTAGTAGGGCTGGGCAATATAACAATGTTATATTGATATTGATATATGAGACTAGATGTCGTCTTAGATTGTTGTCTTTTCCTGGCTGCATTAAAGTTACCAGTTTGTATCTAAAATCTCACTGTGTAAATATTTTGTGAAAAGCAACCTATGTATCACCCAGCCCTAAGTCTTATGCCAATATACTAGAAGGCTTTGAAAATACTTTAGAAGACCAAAGTCTGACACCCTCTCACGTCTTAAGACAATGTGAGTTATTAGATTTTTCAAAGACTCGGGATCTTGCATGGTCACCTTCTGCAAGATTACAACTAGATTCCTTTTGAGATTATTTCCCATCCTGCTCCTGGTGGAAAATATTACGCAAAACTCCCTATAAGAAAGATAACATATCAACAATTCCTCACACGTCTGCTAACACACATAACTTTAGAAACACAAGATGGCAGTTTGTTGTCAATTCAGCATCAGTGTAATCCATAAAGCTGAACTGTATTTGTCTACATATTTCACAATTTGGATTTTGTTGTCTCTACTTGCTATCAACCTCTGGTGGTTAGGTGTGTTATTTTAGTGTGAGGACACCATGGGAATGAGAGGCAAACTGTTCCAAAAATTAAAATTCCTCACTAAAATAAATACTGGTTGGTGGATCACACAAACACAGACTCTTGTTCACTCCACAACTCCACCAGTTTCTCCTCCTTTTCCAAAGTACAAGACAACTGAGACTTCTTCACGTTCTTTTGCCTCCCTGGAGTCCCTTCCATGTTAACAATCTACCTGGTTTGCTGCTTCTTGTTTGGTGCTGGAGGGAGCGCAGCCATTGGTTGTTGACAATGTTGACATCATTGAACTTCAGTATTTGCATGAGCCAAGACTGAAAACTTATGATAATACTGAACATGTTTGATTTTGTTTAAAAATCAAAACAAGAAAAAGACTTAGAGATTCATGACCCCCTTACATCAAGCAAACAAAATCATGGGGGTGCGCCACAACTCTAATAAAACTCATGATTTAATTTTGATATTGGAATGCGACAGTGAAATTGCTTGAAATGTTGTCTGGTGTAAGGCCGGCATTAGTAATAGCATTTCCATAAAGATTCACTCATCAGCACTATTAGCACTGTTAGATATATCCAAACTGTTTATACAGTCTGACAGAACAAAGGCAAAGTAACACCATGAAGACAGTGATATTCCAGAGAGGCCAAATGCAGAGTTTGGACGACTGCCTTGCACTCACTTAAAGACAGTACGTCACAAACAAGATACTAAACCACAAAAAAGTAATTGTAGAGCTGACACATCCTAAAAAAGATGTCTCTCACATCCTGAGATCTGTGGAGTTTATACCTAATGATTAAACAGATAATAAAATAAAAGTGAATGTTAAGTCCAGTGAGTCAGCTATGAATTCTTCCATTTAGAAGAACTAATATAGGACATACCATTTAATAGGAATTTTGGTGGGAAAAACCTATAAATCTGCCATTGTTTCTGTCTTTGACAACAATGATCTAGCAGCACAGTAAGTGCACTGTCATCTGAAAAATGAGTCCATCTCTGCTGTGGCTGCCAAAACACCGGCAAGTTCTCCCTACCTTCCCTCTGCACAGGAAAGCCATTAATGTGCACCACTGCTCCTGCTTGCCTCCTCCTCCTCCCACCACTGGGGCCTTCTCGTGGGCCAGCAGGCTGACGAAGCGGGCCGCCTGTCGAGGGCTCTCCAGCAGCCGGCCCGCCCGCAGGACATGCACGTAAGAACACACTGGCCTGTTGACACCGTTCTCATCCTGCAGAGAGCACAGAGACACACCTGGTGGTTAAGGGATAGCTTGGAACAGATATGAATTGGAGGAGGTCAGGATTCAATAATCCCTAAACTGGTTAGGAATATGAGCAGTCCTCTCCCCAAACCACTAACACAGTAAACCAGTGTATGAGTGGCAAACAGCAAATGAATTAGGTTATTCGGAGGGACTCCCTAGTCAGTGTCTGCATATACTGTATGTAACCCATTCACTCCACAGGTCTAATACAAAGGAGTACAGAAAAATGTCCTTAAAAGTAAGCAAACGTTGTCAAATAAAGGTTTATATTTCTCCCTTCAACATGTGAATTTAGACAAACCTGTGCAAAAATCTTGACCATTTTGGATTGGTGTGATGGACGAATCTCAAGGAACTCCCTCCACCACTGTTTAGCGTAAACCAGGAAGAGTCTCTCCTTCTCTGCCGTCCTCTGCCTCTCCAGTGATTGCTAAATGAGAAACACACAGTGATATCACTTACTACATTTATAGCTTTGCTGCCGCCTTCGCATCAACTCTGAGGAAGATTGATTCCTAACAGCATTAATGGAATTCTGTTGTAGTGATTCACAATCACTTCACAGAGTTACTTTATTCATGAATAATGAAGCCGATGAATCAACAGACAGAGATAAAAAGACTCCAGTGGGCTGACCTGTGTGCTGATGATGTCAGTGCTCAGAGTCTCTGTGAGCGGAGGGTAGAGCTCCAAGCTGACAGTCAAAACACCAGCTGGGACTTTACATTCACTTCCTGGAGACACACATACATGTCAGTGAAACCTGTTGGCACATCACTTAAAGCTGGGAAGAGACAACACAACAGCTTAATTTCAAAAATCTTACATTTCTGGCATATGCTTAGTAATTTACAGATAGAACTGTTAATACTGCACAGCGTTGTTTCCCAGCCTGGGGGCTAGGACCCCTGCATGGAGTCACAAGATAATTAATGGGACAAAAAAAGAAGAAAAATAGTTTTTGCTACTCATATTTAGATTTTTTTTTTTAATTACTTTTCTATAATCGTGATTGTAAAACTCCAGGGATGAAGTGGTTACCGGTTCACAATAAACTGTGTGAGAATTCCCAACAGTTAATATTACAGTTTCAATTTTTACTTATCATTAAAACCATATTTGATTACCGTGCTTTGAAAAAGTCTACTGTCCAGCATCAACTGAAGTTAGCAACAGGCTCCCAGACGCAGATGCAGCATGAAACATGGGTTTGTTTTGCTATTTTTTGTTTACAGAGTGGACGTACAGCAGGCAAACCCAGCGATGCTACTGGACCCTTATCCTCTTCTAAGACAGGCTATCTTTAGTGTTAATGCCCATTTGATATGGTTCTTATATGTTTACATAGGCTAAGTTGACATTTTCCTATTGTTTTATCTCCACAAAATATGACAAAATTTTATATCTAACAATATTCAGTGGTCATTAGGGTGAAGAAATCTTAGAGTTTTAGAAAAAGATTTGATTGCAAAAAATATAAAAGCTCTTTGTGTAGCTGGGATGATCAGTTACAAATTAAATTGGTTTCTACAATGCAACTTACGTAATGGATTTGTGAATAAACCCATTTGTAAACAAAATGGTTTGAATTACATGGCTCTTCTTGCAGTGGTTCCAGAGAAGAATGACTTTAGGACTCTCTTGAGAAATTACGTAATAAAGTAATAATTGCAGCTTGTTACTTTTCACTGTGTAGAGCATAATGTCAAAAAGGATTTAACTGGAAGATTTGTGTGTGCACAACTGCATTCATTGGTTGATTGTGAAAAACTTGTGTTTTAGGAAAGGAGCTTTTCTTGGCAGATTATACTTGTAAAGTATGGTGGGAGATGAGTAATTCTTTATTTGGAATTTAATGTTACTGTTTGTTTTCTGACTAATGTTTCACCACTTTAACAGTTGTTTTCTTTTGGTGTTTAATTTCAATTTTATCTGGGCACTTGTATATGCATAACACCATACGGACTACTACTATTTTACCACTGCATTAATCATTCTTCACTCTTAGCCATTGAGATATTACCTTTTTAAAAATAAAGACATTAATAATTCAGTAAACACTATCACTCTTGTATTCAATGCAGCAGAATCACCCTCTCTCACCAACTCCCATCAGCTCCACAGCAAAGCAGGTCCTTCCACCAGGAGAGCTGAGGACTGTCCTCCAGTCAAGGAAGTAGGACGAGACCAGCGTTGTCTCACTGGAGGTGTCCGTCTTGATCAGCACCAAGTGAACCGGGTCACACAAAGACAGCATGGTGGTTGCGTCCGCCATTTTACTGCCTTCTCCTGCAGTGCAAAAAAAATTACAATCTTAGTATAGAAAATATACCTAGCAACATAAAGCAAATGCATAAAGAACCGTTGGTCCTGACTTATGGACACCAACAGTAAGAGTTTACATGTACCTGTGCCATCTCTGTGGATTTCTAAGAGGAAACCCTCCTTCAGGTCAGGTTCGCAGGCACAGGGCACTGGCTTTGAGCGGAATCTCTGGTTGCGGAAGTGCAGGTAGAGCGTAAATGTAGAACACACCTGACCAGGTAAAGGCTCTGGCTCCTGGAGATGCTCCAGAAAGGCCTTACCACCAAGCACTTGGAGATACAGGTACCGTCTGGATGGGTCAATATTGGCTGAAAGAAAAAAAAGACTGTCTTAGTTAAACTGTTCCAACATTAACAAGGACAACTTGATGATGCTCCTTACTTTTTTTCAGTTGAGCAACATTCTTGTCAACAAAGTGAGTAGCAGGTTTTGGAGGGGATCCTGTTTCTGCATCCATGGGTACTTCCTACCAGAGAATGCCGACATGATAAAAATGCCAAACAGTCAGATGGTGATTGAAATCATACAGTTCGTACAATGGAGATATTGTCATCCCTATCTGGTTTCAAATGAGTATCTAAACACTAAAATGAGTCAAGAAAGTTGCTATTTACATTCAGTTAGGAAGTCTATTTTCAAATTTGAATCTACTTTATGAAAATTAGCTGCTGTCAGCTTAATCTTCAAGTATGTAAATCTGAAAAGATCCTTGAGAAAGTAGTCGCAGACCAGCTGTGTGATTTTCTCCATGATAATAATTTATTTGAGGAATTTCAGTCAGGATTTAGAGTGCATCNAAATAAAATTGATTGATTGATTGATTGATTGAAAATTGACTGTTCAGTACTGACCAACCTGGGTAAAGTGGAGGTCCTTCATTACATCATCTATGATACCCCTGCGCTGTAGAGCATGAAGGAAATCCACCTCAGACAGAGATCGATGTGCTGGGCCTTGGTCATCCCTCACAGTCTCAGCCAGCACCTCTCGGATCTTCCCATGGATGTCCATCTGATAACACAAAAAAGACACAATAAACACCATACACTTCACCTAAACAAGAGTCACAAACAGATATCTCACCATTGATCTTTGAGGTATCTGAATATCTTGTGAAGACAGACTCCCTGTCATTTAAGGTTAATTGTGCATCTTTGGTTTTCCCACCCCACACCAAATTCAACATTAATAAAAATGGACTGTCGCAGCCATCACATTGCTCCAATATTATGCTTGTAACCTATCAGTTTTTTTCCTTTATATCAGTAGGACTATAGGAAAGTATAGGTCTCAGGATTTCATTAGAATCTTAGTGCAAATGCAGTTTCAACATAGAGTATGATTGTCAGACATTAATATCTTAATGTAAACAGCATATTAATGGTTCCATAGTGAACCAGATACCAGGAGAAATCACACAGGACCAATATACTATTACTTTAATTCTAATACTGTCCATTAATGTATAAGTGCATCTCTACCTACTGCTACTCATCTGACCTATTTGTGCTGCACTTCAGAGAGCAGTCTGATTCACAGACCTCTGTAGGCTAACATTAAACAGGCAATTCCTTTAATAGCTTAGCTTGGAAATAACAACGACTAATGTTTAAATAATGACATCACATACATATTTAGTACAGCCGAACTTAATAAAAGACAGAGTTTAGTGGTGCTATATCATAAAATATGATCTATCATGTGTGCACTTTAGTCAATAAGGAAGTAGACATTAATTTGATAAATGTTTGAATGGCATTTGGCTTGTGAGTCTCACTTCAGATAACACATAAGTCATATTAAACCGTGTATCTTAAAACTGACGGCATATAACGGGACAATGTCTGACAACGCCAACACATTGAAATAAAAGCTACGTATGTTGCTCACCTTGAGCAGATGGTTGTGAATGATTTGCTTCAGCTCAGAAGCTTTCTCTGGAGGCAGAGACATTACTGTTGACGAACTCTGGCAAGTTTTGACCAAAAACAGCTAGCTAAGTTAGTAATATGGTTCTTTCAGGAACGATAAACGTGTGTTTGAGCAATATTTGCACACATTTGTCGCCTGTAACATAATAACATTTCTATGACAGCCAGTCCGTGGAAGTTAGCAACAACTGCCAGTTTAAACTGTGGCGGAAAAGCAGGCGGGAGTGCGGCTCCACTGATGCCTGGCGATGTCCTGTCCTCAAAATTGTTGTTGTATTCAACAATTCTGTCCTTAAACGAAACAGTATACTCAAGCTGGACATCACTTATGAGATAATTTATTTTAGGGGACGTTTAATTTACTTTTATTTGTTTTAGCCTGATAAAACATTTGCCATTTTATTCAGGGATTGTATCGGTCGCTCTGTTGCCGTGTGACCTGCGACAGCCAGCAAAGGACCGTTTTGTAGTCCAAATTGTAGTCCGTGCACTGTCAGACCCTGTAGATGATATTATTTCATACCAGACCTACCAGTTTTATGTTATAATCATTTTAACTATCATCTTTACGTAATACATAGTATTATAAAGATTATTACGTTTAAAGTACTCAAGAGAAAAATAAATCTGTATTCTGTAGGTTTTAGTGGATTACACAACAAAGACAGTACTTCCCCCTCCACACACGCCAATACCATCCCACAGACAAGAGAAAATGAAATTACTACAGCAGTCAATATGAGCAAGGCCTCTTCTTGAAATATTGAATCAATTCCTGGAATCCACGGTGAGAGGCCTCCAGTCTGCCTGCATTGATTTAGCTCATGGTCAGAATGAAATTATGACTGTAACAGAGCACAGCAGTGCAGGGCTGTGGAAAGCTGTGGGTGGACACAGTAAAGCTGCTCTACTGACAAAAACACAGCCAGACAAAGAGCATTTGGTAAAAAAAGATGAATGTTTTATTTTAAGAAGTATTTCATGTTTTGTTTGCTTTTTTCAAAACGTCATCCGTCATGTTCTCACTGCAGCTCAGCAGCTTACAAAACTCCCCTGAAATCTTATGTGGAAAAAAAACGACTGAATGGAATGTTATGGTCAAACGTGTCTCTTCCGGGTTAAATGAGAACTAAGTAAAAAGCCATGTCCAACAGTGGTAACTCGCCAATCAGCAACTTATGTCACCTCAAAAGTCAGTACATGCTTATGACACATTTGGTGTACAATGAACTCTGATAAAATTTACTGCATCACACCTCCAGTTACTACAAACCAATTGATGCTGTGCAAACATGTTACTCATGTTATGTGGAAAACAAAAGCTCACATAAACCTTTTTCTGTACTGATCATGCTAGGAAACCTTGGAGCACACATTTTGCCATTTAGTTCACTTCAAGGCACGTTAAAAGCTATCTCAACCAGCAAACAAGCAGGTACTAACATCTCTCCTTACTAGAATTTAATCCAAATATCCTCTGCTTCAACGTCTAAATTGCACTATTATAGCTTTACATTGGTCCCAGTCAATTGAAAACCAATTCGGTGATTCTGTGGGTTCAAATTAAGAAGTCGTACAAAATGCAAAGCTACTTTGACTATCATTTTGTGATGCAGTCGTGTGTTATGTCAGAGATCCAACGGAAAATACATTCCACATAATGGGAGTACAGGGTTTTGTCATTTAACAGCTTGCCTGGCCTTCCAAAAACGGACAGCTTTGCTTTGGTTTCCTCAAAAACAACAGTGGGACAACCTGAAAATACACATACGAACCCATCCAGTGGGTAAATACACGCAGTAAGCGGTGAGGGACCTGACAGCTTGTATGATCCGACCAAAACCTAAGAAAAAAAGGTGCTCGTTTAACAGAAAATAAAAAGGTTAACATTCTAGCAGAGTTTGAAACATCAGCAAGGCCGCTCCCTATGAAGTGTCCAGTCACACAAAAATATATATCTGGCCATATTGGGATGCCCTGCTGAATGTGAATGGAAGAACAAGTGGTGCTCTGGAAAACCTCGAAATGCATGCATGATATGCAAATTTCATTACAGAACAACAAAAAAAATCCCATAGCTGACCTCTGGAGTCTTCCTACATATCTGTGGTATGATGGACTGTCAACACAAGTCATTTTGAAATGCAAAATGTAAAACGTGTCCGCAGATGACCAACACACATCTGACCATTACAAATAAAGAATGCAAAAACAAACCTGTCAGATTTTTTTTTTTTTTTGCTTTGTACTGCACCTTTAGTACGTTTCTTTCAAAGCCATTTGCTATGATACAGTACATTCATCAACAGTGACAAGAAGGAAAGGAAATGAAATCATCGTGCTGGCACCAAGATCCTGAGATGTTACTATTTTTGTTAAGATCTTAATGAAAAATATACACACAATCATTTGATCTAGCGCTCCCATATTTTGACCTTAAGAAATAAATACCCTCAGTTATGCACATATTACCATCTACATCTACTTAGAGAAGTACCTACTCCCAGGTACTGGTGCAAAATAGGAGTCAGTTTTAAATGACCCAGAGTTTTTCACTGGGAGTACATCCAGCACACCAGCAGGCCGACAGCCAAAGCTGCCCCGGCACCGACGTTGAGCAGAATGGGTCTCCAGTACAGCCATTTGTCTCGTTTCCTCTCCGAGTCAGTCAGTCTCTGTTTCATCAGCTGGACCTTCTGCGAGGTGCTGGCAATCCTCTCCTCACGGTGTCGCTTTCTTACACTGAAATAAGAGTCAGTTAACGGTAAGTAGTCAGCAAACAATAATATGGAAATCCCATCATATCCTCTTTTCGACCACAGAAACTTTCCTAAGGGACTAGGAACCTTCTGAGGAACTCAGTGCATTTCAACCTCTGGGACCAGGGATCTAAATTAAGTTCTGACACATTCTTTCCCATTTCACATTCCCATTTCACATTCCCCAAAAGTCCCTGATCGGGGGGTTAGTAATTTCAGAAAGAAGAAGAAATTTCGGGCTGATGTTTGCAGGGATGATCGTCGCTGATTAGTCAAACTCCCACAGCAAGTTAGGCTTTGCTTTCTGCTTCCTGGCTGATTTTAAGAAAGACAGATAGAACAAGAGGGAGAGATCATGAATTGAGAGAGAGATAGCGCTGCGGTGCTGTGAGAAGGTCAGTGAGTGAGAGAAATAAAATGTTATATTCTGACTGTTTGACTGCGGTTATGTTTTAAAGCACAAATGAAAACCATTAAACACTCAACAGATGATTTACTGTGGAGACAGAAGCTCTTAGTTTCATTTCCCTCCTCTGCATTTCATTATACATCCAACTTGCAGTGACACAACAGAGCACTAACTGTCGCAGTGAGACAAAACCTAAGGTGGATTTTTTTTTCCAATATGTTTTTTAGATGAGACGGGCGGGTGCACTGAACTGCAGGCTGCAGAGTGTGTTCACCCCTGTGACCACCGGCAGCCCTCGTCCCGTCATGTTGCTTTTTCTTACGTCATTGCGCTAACTTGCCTAATCTTCTCTGGTCTTGGGAGCAGGATGGAAATTCAGATAACAATTGGGCTGAAGGAATCTTTTAGGTCATTGAAAAGTTGCCCCTGGAACTCTGGGTTGAAATGCGGCTGATCTCAGAGACAGTCCCACTTCTGTGCCAGAGAATTTAAAAATTGTTATATAACAGTAACAAACAAAACAGTAGGAGGGTTACACATCAGTTTCACTGAGGTCTAAAATTTGACATTTTACTGCACTGATGGAAACAGCTTGAAAACTTTAACACTGTGGAGTCCAAAGTACAATGAATACATTTTAATTTATCTTCCACTGTGTTCTTTTTTTCACAATAAGCCTGACAAAGTTCACTTTAAGAAGCCCTGAGCTGTTACTTACTGCCCTAAGTTCTCTGCCATGTTGTGGTCTTGGCTGTCCGACTCTCCGGCCGGCGGGTGGTCTCCTGAGGCGACTTGTGGCTCCGGGCAGGGTCCTGGCTGACCGTTGGGCCTGCTGTCGTTAAGATGAGGTCTGGGTGGAGGTGGTGGAGGGGGCAGATCTGGCTCCAAGCCATCTCTGAACATTACCTTCTGCTTGTTCTGCTGCAGGGGACAACACAAAGACACTATCTTATGACAGAGGCAAGCTATGGGAAATACTTTGGACTGCCCAAGAGGCAAGGCATTTATTCTACACTTGTGAAGAGTGAATCTCTAGATGACCAAAGTCGCCTTTGGGTTTATACAATTCTGGTTTACAGACTAAAGATTTAAGAATAGCTAATCTAGATTTACATAAATGCAGAAAAAAATATTAAATACAAATGCAGACTGTTAAAATGGCTTCTCTTACATTACATTACACTACTCTTAGTAGAATTTTTAACTTCCAATCTTTGGCGACTGTTTGAGTTTCTTTGTTGTGCTTTATGTGGGCTGTCTCAAAGGCAGATTTTCGATGGCAAATACATTGCAACAATATTCAAGTAGCAGACCGCTTTCTTTGTCACAGTTGTGGACTTAGAATTTTGAAAATTTACTTTGATGCTGCAAGATAATTCCAAAAACGGACAAATGCATCGTTGGAGTTTCAAGCTATCAGTTTTACTTTAAAACTTTCAAGAGAAGCAGGTAAAGGTGTGAGGAAACAATATTAATACCAGATGGGTCAGCTGATTTCTCAGTTGCATCAAGCATGGATTAGGCTGATGATATCAGAGGCATAAAACGTGTCTCGTGACACCTCTACCTGCTCCTGATAATGGATTTTAAAATAAAGCTCGGAACTGCAACAATGCCTAATTTAGCCAGTTAACTAAATCTGTATACTACAGACCGCACAATGGTTTCAGCAACAGCCTGTATTTTATGGAATCAAGTTGCAAAGTTAGGCAGTCACCTGTCTAGTCTCAGATGACAGAGTTTCACGGGAGCTCCCCAACATGGTGTAAATCTCAAAAAAGCCTGAGCATGAGCCTGAGACATTTTACAAGCACAGTGTTACACAGTGTGACTGAGCTACCTGGGCTGCTGAGTTGACTGTCTGGAGGAGCCTGGCGCCCTCAATGACAGCCATGTAGGAGAAGCGGAGCTGGTCGGGGGTCTGGATCAGACCCATGCGGTATTCCCTCATGTCCAGTAGCACCTTCTGTATGTCCACTGATGACGGGTTCTTCCTCCTGTCCATCTGCACAACAGATTAACGTGTTTAGAATACAGATGAAAGTTAAGCTTATGTTTTCACTAAATACTGAAATGTTCAGACAGGTTAAAGCTACAGTTGGTAATTTTGATCAAAATCACTTTGCGTTATATTTGCCAAAAATGTCACAATGTTCTGAAAGAGGTACATGAGACAGTCTGTAAAAAACATCATGTCCCTTCTGCCTCCTCCCCTCCTACTGCCCCTAATGGCATTTGTTAGAATCAGACCTGCAGCAGCAACAACCAAGCAGAGCTGGAGAGTCTCTCACGCTACTGTCAATAATGTCAATTGCTCCGTTAACTGTGGTCTAACTGTCAAACATATTTTTATGTATTGTTTAACTGTTAAATGAGAAAGTTTGTCCAGCTGGTGGGTAGCGCTTGGTACTCTGCTTAAATATGTTCAACATGGCAGACAGGTCACAAACTTTCTCATTTTACAGCTAAACAGTACACTAAAATGAACATTGGAGGTCAGACATAAGCAATGCTTTAACAGACAGACGGACACAGTACTCGATATAACTGACAGCTGTGTTAGGGAATCCTCAGCTCTGATTGGTTGTTTTCGTTCATATGCAGTAAGGCCGTTAGAAATGCTACAAGGCAATAGAGTAGGCAGAGGAGTATGATGTTTTTCACAGAATATCTCTCATTTGGTGCTGTATGAAAATAGTGACAATTTCAGCAAATATCCAAAATGTTATTGTTTATATAAGTTACTAACTGTAGCTTGAACATGACATTAACCCAGGCTAATATCATGTCTGTAATCATGTATGTAGGAGAAGCTGAGGGGTTTTCACAAGTTCTCAGGGATCATGATACCGGAGACACTATTAGGACTGAATCCAAAGGATATCAACTCAGGTCGCATTCTGGGTTGGTCTGTGTGTCATTTTGTGCAATGGTGTGGATCTAAGTAGGCTCACTATCAACTGTTATCTTGATATCTACACATGTCCCATATGATTTAGACATGCTCCTTATTCTATTCTAATAATCAATACGATTTAAATCAAACTTGGAAATTCTCATGCCGCTTCTTGGAGCAGCAATCGACTTTAAAATGCTGTACGTGCATCAATGCAATGTAATGCTATTCCTAAATTCAATAACCACATTACAGTTACTACCAGGTATGCTTAGGCTAAGTGTTATCTGTACATATGTGACTTTTTAGCTAACTGTCTGATCCACAGGCTAAGACTGTCGCTGGAGATGACAGTCTGATGCTGCTATACTGTACGACTGTACTGCCTCAGCCTTCCACTCAAGCTTACGTTAGCTATCCATCATTAGTAACTGTCACCAGTGATACAAGGAACATATTTCACCTAACGTAAGACATGTTCTGGGGATTTTTATGAGCATATTTTAAACAATACAAAACACAGTGTATATTCAAAACTTTTCAAAAATATTCTGTTAATTCCAAACCATTACAGGCCTGCAAATCAGTTTTGGTAATCTCATAACTTTTCCTGGAATTTCATAACTGTGGGAATCTGGACTTTTCTTCTTAATGCATGAAAAATGATCTATGCATTTAACCATAACAGCAACATGCCACAACTTCTCCTTTTGCTGCTCTCACCAAGTATAATCATAAAATGAACATCTCATCTTACTCATCTCTTGAGTAATATTTTAACTCTTTGCATTCAACTTTAACAGAAGGGAAACACTTCCCTCTAACAGTGACTGCATTTGGTGACATTCCCCCCTCCCTGTTCTCACCAGGACCAGGCAGGTGTCCACCAAGGCGAGGGTCCCTGAGCGTCCGATCCCAGCGCTGCAGTGCACCACCGAAGGCCCGTGCTCCGGTCCCAATGAACCCGACTCCCGAACCTTTAATAGGAAGTTGAGGAAGGAGGCCGGAGATTCTGGGACACCAAAGTCAGGCCACGTGGTGTAGTGAAAGTGGTAGATCTCCCTCGACTCCCCCGTCTGCCACAGAAAACATGTAATGAGTATTGTATAGATGCAGTTCTGCATGACTGGGCTGATTTTCCACAAGTAAAACATCACACAACCCATGATATCCCAGCATTTATCATCTCCAGACTCAGATGTTGGTTCTCACGATACTTATGAACACTCAAGATAATACAAGTCAAGACAGGCTCAGAGACAGTAGCTGCCCCACAAATGAAGTCTGGATTAGGTAATGCATGCAAAGCAAGGGAAGGAACAAATTCACCTCACAAAATATGACTGAAATTGCACAACTCTGCATTTAAAAAAAAAAGAAAGATTATCTAACAGTGTGCGTCTCATGCTCACCGTTGTGTTTTGCAGTTCTAGCACTCGGATTGTAAAGTAGGATTGGTCCTCCTCTGAAAGTAGCCTGACAACAAACCCTGTGTCTGTGAAAGACATCTGTATCTCTTCTGTAGTGGGCCAGTACTGTGCACACTTTTCCTGTTAAGACAGAAAAAAGAAAGAAAGAAAATTAGTCTTTGACAGGAAGCCATGTGTCCCAGGCTGCTGAAGAATGAGCTGGCTGAAGTCTTGCAGGATAAATGCACATTGATTGAGGATACATCAGTAGGCGATCACAGAACTGTTCCATGAAATCAAGGAACAGGGAATCCATCTTTACCAAGAAATACCACTTACCAATGTGACGGAATGTGCTGTGTACAAACAACACTTTTGATTATGTTACTTACCCTCAGGGTCGTTATCATCAACAGCACTGTGATACGAAACTCGAAAGGACTTGGCAGCTTGTTTCCACAAGTCATAAACGAGCCGATCCCACAAAGCATTGCAAAATATGTAGCTGACTTTAACCCTCTACCCTCACCAGAATGTACAGTCAGGTCCATAAATATTTGGACAATGATACAGTTGTCGTTATTTTGGCTCTGTACACCACCACAATGGGTTTTAAATGAAACAATGAATACCTGCTTAAAGTGCAGACTCTCAGCATTCATTTAAGGCTTTCTTCAAAAATGTAGTATGAACCGTGTAGGAATGTCAACCATTTCTTCACACAGTCCCCCAACTTTAAGGGCTCATAAGTATTTGGACAAACTAACATA
>NC_065511.1:9405428-9434139 GCF_006386435.1 Epinephelus moara | reverse complement strand
TGTGAAGAAATGGTTGACATTCCTACACGGTTCATACTACATTTTTGAAAAAAGCCTTAAATGAAAGCTGAGAGTCTGCACTTTAAGCAGGTATTCATTGTTTCATTTAAAACCCATTGTGGTGGTGTACAGAGCCAAAATGACGACAACTGTATCATTGTCCAAATAATTATGGACCTGACTGTATAAAAGTCTTGGGGCAAGTTCCACTTAAAAATGTGTTAAATATCTTTCACCTGATGTTTGAGCTTTCTTTTATAGAATGCTGTGTTTACTTTCCCATTTATCTGCTGAAGGGATTAACACTTGAATGTATGAGGAGGATTTTGTAACGTCTCAACTAGTTTTGGAATATGCAACTAATGCTTACCATACACTAGAGGACTCTGAAAAACGCTTAAAAGACTTAAGTCTGACACCCTCTCACATCTAAAGACAATGTGAGTTTTTAGTCACACACTGTATAATTTTGGAAAGACTTGGGATCTTGCGGGGTCAATTGTCAATTCAGCATCATTATAATCCATAAAGATAAACTGTATTTGCCTACATACTTCACATTTTGGATTTTGTCCTCTCAATTTGCAACAACCTCTGTTGGTTAGGTATTTTATTTTAGTGGGAGGAGAGCATGGGAATGAGAGGCGACCCATTTCAAAAATTAAGATTTCTCACTAAAGTAAATGCTGGTTGGTGGATTAGGTACATGCTGAATTAAACAGACTCTTGTTCACTCCACAACTCCACCAGTTTATCCTCCTTGAGAACCAAGACTTGTTTATGTTCTTGTGCCTCCCCAGAGTCCCCTCCATGTTTACTGTCTACTTGGATTGTTGCTTCCCATTTGGGAGGTTCCATTTTTGTGTGGAAAAACTATATTGGACACAAATCCTTACCCAATGCAGAGCCTTTCTAACATGTCTGAAGTGATCATTTGGGGCTTAAAAGAATCTTGTGAAAAAAGTTACTGAGGTTAAGTTCAATGATGTAGTGCTCTTGTTGTAAAATCTTTATAGAGGAGCAAAATATGACCAGAATAAGCAAGTTCAGGTGTTATTTTTTCTAAAAAAAATGTGTGATACAGTTTGCCCTTGAACGCATTAATCTGAGTGAAACTAGAAGCTCATACATTTCCAGCCTATCAGGACCTTTTAGTAGGTTGCCTAACAACAAAATTATTTTTTTTACCACGTAAACAAAAACATTAATGTAAGTATAAAATGTAACTTTGTCAGCAAATTCATATAACATTTAAATACAGAAAAATTCTGTCTAAGTGGATGAAAGAATGACAGATAAAGCCAAACTAATATAGACAATGTATACAAAGTGCTCTGTGTGTGGCAGCTAATACTATCAAGATATGACACCTTAAAACAGACAGCATGGAAATAAGTGATCAGCAAGTGTTGTGGTGTACACTACTCACAGATCCCTTTTCAATGACTCTGTTGAGCATTATAACAGCTTTGGAACACTGCTCCCAAATCATCAGCCAGAAATGACCACAGGTATTCCTCAAAGGCCCCTGTGGAAGCAAAAAGAAAGAAATGTACATAGAAGAAAGGATCCTGACATTATCAAAAGCTCCAAAACATCAGAGTGAAATCCTGTATCCTGGTGCAGACACTGACACTGCTTGTGCTCTGCTGTACCTGAGAAAGAATGTAAGCTCTTTGGGCTTCTTCCACCATGACTAGACTTGCATTGATGTAGTCATTTTCAGAGTTTTCAAGTTTTACCCGACTGTGATCATCTGAAACCAAACGAGAGACAGAGCAATTACAAATCACAAAGATGCAATTGGCAATAATTCAAATGTTCATCAACAATCTTATTTGTCATAGGACTCACATGGGCTCACATCTCTGTAGCGGTTCAAGTTCCGATTCACTGGAAGTTTTGCCACTTTGTAGGGATATTCACTGGCTTGGTTGCGGATTTCCTGTTGGAGACAAAAAGACAAATAGGATGTTAGAAGCATCACATTATGTTGACTAAGATTTAACAGCAATGGGAGACACAGTGTGAGACAAACTGGTGGATATGTATGACATACACCTCCTGCCTGACTAAAGCGGCTCCAAGTAATACTGACAACATTCATGCAAATACCACACATACTGATAAAGGGTCTGTGTTTTGCACTAGATTCGCTGGAACTGCCATCTATAACCGACATGTGCTGCAGTGCTTTGTTCTGATTGTCTGTTAAATGACTCAGTTGAGCGAATTTTTTTTTTACTACATATGTTTTTCATGGTGTGTGTGTGTGTGAGGTGCAGACAAATATCATCTTCAAGCCACAATTGGAGTATATGTTTCTCATCTCTTTCTTCGGAAGTGATGGTTAAACATAAACTATTTTGCTGTTAAAAGCAACATAAAAGCCAACTAAACTTTTACAGGAACAAGAATAGTTTAGACTTTTAACAATTCCACTTCTAGGATATAATATTTACACTCTGAATAGTTGTGAAGCTTTCATTTCTTTAGTTTTCAGGAAAACAAAGGGGATAAAAGTTCTAAAATGATTTCTCTATCAACTACAAGACATATTTTCCCTTCACAAGCCAGGGACAATTTATCCAGCTAAATCTATCTACTATGACAAGACTCATAATCTTCTTCCATCAACAAACTGATTGTTTATGATGTAACACTAGTAGTTTAAGTTTGACAGTTTCTCTGTAACTTCCAAACAAGCTAGCTATTAGCTCCAAAACATCTCCAATTACATGTTATCCTCCGGTTTGTACCTACATATTACGGCTCATAGCTACAGTTAAACCGGAACAGATTTATTATAAAGTAAATGCTGGTCTCTCTGAGCCAGCTGGTGGTGAAACACATGCGCTTTTCTCTGGAAGTCCTGATGAGTTCTCAGAAACTGCAGCTGACGTCTGCTAGCGTCATCCAGCATTAGCTAACTGAGCCCAACTATGAAGACTCTGCCGCTGCACGTTTTCTAGCTGCCAGCTCTCTAGCTACGGAAGTCAGCCACTACTAGCGCGAAATGCTAGTTTCTCATTCGTCTTCACTAAGGGCATAGCACTTTATATAACCTCTACACAATGTGATAAGGTCTATAAGTGAACACAATTACATGACTCACACAGAGGACTAAAAGTAAACCAAATACGGGGAAAGGTGTCTAACGGGCTAGCTATCAAATTAGCTTGCCAAGTAAGTTAGCAAGCGATCGTCATAGAAACACGAGAGGCCCAGTGTCCCGACTTACATTGTAAAGGTTTTGCCATCTCCCGGACGAATCAATGTCTTCAAATTCTTGCTCCATTGTGTCGTAATTAGTGCCCCGAGACACTTGCTGGATGATCACAGAGTGTTTGCAACACCGTTCACTAAGTTACTCCTTTCTGTCAGCCATCTAAACAGCAGTGTGTGTAACCCTGGGGATCCCTGCGGGGAGTCTACTGCTCCTGCACAATACTGCATGCACGTCGGGTTGCCAGTTCCGTGTTTTTGTCAACCTACCAAAAAATTATTATTATTTAAAAAAATTCGAGTTACATACTGCTGTGTGGATGTTTTATTTTACATATCGACATATATCAACACTGACCCTTGCAATAAATTGTATTTTAATTTTTAGGCTAGTTTAACCTGACCAAAATTATTTTTAATATTTATTTATTGTTTCACATTGTAGAAAAGGAAAGATTAGAATAATAACTAAAATAGCATACAATATAAAATAAACGTTTTGCAAAAGTTTTTGTTCACACTTCTCTTGTTTTAAAGTGTTCTATTTTAGTGTTAAAGTCAATATTTTACCAAACCTGGCAACCCCGGTGACAGGAGGAGGGCATTTGAGCAAACACGTAACAAGATGTCACTTACTGTAGTTTGCGATTTTGTTTATGTCAGGAAACGTCGTGGGTTTTTGTATACGTTTTAAAAATCACATTATGTTGCCTTTAGTTCGACATAACTAGTTTTAACATACACGTTATTATAAAGTACCCTAAAACATGACTGACCTAAAATTGGTGTGAATGCGCCCCTCCGTGGTGAACTCAGGTGCACGCACACTACGCACACTACGAGGAACCGCCAAACATACACACACAGAAGTAGACACATGACAGGCCTGCTGGGCAACCAGTCAAGCTAGTGTTGCAGGTGTAACCTGGGTGAAATCATGTTTGTAGCGCGCAGTATCGCAGCAGACCATAAAGATCTAATACACGATGTGTCTTACGATTTCCACGGCCGGAGAATGGCAACATGTTCCAGTGACCAAAGTGTAAAGGTAACGGAAGCTAACATGAAGTATTCACCAGTTTGCTAATGTTAGCGTTAGCTGTCACAGCTAGCTGTTAACATCACCAACATTATCAACACCCTTAGCTCCCTTTACTTGATTTATTGACTCTCGTTTTTCCACCAGTAGTAGCCCGTCGTAACGTTAGGTCATTTCTTAAATATGCTGCTAAGTCTGACTATCGAAATCAGCTTTACCTTAATGAATTTAGCTACTTTGCTAGCCACAGTCCCTGTAGCATACAAGCTAGGGTAACGTTAGCTGCAGGTAAACTGTGTAGCACAGTTTGTAGAGAGTAGAGTACTTCTGAGATTTAGAAGGTGTAATTTAACATTAACTTTCAGTTGTAAACCGATTCGGGCCCTTGAAGTAAAAAGCTATGCTACCAGCTACATAAGTGTACATAGCAGCTTTCATATCAGCAATATTTCTGCATATTTAACGTGTCTTTTTGTCTCAGGTTTGGGACAAAAGTGAGAATGGAGAGTGGCACTGCACAGCCAGCTGGAAGGTGAGCCACCTGCTGCTTGATTAGTTTTAACCGCTAAAAGCTTCTCTAGTAAAATATTAATTATCAGCCAGCATGCTGGCAAAACAACACATCTGTATGGTTGACTCTACTATTTATGTCGTATTCTGTGTCTCTTGTGGACTCATACTGTCATTGATGTGGAAACAGCCCAAAATCTAGCTTAAACTAGTATTGGGGCTTATTAATTTGCCAGATGCTCGTTTCTCTTGTGCAGACACACAGTGGATCAGTTTGGAGAGTGACCTGGGCTCATCCAGAATTCGGTCAGGTTCTGGCCTCCTGCTCCTTCGACAGGACAGCAGCCGTCTGGGAAGAGATTGTAGGGGAGTCCAATGACAAGCAGAGAGGATTGAGCCACTGGGTTAGTACAATTCTAGCATCCTTCCAAACTAGCAGATCAGACATTGCACTCATTTATTTCTTAATCATAGACTCTGCACCTCTCCAGTTCAGGAGCTCCTGTACTGCAGAAAGTCACTTTGCTACAGTCTTCTGTTTTATACAAGATCTGACCCTGTTATTTTGTGGTGTTCTGTTTTAGATAAAGAGAACCACACTCGTGGACAGTAGAACGTCAGTGACTGATGTGAAGTTTGCACCTAAACACATGGGTCTAATGTTGACCACCTGCTCTGCGGATGGAGTGGTGAGGATCTATGAGGCTCCTGATGTGATGAACCTGAGTCAGTGGTCCCTTCAGCACGAGATCTCTTGCAAACTTAGCTGCAGCTGCATCTCTTGGAACCCCTCAAGGTAGGATATCTGTTTCAGATTCTGTTTTATTTTTTCCCTAATTGAGTGTGTCCCTTTTTAATTTTTCAGCACTCTTTAACGATTTAAGCACTTCTGTTTGTGTTGAATTCATTAAAATAAAACAAAACAGATTATTTTCTAATTATTACCTACCTTTAGTTAGTGAAAACACAAGTTCATTCTTTGTCCAGTTGTAACTATAACACATTGTCATCTAGATAGGACGTACAATCCCTTTCATTTTCTTTCTACAGATACTTTGGCTTATAGTACAGAAAAATATAATAAATTTAATTTTTGAGTAGGTACAAAAGAAAAGACACTCTGTTTCCAGTTTATTAGGTACACTTAGCTAAAACTAATGCAGTCTAATAGACGCTCCTGCAATAAATCCCACGTTTATAAACATTATGTTATAACTGTTGTAGAGATATAATGATTCAACTGCATGGTCATTTTGGAGGGTGCAGTTTGTGGTGCTGTCAAAATTTATTGCGTAATGTTGATGGTTGTTTCTATTATTTAGTTCACCCAATTTATGTCAGCAAGGGGACACTAAATAACAGAAACACATCTGTATATAAAGAGGTTTTCCTTTATGATAATACAGTAGGTTATTAGAGTGATGTTTGAGATTAGACTGCATGGTACAATGTAAAATATTTTAATAAGAGTAATTTCACTAAACCCAACCACACATGTCCCTATAGGAATATCATACAGGACCTGAAATGATAAATGAAGTGATTTTAGTTTTTTTTTTTGTTTGTTTTTTGTTTTATTTGTAGCTATTGAGAGTTTCTATTACTTTTTCCTCAGTTTAACAAAATATACATACAAACTTAAACACCACACAACTCATAAAGAGGGGAAATAAGGAAGAGACATAAGAAAGTTTAAAAAAAAAAAAGCAAAGCTTAAAGATCATTTACAGGATAAGTCAATGATATGTACATTTTTACAGTTCTCATAGGACTGTAACTGAGTAATCATTTCCCTTCCTCAAAACAATTATCTTCCCAACCTGCATGCCACTGAAAATGACTCCACACAGTCTCATTCACTTCTTCTGATACTCAACAACAGGCCTTTTTCATAGAAGACAATAAGCACAGGTGTAAATTAAACAAGTACTAATGACTGAATTCCATTTAGCTCCTTCAGTTCTAGGTGGCTGGTATCGAGCATTCTGGCTCACTGTCACACTGTCAGGAGTGACTGAATCAAAAAAATGATACAGTTGGTCAAATAGGTAACATTCAGTACTCTGGGTTGTTTCAAACATTCTGGCAGACTAGTGTCAAATTCAAGACATTCTGTAACTGACCTTTTTGTAAGTGCAAGGTTTGCTGCCGCTCAACTTTGGTTTGAGGATCTGTCGGTGTGATCTTGTGTTTTTTCTCCCTCCCACCCAGCTCTCGTGCCCACCCGCCAATGTTTGCAGTGGGAAGCGACGACAGTAACGTCACATATGGTGGGAAAGTTCAGATCTATGAGTATAATGAAAACACAAGGTGGGTATTACTGAAATGTTGTGTGTGTCACTTTTCTAATAAAAACATGCCAATATAAACAAAACAGAATTCCAAGTAGTTTTTAATATTGTTAAAATTTTGTTTGCACCAATGTTATAAAGGAAATATGCTAAAGCAGAGACGTTGATGACCGTCACTGATGCAGTCCATGACATCGCATTTGCTCCAAACCTGGGGAGATCATTCCACGTGCTGGCCATTGCTACGAAAGATGTCAGAATCTTCAAGCTTGTTCCTATGAGGTAACTCTTTTTACAGTGTTACAGTTTGTCATAGTTGTTATATGCACGACTCAGTACACAGAGTTTAGTGTAGTCACTGAAATCCTGCATTTCACATTTAAATGAATTCATATACCTGTACATTTGCCAATTTTTAATGGGAAATGAGAACCTACTACTGTGTAAATAAAATTTCTGTTACTTGGATCCATCTGACAGGAAGGAGAGCACCTCTACAGGACCCACCAAGTTGGAGGTGCAGATTGTGGCTCAGTTTGACAACCATAACTCCCAGGTGTGGCGTGTGAGCTGGAACATCACTAGCACCCTGCTGGCCTCTTCTGGGGATGATGGCTGTGTGCGCCTCTGGAAAGGTGGGAGGTTATTGTTAGCTTCTGTTGCTGACGGCTTCTCTTTCTTCCTTCATTCTTAGTGATGGCTTTGCTGAAAGCTGTTTTTGTGTAATGTTTAAAATGCTACTTTGAGTAAACAGTGACAGGTATTTAGTGACTTTGGCTGATGTGTTGTTGGCATCAGTCAATTTAAGAATGACAGAAAAGGCGGTCTAATTTCATAAACAGAGCTCACGAACTTTCACAGAGGTTAGATTGATTGATGCCAGTTCCAGAAACCCTCTTTTGACTGACTGTTGGTGGTGCTACAGCCACTCAGTGCATCTGTGTAGTGATGTGCAGCAGCAATGTTTCAGTCAACTGATGTAGTTTTGCTGCTTTGATTTTCCTTTCCATACACTTCATACCTCATTTTGATGGAAATACAATTTATATCAAATGACTCAAAGCAAATGTATGCACTTCAGAGGTTGTCATTGCCCCCCAACAACAGATATTTTTACTGGGGATGGGTCATACCAAACATTTTTATTTCAATATGATACTGATACTTTTTGTTAAAAGCATCACACCATGCTAAGTTCCAAAGTTTGCAACTGTGCGCTAGGTCCTGATATGACATAGTTTTCCACAGTTGTATGGCACAGGCCAGCTAAACATGTCTGGGCTGTTGTGGCACAAACATTACACAGTACTAAAAATGTTTGGAAGTTATGCAGCAACCCATATTTTGTATTTATATAACTGTTATCGATACAGTGTTTTAAAAGGATTTGATAGTAAATGAGTAGCTTGTGTCAAAGGATTGATCTCCCCCTTCCTCATAGATACAGTCATTTCATGTAGTTTGTGACATGAGAGTGTAGAGAACTGGGAAGCTATGATGGCTGTTACCCCAAATTGTGGTTGTGTCATGGCTTCATCACTTTTCTGTCACATTTCAATTGCTCACTAGAAGTATTTCCAAAGCATATTGACACATTTTTCTGTTATTGTCGAGTTGATCTGCAAACTTTTTTTGTGTTTTAGAAGCATATTGAGACAGGTTTGCAGCTTATTCATGTTGTAACAGATACTTTGTGGGTGTAGCTGCACCCAGCGCACCATTTTAGCTTTATTCTGGATTTGTATGTCCTCCTGAATAGTACATATTAGCATAAGAAAAACTATAGAATCTCTTCTCCTGCTTAACAGCCTTTGGAGGAAGCATTACATAAGCAAAAAAGACTACTTTTGCTATGTACATGTGCATACAAGTCAACTGGTAATAAATTGCATTATGAGATTTTCAATAATTGATTTCCCTTGACTATTTGGTGACAAGGGAAACAAGCTATTAACACAACAGAGACACACCTTGCTGTTGTTCAAGTTTATATGGCAAATGTGTTAGCAAACACTTGCCTATTTACACACCAAGCAGACACAAATCAACATTAGCTTTTATTTGGAGTTGTGTGTGTCTAGCTAATGAATGTAAGTCTGATATTTACTCTCCTTTTAACATTCCTCTTGTCTCCACCAACAGCTAGGAAAATGATCTGGCTTTATAGCAGCTGGATGTTTCACTTTGATCACCAGCTAGTTTCTAGCTTTGTCTGCTTTTTGGTGCTGGGCAGGTAGTTCACAGTGGGATTTAAGAGCTTTTGCTACACACCTGCTAGAATATTATTTTTAACTGCTGCGTGCGGGGGTGATAAATACAAAGTTGAGGATAGAATGAAATTAAATAGGTAACCTTTTATAGTGGAAAGGTCTGCTGTGGTCAAATTCTTCCATCCACTTTCTACTTTGCGTAGGTGCGTAGGAAATTAGGGACTTTGCGTCAAATGTTGATCATGTTATGTTACAAGCAGCACTGCTTTGATCTCCTGTATCCCTCTGCAGCTAACTACATGGACAACTGGAAGTGCACAGGCATCCTAAAAGGAGACGGCAGCCCACTCACTGGCTCATCTGGTCAGCCCACAGCCATGAGCACCGTTGTGGGCTCCTCCGTTCAGACGTCACAGAATGCCCTGAACGGGATGTCTGCAGGAAGGTAGGTGGTGTGGTGCGTCCGACGCCACTCACCCAGCCCAACCCGAGCCAGTCAGAACTGACAACTTATTGTGCCTCACACTGACTGGGACTGCAGCTGCTCACTGACAAACTTCTGGGCGCACACTGACCAAATGTTGCATTCATGCAAAGAGCTTGGCTTCCAGCATACAGGTTGTCAGTATGGAGCCTGTGGAGTGGGATGTGTTGTGATGTTTGTTTGTTTTTTACAAGTGATTTCCTCTTGACTTGTACGGATGCATGCAAGAGTAGTGTCATGTTTCCACTGTGCATTGTCAGTGTTAGGGCTCAACATATTCTTGCTATTCAAAACTAAAATAAAACTGTTTATTTAAATTTGATATGTGACGATTATTTCAAATTATTATTTTGGGATATACTGCAGGACCATTGTGTTGTTGGGTAACATTTTTTTCTAAGTATTAAAGAGATTTGATTAGCTTTACTCAGCTACATCTCAACATCCAGCATCTTTGTGACTATTCCCATTTTGAGATGAGCAGTTAAATTAAAGCTCAGTCATTTTTTTTTTTTATTTTTTATATTACGGAATATTTCACTTTGTAATTTGAATGTATCCTTGAGCAAGTACTGCCAACCTCTTTGCTGAGCGGAAGGACAGCTTGAATGAACCTCTTTAACCAGCTGTAATAACATCAGAAAATAGTATAAATACATGCATTATGGGTATGAATACAGCCACTGACATTTATGGCTTTAAATTCAGACTGTGTAACTTTTGAAAGAAGAGATGTCTTTCACATATGAAATGTTGAATTCATAAGCAGTAAAACTCACCCTCTCTCAATTCAGTGCACTCAGCTTTTGTTGCTCCAGCCTTACTTGGTCTGGTGTGACGAATAGCTTTCAGTGGCTAACCGTTTGCAGACTTTTTGACTGTTCTCTACATCTGCTACAATTACACCATGTTTTGTCATTTACTATTAGGTCACAGTTAAGCTAATATTACTGCTTTAAAATTTGGATTATAAATGAACATCTATTACCATTTGATGTTATGTGAAACAGGTTAAAAATGCCAGTGGACAAACAGTGTTTTGAGCTAACACTGGTTTTACAAGAGTTGGTATGTGGCTGTATTTATGTTCAACTTGAAGACACAGTTCACCCGAAAATCAAATCTACATATTTTTCTTCTTACCTGTAGTGCTATTTATCAGTCGGAGATATCGGCCACAGAGATGTCTGCCTTCTCTCCAATATAATGGAACTAGATGGCACTCAGCTTGTGGTGCTCAAAGCCATAAAAAAATGCAAGAAAATAGGTCCTACATGACACGATTGCCATCTCAGTCCATTACATTCGACTGAAGGCCTCTATCTCTAGTACTCTGCAACTAACACCAAAACAGTCTAAATTAATGAATAGCACTAAAAGTAAGAGGAAATGTGTGTATATTTGTTTTTGGGGGGAACTGTCCCTTTATTAACCTCTAACTTAAAAAGACTTCAGTATTAATCATGTTTGTAGTTTTTGACATAACTCTCGATTCACCTCTAACCTTAGTAACACAACATCTGTGTACTGTATGACAGTCTGTGTTTTGTAACCAAAGTCATTTTACAAAACCAAATTTGATTTTGTAAAATGACCTTGCATACAAGTTTTTTTCTTGTGATTTAAAATTGCTGTTCGACAAACGTGAGTGAGAACTGGGGTTGTTGAAGTAATGTGGTATTGTACTGCTTGTTGCATGCAGGATTGGCAAGAGAGCTCCCATTGCCCCTCCCCTGCGGCAGCTGACCTCTCCAAAGATATACCAGCATCCTGCATATTACTAATGTCTCCTCTGCACAAGCTACCATTTGCCCTTGTGTTCATGCATTTGATATGTGTGAGTGAGTCATGTCCCAGCTGAATACTTCGGTGTGACTGGTGAAGGGCTCTGTGTTGTGATGAAACCTGCATGGTTCAGTTCTTCACAGCTTCCACTTTGTCTTGATTCCAACTTGATGTTTATCAGTGGGTTCACCTCCTTTAATAACATTACACTTTTAAAAATTAAACCTCTGTCACTGCTCTGTCTGCCATTGTCCTCTCTTTTTGTTTCTAGAGCGTAAATGCATCCGTTCTCCTTTTAATGCCTCCTTTCCTACTTCCTTTGATGTGTGTCCCCTCTGTGTTCCATTGTCATCGTCCTCTCCCCGTCCATGTATTTGTTGTCTTCGTCTCCATCAATTTATTTGTTGCTTCAGGTATTTCTTTCCGCCTCTGGATCCTCCCAGAGAGGGGACCAGGTATGGTCACCTGCTGCCTCCTTCCTCTCTCATAGAGCACTGTGATGCTGAGCCCGTTCAGCCTCAGCAACAGGCTCTTCCCCACAGACACTCCTCTAGAGCACTGCTGCCCTTACCAGAGGCTGACGGACAGTGATTTTGGGGTGATTTAGCTCAAATAAGAAGGGACATGGGCGGGTTATGGGCATGAACCACACAACTGCCAATCATTTCTAATAAAGATCTTCCTTTATGTCTCTGTTTTCTAATGTTTTGTTTCTTTTTCCTATGCATAAATTAGAAAA
Organism: Epinephelus moara; assembly: GCF_006386435.1. Classification (NCBI taxonomy): domain Eukaryota; kingdom Metazoa; phylum Chordata; class Actinopteri; order Perciformes; family Serranidae; genus Epinephelus; species Epinephelus moara. The sequence continues at coordinate 9,421,856 of NC_065511.1, read as the reverse complement.
GGTTTTGGACGATATGAAGATTTTGTGAATTTTGCATTATATGGCAAATAAAGCTATTTTGATAACCATTTAAATAGTCTACTGTACATGTCAGACTGTGAATAAAACATTTCCAATATTTAGTTTTGTATTCTAGTGCTTTACGTTTATAATCTGTGCAAAAAAAGCATGTTTTGTTTATGGGGTCATGGATGTCAGTGTCAGCTGATACATTTTTCTGAAGGACCTTAACTATCAGTGCCTACAGAGGAAATGTTATCACCCAGCGTTCATGGAGGTTTAAAATTGTACATGGTGGAAGTAAGAATAAACACCATAATATATAAAAAGAAGAATTATTTTTGACCATTTTTCCTTCACACAGATGAACAGAAGCTGGCACCATTCATGAATGACTGTCATGTGGGATGGCTCTTATATGGAAATAGCGCACAATTCATTGTAACACACTTCTTCCACTTTATTTTTGTGTGTTGTGTTTGAAATTGCATTTATTCTTGACAACTTATATTCTAAAACTAATGAAGTGGTTCTCTGAACTGAATGTGGCTTATTTTATGAAACTAAAAAATCCAGAACATTAATGTTCAGACTCAGTTCTTTCAGGTACGATTTGCCCTGCTGAAGTGTCTGAGCAAGTTACTGATCCCCATCTGCTTTTTTGTTATTGAACCTGACTTCTGAGGGCAGATACAAGAGATTTCCTTGCGGGGATCACTTAAACAGTGTGTGAATATGAGGCATTTCTCCTCCTAGTTGTACCCAAAAATTAGGAGAATAAATAGTAGGTCATTTATTATGACAGGGAGGATACAATTTCATTTCATGGCTCAGTCATAGATGCTTCTCAGTAACTGGAATGCATGGGATGCAGCTGTCTGCTAACCAATGCATTCTTGCAGCTGCTTGGCACAACACTTGATACAACACACTCCACACTTGGCCAATCCCTATCATACTGTGCATCTTTACTTAGTGTATGACAAAAAATGTTTTGCTACAAAGGAGCTAATTTTAAAATAACTTAATTCTGTATGTTTAATTAAAACTTGCACAGTTTAGTGTTGTTGTAAAATATATTGCCATTAAAATATGGTTGGAGTCTAATAATAAGTACTCCCTCTTTCATTCATCTTGTAAGGACAAGCAGCCGATTGATGCATCAATAGGCTATTTTCTAAATTGTGCAAAGTGTCCAAGTTTAACAGAACGACATAAATCCCATCCAATCATGATCGACTATTTCCTCCCTCTGAGTTTTGTTGTCCAATCAAATCGGTGTAAATTGGTTAAGTCCCGCCCACGTGACATGACGCTCACGCGGGCTTCCTGTGGCTTCTGGGCGCTGCTTGGTCCTCCGAAATGTTGTTCGGTCTGTTTGTTGTACCTGATTTTAAGAAATAATGAACAATGTAAGTGTTTGGGAAGTGACTTTTGGAACTTAACTACATCTTGCAACGTGTCTGCACAAGTTTATGAAGACAAAAGTCGCGCTGAAGAAGAATCGTGGTCTCTCGGCCCCTCTTCAGGAGTGAATGTGAGTTGAAGTCCAACTAACGTTTACGTTATGATTCATTTTCTTGCCGAAATGGGTCAGTGTAAAGATTAGGGTCAGGGTAGCAAGTAGGTTTTACTAGTTTATTTTGTTGGCTGCGACTTGTGTTGTTGTTACACTTCTTTCTAACTTAATAAACGAAGATAGTGGAGTAACGTCTTCCCAAATTTGAGCGTGCTGGTGATTTTGACAAACCCCCTTGTTTTTAGCAAGTAAACTAGCTAGCGTGAAAAGTTAGCTGACCTAGCATAATTAGCTAGTTAACTGCTCTCAGTTTGTTTAGTAGTTTTCTAACGCCAGCCCAAACTCTACTCTCCAACAACATACATTCAAATATTCAAATAATTTGTGAACAACAAACTTAACTTTTCTCAGCTGGTTTTCGCAGTTGTAATGTAGTATCATAAAGCAGATCATTTCTTAATAGAGACACAATCTAAATGATTTAATCTGTACCAGTACTCTGTAAAGTTTGCATAAGCTATTGGACGTGTTTCGACCTCTCAAATTAATATTAACCTGCTTCTTATTTCTCCCATTCATTTTTCCTAGAAATTTCAGATGGTCTTTACCTGAACTGAAGTCAAGCCACATTTGGCTGTCACCCTGCTCCATTCAAAAACATGGCAGATAATTTTTACAAATTGGAAGATGAAGCCTTCCCCAGTTTCCTCTGCAAGTCTCTGGACAGCACCAGTGGCCGTGCCACACTGGGGAATGTGACATTGGGTTCAGGCCCAGGACTCCCAGTGGCCGCCTCTACAGTGGCTAAAATTAAACCTAGCTCGGACAACAGGTGGGAGCATGCTGTGTTTTGGACAGATGTGACTTGTTGTGGAAACACCCTAATGCATCATTGTATGAATCATCACACTGCTTTTTGACTAGTTCAGCAATGGACACTGAAATTATTCCAATTCCTGTTTTGGAGGTTTGTCTTTGTACGAATTGTAGCTTTTAAATGCCGCTGGAAATAGGAAGTGCCTGCCAAATAAATGACTCCATATAGATACTGTTTGTTAACAAGAAGTTGCTGCAGCCCCTTTTTGGTTTCTGAAATTTCCCACAAAAGTAATAGGAACAGCACTGAGGATGTCTATAATGAGTCAGTATTCACAACTCATGATGTAGAGCTGTTTACTATGTTAACAATCAGGTGTTTTGTTGAAGCAGTTGCTATGTTCTTTTGCTTTACAGAGGAGATCCTGTTGAGGCGTCATATCTAGAGGGCAGAGAGCTGCAGCAGGCCGACACAAAGTCATCTGCTAGAGAACAGCCTAAGTTCGCCCTCAGCTTCAAAGATGACTTGTGAGTTTATACTGTCCATGTACTTCACACTGCGGATTTCTGTTTTGCAGTGTTTTGAAGCCTTATCTTGTCTTATAGTTCCTAGAAATGTTTAACTGCAGATTTTTTTCTAAAACTGTTGCACTTGCATTACTTTTTTACTAACGTTCACATTATTTAAAGTAATGCAGAAGATTGTCACCTAAAAGTATAAGCCATGCTATGAAATACAATACACGTATCTTAATTTACATTCATCTTTTTGAGTCAACACGTCGGTTGAACTATACTAGTACTTTTACAGTTATGTTCATTCGGCAGAGAGGAATTCAATTTCATTTAATCATATTAAAAGTATAACAGCCTAATTTTAATACATAACGCTGTGTGCTTTGCTGTGAAGAGATGGACATTCCTAATGTCTAACTATAGTATTTTATATTTCCTCATTATTTATCCTTTATCCTCATTACATCCTCGTCTGCATTACAGGGACGATGCGGATGACTTCATTGCAGCCCACCGTTTTTCAGACATGCTGGTGAAGATTAATTTGGAAGAAAGTACATCTCAAACCCAAGGCCCCAACCTGGGGCTTCCCCCCACACATATGAGCTCAGTCAACGGCCGGCCCACAGAACTTGGAACAGGTAAATGCTGTTGCACCTTTCTAGCTCTATTACTGCCCAGCCTCGGAATCAATAACCCCATTAATGATTGGAAAATGCATTGAAGTTGGCTTTACCAAATACTACATGGACGTATATTTGTGCTTTCTTATATATTGAGAGGAAATGACTGTTACTATTAAAAGTAGACACATTTCCTTTGAATGATACTAATGTACTTTGTTTTTTTTCCTGTCTCTTTTGACAGAGCTGTCAACAGGGCTTCTGACATTTGCCCAGTTTGGATATAAAGATGGTCCAGATACAAAGGTACCAATGTTTTTAACTCTTGACCAGTTGGCAGTTGTACTTTTTGTTTGGGATGGCTCTTATGCTGTAATTTTTGTACCCCAACTTTAGTCATAATACAGTTTCTTCTGGCTCGTAAACATGTGGACCTTTTTTGCATACATATCAAAATGTGAGAGCCATGGGGCTTAACTCATATAATTAAGGACATTTTATATTGCTAAATTTCAGTTAAATGTCTTTATAGTTGAACATCTTTAATATCTTTTTATTAAACAATACAAAGAATCAGAAAATTCAATAAATTCAGTACATAGAGTATATAAGAAAAATAAGTTTTTACGCTTGTTAACACAATTTAATAGTAAGTAATGTAACTGTAACCTAGGTTATTTTCTTTAGCTACACATTACAGACACCTCACATGCAGACTATCGGTAGATGCTACAATTTACCGATGTTCCATAAACATCTTGTATGCAGGTTATTGTGACTAGTAGCAACTGACTATTGTCATGACCAGCCACTCCACATTACAGCCTGTAATAAGGTTACATAAGGCCACTGTTTAAAACTCAAATAATATATTTATTAATCAGAGCGCTGACATAAAAAAGTAGCACTAGCTGAGTGTTAAATCGTTTTTTAAATTCATGAACATCCCTCTGTCAACGTCAGCAGGGGGAGGTGTTAACACCATCCCTCTCAACCTGATTGAAAATTCCTTCAATTGGGCTGGGTCAGACCAGTCTTTTCCGCTTGAGGTGGTTAAATGAGGCTTTTTTGTTTTGTTTGTTGTTTGTTTGTTGTTTTGTTTGCTTTTTTGTTGTATTATTCTGATTATTAGTGGAATATTAGGGTCCATGTAAACACATCTGATAATTCCAGTGCATAAAAGCCTTTTATCTCCAACAAAACCATGATGAAGTCCCTGCAAATACGTTCTCTTTTCCTTGGTAATTTACACAGGCTCAGCCCGTACCCGCAACAGCTGAAGAGGACATTGTGCAGAGTGAAGGAGTGGACAGTGACCATTTCAGTGGCAGTAACTCAAGCTTCCTGGCAAATGAGAAGCTCATGTCTGTGGACAGCATGAACAGCGATATCACAGGTTCGTACATCCTCCATATTTTAATAGTAAGTAATGAACAGAGATTTCCGACATGTTGTCAAAGCGTGAGCCATGTTGTGAACATGTGTTCGATTCCCAGATGATGACATTGATTCAAACAACCTGCCTGATGATGAGCTGGAACTGTATTTCAATAAGATGGTTCCTCCTGCTATGCAGAGAGGCAGAGTGGAGGGCCAGGAGATTCCTGCAACAGTAAGACTCTTCTCCCTTTGAAACACTTTGAACCTTACCGACACGTTCTCTTACACTTCACCATTATTAGTGAGCCATTAGAAAACTGTTCAGTAAATTTTCATTCAGCTGTCATTCACTTCATCTATTTGTCCTAGCGTCCCATTAATATATGTAATTGTTCATAGGGACTCCCAGCTGCTGCTGACAGCATATCAAACCCAAGTTCAACAGACCCAGAACAGTATAGACACCAGTTCCTTGATGACTACAATCAGGTGAGAATATTTACTCCCGTAGTATTTTGTGCGCATGTACTGCTTAGGGATCATATAAATATGATCTCCCTGTCTGGAAATAATATTTAGGTTTATAAATATCACCTGGAAATGTGGGGTTTGGCAAGTGACCCTGATTCTTCTGACTCTCTTAATTCCAAAGTTACCATCTTCCCCAATCTGTCTTTCCTTTTGTAAATCATATATTTGACTCAAGTAAATCAACTGTAATAAAGATATTTGTAATATCTTGTGTACCTTTTCTTCAGGAGGACTTCCAGATGCCTGATGTGCGTCTTGCTGCTACAGGTATGGACTCCTGTCCTGCCAGTGATGAGGACACTGAGGATGAGCTGGAGTCTGCCAGAAGGAACAGCAATGCTGCCAGGACACGGCTGCTGCCCAGCACCTCCAGACAACTGGTCAGAAATAGAAAACAATTTTGTCATCAGAGTTTTTAAACTCTCACATATAATTATTGGTATCAGCCTCAAAAAATCCAGTATTGAGTACCTCCATTATCTGTATCAGAATGTGCTGTTCATCAGAGTTTTGATTTTGCAGTGTTTGTTTTTATGTTTGTGTATATGTACATGTGGCTACAGGTTGGAGAGAGTAATCGTCCGAGTTTCAGGCCGGGCTTAGAGGGAGGCAGTTCTGATGATGAGGCTTCCAGCAGCCGTGGTGGTCCATCTCTGTCTGGGATTGAACACAGACGATCTGCTGAGGGACAAGTCATCAACCCTCCGGTCACAGGTACAAAATCTGGCTTAACAACTGTCCTTCACTGCCTGTTTATTTCCTCTTTTTTTTTTGGTTCTCTGACTTGTTTTCCTGCTTTTTCATATTTCAAAGTGAACACATATTAAGGCTTGATAAGTATTCAACAAGGGTCTGTTTATTGGTAGTTTTGAGGAACATTAATTTACTTTGGACAGATTCATTTGCCAGCTCTCCTGGAATCTTTAGGTGACAACTTGTTTGTTTGGTGTCATTGTGTAACTCCAGGGGATGGAGGAGGTGGTGATGGGAGCAGCGGGAGTGAGGAAAGTGGAAATGATGGTGGAGTTTCAACCATCCCCCTCCCAACAACCGTAGTCCAGACCACCTATGATGTCCTGCGTGGGCTGGGGATTGTGGGGAGCAGTGCTATTGGTGAGGATGAGGATGGCGATCTGGATCTGCCAGGACATGGAAGGAAGAGTCTCTCCAGACACACTGAGGTAAGAATGAGGCTCACTTCTGGTACTTTGACAGACACAGGTGTAACTAATAACTTTGGCTGCAGTCCATCTAACAAGACAAAGACAGCGCCTCCATTTTAATCCAGTGGATGGAGAGATATCAGTGCATGTGTAGCAGACGGTGCACGTTTATCTTTAAAAGAAGAGCCTGAGTCAGAGCGAGGAAAGTGTAAATAAGTTAACCATAAAGTTAATAAAAAAGTTTTATTCAGTGTTGTCCGTTTATTCATCATTTATCAGACTTACATTTCCTTAATGAAGATAAAGTGGTGGAATCTGACTGTGTATCAGGCTGTAGATACATTACATTATATTAATAATATATAATAATATATTTGTTCAGATTTAATCTGATGGGGAAAAACACAGGAGGCAGCAACTGAAAAATAGGAAGATTTAAAACATATAGGCTAGGCTATAGATCAAAGACATAAAGACATGACTGTAAACTCACAGTCTGACCCAGTAATAATATGTTTGGTGATTTGCACTTGAAAAGACGTTGAGGTTAAAATACAGTAGATTTTAAAATGTTGGACATCTATTTGTATCTTGACTCAACAGCATTCAGTGACTTTATTTCAGCTACAAATGTAGTAAATTTAAAGACACTGAAATGCTGCACCATTGCTCACTCAGAAATATTAACATATAATCCCCAATATTAGGCTATAGGAATTATGTTCCATCAGTGCGACCAATGACATCAGTGATAGAGATCATTAGTCATTGATACTACGTGTCTAAAGCTTCATACCGATTTTTAAAATTTAAATAATTAGACCTACACATTATGTGCAATAAACATTTGGGAGCTGCTCTAACAGACTGACAGTCTGATCCTTGTGCACAGTGTTATAAAAAATAATAAATATAAAAAGGACAGAGGTTTGATTCTGAGCTGAGGGTGAATTCTCGCTGTGTAATATTTGAATGTAAAGACAAAAACTGATGTCCAAAGAAATGATTGATGTGCATAAATTCAGTAACTTAAGACAGTCCTGAGTAACAAACTAATATCCAGCAGGATTTAGACTGTGACAGACGGTAAATCTCCGCTAATTAATGCGCTTCGATACAAGCTTTGACACGGACTGAATGAATGAGGAAATGAAACAGCGTGTAAGAGGGAGGAGACAGAGAAAAACTCAGGGTTTATTGAAGAAAACCTGTCAGTGAGCAGGTTATGTTCACAGAGTCTGTTACCATGGTGACTGACTCAGAGTTTGATTTACCTCTCTTTCTGGAACGGATAACTCAGAGTTTCCCTCATCTCAGGGTTAACTTACTCTGAGTTTTCACATAACCCGCTTTCTGGAATACCCCCCAGTGCTTTATCTGCAGTAACAAAGGCTTACTTGTGCTTTTTTTTTTTTTTTTGAGATTTCGTGCACAGTATAGTGCATATTGAAGATACCAATTTTGTACACCATACATAATGTAGATTTTATTGGCACACTGTTATATTCTGTAGTTTTTTTTTTTCAATCTGCTGCTTGATTTAAACAATTTTTTTTGCAGATGGGTGACCGTGTGGGTCCTGTGGGAACAGGAGAGGCCAGCTCTTCCTTTGGGGCATCAGGGGGAACTCAAAGACTTTCTCCCGTCAACTGGAGCATGGTCCTGGACCGACAGGAGGCACTGGTAAGTAAATAATCATGACAGCTGTAATGTAACTGTAACAGCCCAACTGGTGGGCATTGTAATTTGGTTATTCCATGCGTATATTTATTTCTATAAAATTGCATGATGTTGCTTTACTTTCAATGACTGTGGTGTTTTTTTACTTCTGTTTTAGGAGGAAAAGTAGTGAAATTGTAGACTAGCTACAGTCCATCTAATAATTGAGTTAGGTCATCCTTATTCAAAAGTTAGATTAGGGGTAAAATATCACTTGTAAAAAACATTGTTCCTTAAATCAAAAACAATGTTTGTTAGCTTGTCATAGTTTATGTGCTGTCATAGATTGTGTGCTTGTTCCTTACTGAGGAAAGTAAAAAAATACATATTGTAAAAGCTGCAAAGGTTAAAATGCTTATAAATGTGATTTAAGACTCTCTTTGTCAACTTGGTTCTGTTTAAATGCAAGGATGCCATGGAGAACACAGAGTCTGGGCCCACTGTTGACCGACTGTTGGACTCAGTCTACCTAAGGAGTGGAGCTGGACTTAGAAGACCTCAGGACTCAGCACACCTAACTTTCTCCCACCTTCAAGGCACCCAGGGGAGCTTCCACCTCTCTCAGGTACACAACAGGCGAATTGTTGAATTCAGGGTTTTATAAAGACCTAAGAAACTATCATCCCACTATGTTCTTGAAGATGGAATCAAACAGAATAAAGTATTAAATAGACGTCATCAACTTTGCTTACTGAGTGGGACAGCTCCATTGTGTAGTCCTTACTGTAGGGGGTGGAACATGTCATTTTGCACATTTTCAAATAAAATGTCATTGTTATGCAGCATGTACACTTTTGTCATCCCACCCACCGTTAGGTACTGCTGCCAGAATGCGATGACGATGATGATGATGATGATGATGATGATGATGATGATGATGGAGTAGATGTGCCTGATGGTAGCAGGCCTTCCTTGGGCATAAGGGGAGGGCCTTGTGGTGATGTAACTGTTGCAGAGGCCTCAGACAGTACCAGTGAGGATGAAAACAATCCTCTTTCCACCTCTCTGGAAGCCAAGTATTTCTCCCAGAGCTTCCACCAGGAACAAGAAGATTCAGATGACTGCTGGAACCATTGCCCAGACAACCTGGAAGTTGAGTTTCAACAAGGTGGGCTTCAGATATTTACATAGATGATAGTAGGTACTCATACATATCGTTCCATGGTGTACTATGTTAACGGCATTGCTTGTCTCTTCAGAAGCCGATGCCAGTCATGGTGTGGTGTACCAGAATGAAGAAGGGCAGTGGGTGACAGACCTGGCATATTACTCCTCCTTTGAGAAAGAGGTTGATGGGAAGATATCAGAGACTGTTGGCCAGTTTCAGAAGGAGGACTTTGTTCCTGCCTGTATGTACCAAATCTACAGCTCTATTGTATTACTGTAAGATTGCTCTAATGTGGTGTTTATGTTTGTAGAGAATATCATGAATAAATAGATGCTTTCTGACAAATTTTCCTCCTTTGCAGGTGATGCCATGGAAAAGATAGTTAAGGATCAAGAGGAATTTGAGAAGGAGCACCAATTCATGCAGGTAAACAACAGCCCTCTTTTTTCTTTCATGTCTTAAATTCGATTTTTTTTTCTCTACTTCAAGAGACAGTTTTCATTTCTGACCGGCCAAGTAACATTGGAAAACATTGCAGAATACCCAATAAAGATACACTTGTCACCACACACTAAAGTAACCAAAATTTACTTGGATTACATTGTTTGTCATAATCAAATGAATAAAACTGCCGTATTGTAAGAGAAGACACTAACAGAAACCTTTAACTGTCAGCTGCACTGCATTTTGTAAATCACGGCCTCTTGTGGTTCATTGTGAGTATTGCTGTTCACATAGGAGGAGAAGATTGAACCAGTCAGCAGCAACAACACCTTTAATAGTGACTCATCTTGGAAGGCCCCCACCACCAGCCACATCCTGATGAGGGCTTCCCAGGTCTCTTCAGAGTTTAACCAGGAGGACCAAAGCTACCTGCGACTGACTTTTGGGCAGTTTTTTGGACAACGCTCTGAAGCCCTGGGCTGTCTGGGCAGCACTGAGGATGTGAATGGGATTAAACGGGTCAGTAAAATTACTTTCTTAGGTTTTTACATTAAAGGGATAGTTCACCCAAAAATGAAAATTCAGCCATTATGTACTCACCCATAAGCCAACAGAGGCCCTGGTGAAGTCCTCACATCCCTTGCGGAGATCGGCGGGGGTAGCGGCCAGCACACCTAATGGCAGACGGCGCCCCAGACTAACATCCAAGAACACAAAATTGAATCCACAAAATATCTCCAACATGCTCAACTGTAGTGATCCAAGTGTCCTGAAGCTCCGACATAAAAAGTTGTTTCGAAAAACCTCATATGAACTCTGTTTTTAGCCTCACTGTAGCCTGTAGCTCTGACTGCTTCTCTGTGCTCCGCGTTCACGTGTGTGCGCCTGCGCGAGACCAGCGAAAGCATGAGCTTTGCTCACCCGTGTTTACATCACGTGACACGTACACCGCAGGGGGAGACAGCGGTAGCCACAGTCGCTAAAAGATCATTTGCACTACGGTCTTTTAGCAAAGGACAGCCCAACATGTCTGAAGACTTTGAAATTGAGGAGGAACAGCATTTCTTTGTTGAGCCGTAGTTGATTGAGCCCGAGTATACGCACGGAACTCAGGCTACTGGACGAAGCAGCCACTGCAGCTCATGAGCCTCAGCCAGCCGCAGAATACCGGAGTGGAACACTGGAAACCTGGTGGTGTAGTTGTTTCAAATGCAAAGCAATGCCAACGGATGAGGAAAGTCTTTGCTGNCGTCTGCCATTAGGTGTGCTAGCCGCTCCCCCCACCGATCTCCGCAAGGGATGTGAGGACTTCTCCAGGGCCTCCATCAGCATATGGGTGAGTAGATAATGGCTGAATTTTCATTTTTGGGTGCACTATCCCTTTAACTAAAAACATACTCTCATATAGTCTCATTGGGGTGCATATGAAGGCTGTTAAGAATTTGTTCATACATAAAGCCGTGGAGGGGATATACCAGCTGGCATCTGATCGCTGACAAAGTCTAGCTGCCAATGTGTTGTTCATTGGCAGAGAACTCCAGAAATGATTTTGACAGGGCTGAAGAAGATTGTTTTTCAGCTAATGTAGACAAGTTTGTACAGACTAATGGTGTAAAGTTGTTGGATTCACTTGTGTCTTTTGCCTTAGCTTTTTAAGTTCTTTTAACTGTAACATTTATTAAAAGTTTGTCTTTGTTCCCCTAGCCGTCCTTTGGTTACATCATTACCTCTCCAGAGAAAAGAGAACCATTTCCCCTAATTCACCCCTCAGAGTTCTCAGCTAGAGACTCTCTTCACAGTGACACAGTGGAAGTCAGTGAAGCAGACAAAACACTCAACCCAGGTGTGTTCACAGTATCACAGCGGTTGACGAATCTCTTTGTAGGCTTTTACATTACCTGATCTTTTCTGTGTTTATTTTAAAATTATTTACATTGTGCTTTTCTGTCTGTTCCTCATGGTCATCTCCTTGCAGAGGACCTGGACAAAACTCTTGAGGCACCAGGGGAAAGGATGTCACCGAAAGGTGATACTGATCCAGAACCATGTGATCAGGAGGTACAGGGACTTTTTGGATGTGTTGATATTTCAGTATATCCATGTAAGATCACATCCACAGCAGTATGGCTTTCTGACATAAAATAAATATCCCCTCTGTAGGACCATACTGTTAGAGCTGCACTACCTGACCACAGTGAGGGCTCTGGCTCTGAATCAAGCTTGGGTAATCAAAGCCGTGTGTCCCCTAACAACAACAGCAGCCATCTGATGCTGAGTATCAGCACAATCGCTTCAGCCATTGCTGATGCGTCCATCAGCACTGACCCATCGCAGCTGGCTGCTATGATTGTGGAGCTGTCCAAGCGGAGAAGGACAAGGAATCGACCTGAATCCGCAGGGCCACACTCCACTGAACATGTGAGGCTTTGGATGTTTTTTTTTTCCTCCCAAATATTACCTTTTATATTTAATAGTAAGTGTCTTGGTTCGGTCATTATCATGCAGTGAGATAGTGCTCTCAATCTGAGTTTATGTTTTGTTTTCTCAGGTTGGAACAGAAACTGTAAGCACTAATCAAGCAGCTTAATCCAAGACTAGTGCTTCAATCCCAGCACTCCATATTATTTAATAAATTGATCCTTTATTCATTTTTTATTAAAGATCTCACCAGAACAAACTGAAAAACATACTAAGAATTGCTTGAATATAATCTGTAAATGTTTACAAAGAAAATGTTATTTTTTGGGTGACTCAGGTTAAGTTTATTAACCGTGTGACCATGACCTCCTAACGTCTTCTTTTATATGTTCATTATGAAAGGAGCCAGATCAGAGCGTCATGCTGGACACACTGCACAGAAGCACCTGTGTTGGAGAGCTGAGTGCCTTTGACATGGAGAAATACCTGAAAAAGACTGACATGTCAGGCAGCACTGATGCCTCTGTGGCACACACCACCTTTGACCTGACCGGCTGGGCAGACAACCTCAGCAGTTCTCAGAGAAACCCTCAGGCAGGATATCCCGAGGAGCCCACAAGGACAAAAACTGAGGAGAAAGACAGAGGAGGAGAGACAACCTTAAACAGCTCATCTGCAGCGCCTCCTCCAAATGCATTATCTCCAGGTCATAAAGGTGACCCAAGAAGAAGCTCTATTCCTCGACCTCGCACATCTTCTGGTTCTACCAGAAGGTCTGTGGGCTCAGGACAGTCCTCCACTCTGATGCCTCCTGCAGACAAAATGGCAGCATATAATAACCCCTCTTCCTCTGCTATCAAGACTTGTGGTTCCTCAGGCAGTACCTGGACAGAAAATGGAATCAAACCAGGAGAAATTAACCTACAAGCATCTAGCAATTTTAGGACTCCATTAGAAACATCACAGAAAAGTGATAAAGGCTCTGCTTCCTCACCTGGCTTGGCAGAAACCCCACCAGGCCCAAGGAAAGGGCAGTCAAGTCTGCCTTGTTTTAAAGGTTCCTCTTCTCCGCCACAGAGGGCGAGGAGTGCAGGTCATTCGCAGCAAGACAGACCGCATAATTCTCCAGAGAAGAAACCATCACCCAGGAATATCATGACTGCCTCACTACCTCGTAGCTCTGTTGAGAAGCATGTTGGCTTCTCTTGCCAAAACACCCAACCTCCACTAGACCCTGCATCTGGTGAGTAACGACCAGAAATGTGAGGCTTCTGATTTAAACAGTAAAGTTGCACCAGTTCTCTGGGCAGTAATCGCCCTTATTTAAACAACTGTAGAGATCAGTAGCCACCATATTGCACATGATTAGAAAGTGTTGCCCCTGTGAGAATACTGAGATGACATCATGAATGTGAGAGTTAACAGTAACTTTGTTTCTCAGAACTGCCCAAGGGTTTCTCTGAGCCCTGTGTGGAGGAGACGCATTGTAACTTCAGACCGTCCACCTCTCCGCTTACTCACTCTTCTCCAAGCCAAACCTCCATTCCCAGCGCTGATGGGTATGGTATCACACATGGTGTCAATGTATTGAAAATACTGAATATAAGTAATTTTTGTTGTGGCTTCAAACCAAAAGTGTTAAATGATTACTTGACAAGAAAGGAACTGTCACATCAATTTTAAATATTTAGTCTGGTATATTTTATTTTTATCCTGTTTAGCTGATGCACATTACTACTGACAGACATGGGACATTTCTGTTTTGAGTCATCATTCATTATTGTCTTGTCTTGCCAGTATGATGTCACCTATGTCATCCAGTGGTGGTATAGCAGACAAACGTCCAGGTCTTGACCTCTCACCTCAGTCTACCTGCTCCAGCCCAAGTCTCAGCAGGCTCACATACATCTCAATGAATGACGGCACTGTCATACCTACACCCGAGAGGCGAAAGGTACGGTAGGACAAAGTAAAACATACCTAAATTCGGCTGCATCAGCACTGAAAATTCAATTCTTGTAGCATTAAACATGAAGGTCCGTGCTCTGTGAAATGAAGCCAGATCACTGCCATTGGGCTTTTTTTTAAAGGTTGGGAATGTGCTCTTCAAGAAGGTTAACTTTGTAAACATCCTTTTAAACATGTATTTTAAAGAGTACATGCTTTCTTTAAACTAAACAGACAAAATAGTTAATTTTGTTTTTTGTGTTGTTGGTGTAATGGTTGTAGTTATGTATTAATCATGAGTGTGGTATTAATTGTCTTGGGTTGTTCTTCTTTTTGCCGTCCACAGAATAACTCTAGTATGGCACTGAGCACCACCATCATCAGAATCAGTCCAACTCCACCTGTGGAACCAGATACACAGTCTGACCTCGATATTCTTGGCCTGGCCAAAAGCCTGGACCAGATGCAACCCCAGCATTCTCAAAGTCTGGATCCACTACCAGCACAGCAGTGTAAAAGCCCGGAGCCCCCACGCAGTGCCTCTGGTCTGAGCTGTACTCGCAGCCAGAGTGAATGCAACTACCGCTGCCCCGGGGACAGAACTGGAGATATTGCAGCAAGTTGCAGGAACCACAAGCACCTCTCTGAGTCCAACGTAAGACAGCTCACTAAAGTTGACTCAGGCTATTGCAGTAATCTGAACATTCAGCAAACTAGCAGCACTGCAGCTCCTCAGAGCTCCCAGCAGTGGGGAGCTGGTGGCTCAGTGTCATCATCGGTGTATGCTAGTGGCCTCGGCATTCCTCCGTCCTACTCATCAGAAGGGCTTCACTATGTGCCCATCCCCAGCTTTAAGCCACAGTGTGCTGGCTTGATTGACCTTCCTCACCAAGGAGATATGCAGTCCCTCCTCACTGGGCGCTCTCTCTTCAACTCCCACCTGGCTCAGCAGTATTTGGGACCTGAAGCTCCATTACATCCAGGTGCTTATAATGTCAGAACAACAGGAAGTGGTCTCTTCAGTGTGTCCTCTGCAGGCATGTCTCTTCTTCCTACTTTCACGAATAAAGGAGGTGTGGGGTGTATTACTAAACAGTGAAATACCCAGAAAAATATCGGCAATGATGCAACATGATGGTTAAACCCATTAAACATACTTGTTAAATGTATTCTGCCTTTTTTTTCCCCCAGGCATACCCAACAGTGATCTCACAGTGAGACACGTCCATCCCACAGCAGGTCCTCTGGGGATTTCGGGGTCCACTGGGTGCCATCACCTCCCTATATCCCATCAGGGCCAGCAGGACATTGGAATGATGGGAAAACCTTACACTCAGTATGGTGCAGAGCCACTGGTGGCAGGTGGTCTTGAGGAACTGAGAGGTAGCAGTGATCGTGGTGTGAAGTTAACTTCCTGCACCCATTTTAATAAACTGTGTACACTCTTGTATTTAGAAAAAATGATAAGATTTGACTACTGTTGTTTCATTAACATTATTTGTCATACATTAGTTAGTATGTGGGCAACACTTTGTTAAATACAGGGAAGAATTAATTTTCTTGTGTATATCAGAAAATTGCAACGAGCGTTCAACTCTCAGTTTGTAATTGCTGCAATGAATGATAGTGTTCAAGTCTTTGCCTCTCTCTATCCTCCCTTAATAAGTACATCACTGGCCACTTCTTATGTGTGGAGGGGCAGCATTTCCCTGTCTCAGCTATTCCCATTCAACTGTCATCCTCAGGCCAAGTGGTGGTGCCAGAAGAACTGAGGTTTCCTCACACCTGCTGTGTGGGCATTGCTTCACAGACCTCCCTCAGCGTCTTCAACCCCTCTGAGAGATGGCAGCAAGTGTCAATCACTGTCACCAGCCTGGCCATCGATGGAGAGAAGGTGAGCAGCATGCACTGAGTGGTGACTAACTATACAGTGATAAAGTGTGTATGCTGAAAGTACACTGAACAAAAAATCATGAGCTGAACTCAAAGATCTAAAACATTTTCTATACACACAAAAGACCATTTCCCTCAAATATTGTTCACAAATCTGTCTAAATCTGTGTTAGTGAGCACTTCTCCTTTGCCGAGATAATGCATCCCACCTCACAGGTGTGGCATATCAAGATGCTGATTAGACAGCATGATTATTGCACAGGTGTGCCTTAGGCTGGCCACAATAAAAGGCCACTCTAAAATGTTCAGTTTTATCACACAGCACAATGCCACAGATGTCGCAAGTTTTGA
>NC_065511.1:9395383-9405250 GCF_006386435.1 Epinephelus moara | reverse complement strand
AGAAGTGCTCACTAACACAGATTTAGACAGATTTGTGAACAATATTTGAGGGAAATGGTCTTGTGTGTGTATAGAAAATGTTTTAGATCTTTGAGTTCAGCTCATGAAAAATGGGAGCAAAAACAACAGTGTTGCGTTTATATTTTTGTTCAGTATATCTTCAACATTGTGTCCAGAAACCCTAAAATATCAGCAAGAGGCTGCTTACAATTAGTTGCTGGAAAACTTTGATACAACTAATTGATTAAACATGAGTAGTTATAAAATATCTGCTAACAATACTCATTTAATTCTCACTTCTTCTTCTGTCTTCGATGCCAATCCCTACAGGTGGATTGCTTGCCATACCAGTGGCTTATAGTGAAGAACAAGACGATCATTGCCCCCAAGAGTACAGAAGAGCAGAAGGTGTTGTTCATCCCTCCACAGGCTGGGGTCTACCAGTGTGTCTTCAGTGTTTGCTCCTGGCCTGCGTCCGCAGAGACAGAGGTTGCTGCCAGAGCCAACATCTTTGCTAAAAGGGTAGTGCTGGTTGCCATAGCAGAGAATCCTGAGCTTGAGGTGAGGGGGCTTCAGTGCAAAGATTATTCACACTCTTAAAAATGTCTGTATATTTCAACCTGGACCCTATTTTCCCATGTTTTTGTGCCTAAGTGACTAATGGGGACATCTCTTTAGGGTCCTGTCCGCAATATTGTCAGACGCATCAATGGCAAAAACAAGCACTTTTAGTGGACATACACTGACGGTGCACAAATACCCCAAGTGGTTACATTGTAGCCTGTTTCACAGCTGTCAGCTGCAGCACTGTCAATCAGTACTGAACAAATTTCAAAATTTGTTGCCTCCATTAGTCACTTAGAAACAAAAACTTAAAACAATAGTTATCCTTTAACCAAAAATGACCTGCTACATAAGAAACAAGACACAGTAAAATACTTGAGGTTTTAACTTCATGTATTAACACAGTGTTTTGAGATAATGCTTGCTTATTCCCACCTTTACTGAATGACCCATGAGTGAAATTAAATATGTTGCATAGTATGTATGACAGGATCTCATTCATTTTGATTCTTAGGTTGAAGTAAGCAAATCTGGCTGCCTGGATTTTGGAGACCTTCCAGGAGGCAGTGCCAAATCTCTTTCTCTCAAACTGCTTAACAGGACTCATGCTACAGTGCCCATCCGTCTGGTCATCAGTGCAGTGAGTCAACAGTACATTTCTACATATTTTCAGATTACTTACAGCCACACATACGCTGATGCACAGCAATGCCACACTGACCTCCAGTGGCAACTATGTGGTTCCTACAGTACATGTTACAGCTATGAAAGACTAAAACACAAGTGCACATCAAAATGCAGCTGGGTTTAAGACACTGTGTGAACTTTGGTATACAATTCTCTTTAGGCACATCTTAAAGTTTAAGCCTCATCTAAGCTAATGACTTGGTTTAGGCATAGAGGACAAGCTCCACATTACAACTGGTTCTAAAATTGGGATTTCAGAGAAACCATTAAGAAATTTAAATGCCGACTCTGCTCATCGGTTCCTAAACAAATTTTACTCATGAAAGTTTCAGAATGTATACTGCAAACACCGACCATTTATCTACCAGGATCTGGCTTTCTGTCTGCGCCTATAGTCATGCGAGTTGAATGCACACGTTTTCCCGCCTCATAATGCATTTGTCTTACCAAATGGTGAGTCTAGCATTTTTCTCAGTTAACCTACTCAGCCATTGCTGCATGGGCAATAATTTCTAAAGTACTTTGTTATTAAGCTACCCACTGGTGCTCCCTCTGGGCTGGATGATGTTTCGCGAATTTTGTTTTTATTTTGTCTAGGCATTATAGGAAGATCAGTAAGAGTTGCGAGCATATGAGTGAGGCCGGCCTGATTTTACAAGGGTGAAAAAGCATTGCACCCTCAGTTTGCACTCAGTTGAAATTTGTATTATAAATGATATAATAAAAAACAAATGATCATAATGTAGCCTAACGTGCATTAGTTGTATGCGCATCACTGTCATCATAGTCCCACATAGTGGCTCGAGTCATGCTTACTGTATTGTACCGTATTGTCCTGTTCCGCTCTTTTTGTTCAGTGAATGGAAAAAGAATCAACGGAGTGTTATTGAATCATGTTATCTAATAGTACAGCCTCATTAAACTGTATGAAATTAATTTACTGGTTCCATAAAATGTATGAATGACTTTTCGACATGAATTGTGTAAAAGTTTGTAAAAACACAATAATTCTCTGTTATATAAACGTGTAACCTGTTTTTACCTTGCGCCTACAAAAAAATCAAAATTGAGATTTCTTAAGAACGCAAATCATTCATCAGCTTGTTAAAAACTAACAATAGTAAACCCTACTAATAACAGAGCAAAAGCTAAAAAGTCTTTGTTTTGACATAAAAGGAGAGCGAATAAATGAAAAAACTAAATATGGAGTGATCTCTTCCTACTGTGGCAATGTTCAAGTAAATGTTGAAGCTTTGAAACACTGGATGCAATTAGTCTGAACTTTAAGGGTGTCCTCGTGAGTAAATGAAATTGCTTTTTACCAACGCATCCTTGAACAAAACAATGCAGGGAGCTTAATAAATAGTATCTGAGTGATGTATATTTTGCATCTCATTTTTTCCAGAACGCTACAGCATGGCGATGCTTCACCTTTTCCAAGCACCCTACCATAACATCTGAGGCAGCACAGCAGGCTGGCCACATGACCCCAGTGTCCTCTCCCTCGGTTATGAATCACGTGATGCATGCCAGCTATGGAGAGGTAAGATTTGCCAAAATCATTACAACCTTTTCAGCATCTTGGTTACTTATATTATTATTGTGTCATACGGTATGTGTTTGTGTCATGTTTTTCTCAAGCTTGTTTAGGTTTTTTGTGATATTCCCCTAAATTAATTTGTGTTTTCTTATTATGTTTGGGAAGACAGGCAGAACATGAAGAAATAAGTAACACAGGTTCACAGTTACATTTCTCTTGCTCACCTATTGAGGACTTTATCAGGCTCATGATAAATTTCACTCTTATTTTTTTTCTCCAGAATCCACAGAGCTTCATGGTCTGGGTTCACTTCAAGGCCCCTCAGAAGTACACTGTTTCCTCAGGTAATAAACTTGTATTGATTACTTAAAAAAGACTATAAATTTAACTGTTAATTTGTGTGTAAGGCAGTAGGATGAGATAACTATTTAATGTATCGCTTAACTCCAAATAATCTAGTGTTTGCTTGAGATTGAGAGGTTTGCTGAAGGGGGGTATTTTTAACAGGGAAATTAGTCTTTGTGTTTTTGAAAATACAGTTTAAAAAGTCATTTTCCTTGACTGTTTAAGAAATAAAGTACTGAAAAAAAATGCAGATATGTATTACGTATATGTTTTTACTGTAGGGTTAGGGAGGTAGGAAGTAGGAAGGGGCCATTGGGCCATTAAATTCCTGGCTCATGAAACTCTACAGGTGTGTAGTTGAGATCACAATGAACAAAGATCACACCGAAAGGAAACCCCCTACACTTTGAGAATCTGGTCATGAGTCACATCTTTTGCCTGAGCCCAGCCCAGGTGTCATCTCACTCCCTGTGCCTCTCCTTGAATTTCTCATACTCATAAAACTGAAGTTACATCCAGTGACAGCTGTTTTTCTTTTGTAAATTCTTTTTTTGCTGTGGTGGCAAAGATTTTACGGCCAAACCTTAGCAGCAGAAACACTGAGAGACATTAGATTGTTATATTTGCATTAACATTTCTCAGAGCAAAGATAATCACAAAACAAAATCTAGTTTCTGCTAACCCTAACTATGTGTTTGTGCTTGCAGAAGAGCTTGGTCCAGCTGATGAGTACAGTGCTCGGGTGGACATTGAAGTGGACTCTCCTGGCCCTAGTCATGTGATCAGGAGTATTCCCCTCAGGGCAAGGTCTGGAACTGCAAGGGTACATGCTCCTAAAGACCTGCAGGTATTCAAACTACCACATGGCTTTTTTTTTGGCTTGATATTGTAGCTCTGTATGCCAATACACTGCAAAGACATTGTTATGTATGTCTTGTGACCGCTAAGTTTGTAGCAATGTGATAGACTAGCTTGTATTCCATTGGCCAATTGAATGTAACTGAAAACTATTGTATTAGCAAGGTGTATATTTAAAGATAATGTAAAAACAGTGTAGATGATACAAATATTGGTCTAAGAGAAGCACACACAGGAACTAATCTGGAACAGTTAAGCAGATTTCTATGTTCAGATCAGTGAGCCTCTAACTTTAACAATTTCCAAATCAGGTAGTTCGATAAACTTGAAACTGAGACGGTCTTGGCCACAGAGAGGGTATCTTGTACTTGTAAAACAGTCACTCATACAGATGTACAAAAGGCTAATTCTGAATTCTTCAGAGCCAATCATGATGATTATTTTGAGCAGTTTACATAACAGCAGGTGGATAAAGAATGAGTCCTGAATTTGCAGATCAATATCATTTTTTAAAGGACCTGTACGCACATAGTTCCAATCATTGCGAAAAGTGGATGTTGGATGCAGAACTCCCCAGTCTTGTTTTATTGTCTGACGTTCCAAACTGCATTTAAAATGCAAGTCTATCTAAATCAGATTTAGTTTCATATAGCCTTTGAGAAATAAAATTGCTAGATTAATCAGGAATACATTCAATTGTATTTGACATAAACATTTGACGTGAGAGAACCTTTCATCACCGCGTTTAATTCTTTGTTCAACTTTTCTTGCCCTCTCAAGAGTTGTCACTCAGCTGTTTTCTGTGCTACTTTTCTCCAGACTGTGAGCCTGTCTGCTCCACTGGGTAAATCTAGTCAACAGACGCTGCCATTAAAGAATGCAGGAAACATTGACGTTCAGCTAAAACTCAAGGTAATTCTGACATTTACTTTTCTTATTAGATCTGGGGTTTTGGTAAGCCTGTGTGACATTTTGGGCTCTGACTGTGGCACATTCAGTGGGGATTCATTGATATTTTGCTCCTGTTTTTCTTGTTTTCTCCATTGTGTCTGCACTTTTTATTTCTTCACCATCTCTTCCTTCTTTTTGCCTCCCAACATTCAATCCTCTGTTCTTTGCTGTCTTGTCCCTACCTTTGCCCTCTTCTTCTCACTTACATTCCCTCTTATTGTCTCTGTTTGATTCCTGTTTATAGAGCAGTGATGCTGAGGACAGTTTCTCTGTGACACCTGATGAACTGTCCCTGAGAATGGGAGAGGAGCAAGGCATCGTGGTCTCCTTCAAAGCACAGGGCAGCAGGAAATATCGAGAAAGGTATACAAACATTTATTTCTTTTGCAGTAACCAGTGAGAAACCACAGTTCAATCCATCTGTTCCATACTGGGAGCAAGATTTTTTTAGAGAAAACCAGTTAACACCACCAGATTTCTTGTGTGTTGTTTCTGTTTAAACCCAGTCTTCCTGCACAGTTGCGGATAATGATTGGGCTACACTAATATTAGTATTATACTTTTTGTAAAATCAGATTCCAGTGGTTGCTGTGTGGAATTGTTTAACCTGTGTGATTAGTACACTTTCAGTAACTCCAGAGTGTTGTAAAGTCCAAAGTCAGAATTTATTGAAAAAAGATAATCATTTCCTATCTTCACAAAAAGTTTTTAATCTAACAAAATATTTCTTTTCAACCCATATTTGTTGGCATTTAGCCTTTCAAAAACAACATTGTTACTGAGGTCAAAAAACTGTTTGCTCTCCCACTTGCCACACACAACGGGAGGCATACACCTGTATTAAGAGGGTCATCTAGCAGCAATCTAAAAGCACCATAAATTACATCTATTCATTATTCATTCATTCATCATTAAAGGAAGTTGATTTAATAAAACAAAAACGCGAACTCATTTAATCTGATGAATCATGTCATTCAATTTGAGGATTTTGTAGCGGTGACAGACATTTAAAGCTTTATTCAAAAACCTCAATAGAAGCTTTGAATGTAAAAAAAATATTACTTTCAGTACGTTAGTATTAGTGTGTGGAACCACATTTCAGATTTATATAAGTGCATGTGCATGACAAAGACTTGAAATGGAGTTTTGTTGTGACAGCAGTGCAGATGGTTAAAAGGAAAGTTAATAACTTGTAATTTCACATTGTTGCACCCAAAGTCAAAATAAAACAGAAACTGACACCAAGTTAAAAATGGCAAAGTGGTGCTGACCCGCCACCCGACTGGGGCCCTTGTGTGTCTCTTGTCTCACTGTCCCAGCATGGATTTTCCCCGGCCCATTGTTTTGTCTTAAGTGGTATTCATTGCTGTTTTTTCCATAACAGATCTAACCAGACTAATAGATTTTGATGTTATGCGCTTGGTATGCTTGGATGAAATGTTCACAAGCATCAGTCTTTGGTTATATCAATGAATATCCCAAAACATGTCACATGTGTAGTGGACATCCAAATGTACTAATTGGGATTAATTGTTTGTGCTTGTTGTGTTGCAGCCTTCTCACCATCTTGGTGCTGCCTTCGGGTCCTCAGTATGAGGTAACCCTGAAAGGAGAAGTTGTCCCAGAGGACTCTGGGAAACCTGCCATTCCCTCTGCTGCTGTCATTGGTCCTGGTGTGGCCAGTGATGTTCCACCGATCCTCTCTAACAAACAGTTCGTAGCCTGGGGAGGGGTCACTCTAGGACGAGCTATGTAAGCAAATCTCAGTTTTTCATTAATTTCATCATTACGTTAAAAAAAACACTTTTATAGGTATCAATTATTCATTGGAAAGTAATCAATAAAAAAACTCAAGGCCCAGTGGTCCACCTTATTCTATTAAGGCTTGTGTAATGTTATTCATGAGAAGGGACAGAGGGTGTCTAAAGGGAGTGTTATTTCTCAGAAGCTATTTCAACATAATACACAATTTATTTATACTCATTGAAGGGACGTAGAGTACAGGCACCAGTAAGAAATGCCCCATGGAATGGATGCATTCTTTTAAAGGTTTAACTGGATCCAGGTTTGACTTGACTGCCAACTCAAATTAGGACATTTATATAATGGCTCTCAATCTCACATCAGCGTGTATCAAACATATCACATTTGACACGGAACTGTTATCACATAACCAACAGCTGCCATTGTTTTTCAGCCAACAGAAGCTGGTCCTCAGGAACAACTCGACCACCACCACACAGCAGCTACGGCTGCTTATTCGTGGTCAAGACCAGGACTGTTTTCAGGTAGACTGTAATATTTGCACTTTGAAAATACTGATAAACATCTCATCTCTATTCTTCCTTGTTCAGAGTATCCTCACATCCAATTTTTGTGTTTTGATGTCCTGCTAGCAATCACCTGCATAGTTAATTTTAATTTCCATAGTGTCGTGTGTTTGTTAATCAGCGATCCACTGCAAGTGTTTTGAACGAAGGTGGTTTTATTTAATCAGATTTTTTTTGTACGACCACACACATACATGTAGCTAAAACCAGATAGAAAAGAAGTCTAAGATAAATACATGAATATGGTATTAAAGGAACACTTCATTCACAAAATGACCTCTTGTATATCAGTTGCTCACCTTGTGTTACCTTGAAGGCACTCCTATAACATTGCTGGACTCATGATAGGTGGTTAAGAAAAAATGACTCTGTGATACTAGATACTGCCTTTTTCTATTCTTCTTGTCAATACCTGCTGCCCACAGTGCACAAAGTAACCTGATCATTGCAGGTTTCGGATGTTTTATCCTAATAGTGGCTAATGTGGCCTTGAGCCTCTAGCATCACACAATATTAGGAGTGGAACACAGAGGTCTGCCTCACTTCTTTTTTTTTCCATTTTAAAACTTGTAGTCTTCCACCCCAACAGAAACTGACTCAAGTCACTTCACTTGGGGTAATTTATCAGACTTCATGCTACTCCCTCTGGAGCCACAAAAGGCTTTCTACGACTGTTTTAAAAGATGGAGCACTCCCCAAGGCCTGTACACAGGCTTCAATGTGTAAAATAGGTGGAGTTCCCCTTTAAGGGTCCAGTTTTGTAACCCTTTCCCCTGACCTTTTGTACCTTCTCATCAACCATAACAGACAAGCTATAAAACATAATAGATCATTTGACAGATTGTTTGAGGAATATCTGCACTGTTCAAATGTGAAGTATGCAAACTTGTGTCTCCCTCAGCTCCAGAGTATGTTCAGTCCTGAAGAGCGTTTGACGCGACATGGGGAGCTGTCCATTCGTCCCAAAGAGGATGTGACCGTCCACCTGCTCTTTGCTCCCACTAGGGTGGCTTGCATGTTGGCCAAGCTGGAGATCAAACAGTCTGGAGTGCGGCCTTCACAGCCAGGGGTCAAATTCACTGTGAGGATGTGACCGTTTCAGTCCTGCTTTGCCCTCTGGTCTCTTTCTCTGTAGTCATCTATCACTTTGCATTTCTCTCACGTAACCTCCATCCGTTCCCTCTCTCTTTTCCTGCCTCATTTTCTTTACATGTCATGTTTTCTCATTTTCTGTTGAAAGCCTTGAGCTATAGTTTAATTTGGTTCCTATATTTCCCATCCTTAGATTCCACTGTCAGGCTATGGTGGGACAAGCAACATCATCCTGGAGGACCAGAGAAAACAGGCGGATGGCTATGTGGCAACACTGACTGATATCGCTGTTGGTCGTGTCAGCAAAGTGTGTTTGTGCGTGAGGAACACTGGTTCCAGAGCAGCTTACATCAAAGCTGTGGCTTTCGCTGATATGCAGACACGAACACTAATTGAACCCTCTGTCATCAGCCTCGCCCCATCACAGTTTGTACTTAAGGAAAGGACACAAGAGGTAGGAGAGTTCATACAACTGATATGAACAGTTAGTAAATGTATTAAATTACATTAAATTATTTTCAAGTGCTACACAAGACTCAAGAAATGAAAGTATTTAATGTGAATAAAGACTGTAATCTGATCTATAATTCAATTCAATCTATAGTTCACACTGTTCTTTGAAAATATCTTATTCTTATTGCTGCCAGTCTTGCAAAAGCTGGAATATGACCTTGGTACTAATAACATTTGTGTGTCTTTTCAGGTGATTACCGTGCTAATGAAGTCCACCCAAAGAGAACGGGCCCTATGTCAGTCAGATAATGCACTGCTGGCTACTGTCTGTTTGTTTAGTGGAGATGAGGTCTCCAGGCAGCAGTATAGGAGGTGAGACTCTCCACCCCTTTGCTTTTATGCTATCAAAGTAGTAACATTGGTATGTATGGGAATTGAAGAAGATGTATTGTGAATGGCCAGCGTTATCATGCAAACAGCAATATCTGTGTGATGCTCCTGTGTACAGATGATTTGTATGCTGGACTATACAGTAGATTCAAATAAACATATATTGTTTCTGAATCTTTAGGAAGAGACAAGAATTTAAAGATCCAATTCCAGATGGTTCTACGTTTGCGAGAAAGCTGTTTTGTTCCCCCCACAGTATGTTTGTGTTTTGTCTTTTCAGATTGCTTCAGAGCAAACCGGAGGCTGTGCGGAAGGCACTGTCTGAAAACAGTCTGCTGAAAAACATTAACTTCAATGAGAAGTTCCTGGGAGAAGAAAATATTACAGAGAGTAAGATGTCTATATAATACAGGGTTCAACGCTAAGGTTTTTTTTCACTTGCCCGGTCGGGCAAGTTGGTCAGAGCCCTATAAAAATTGTTTAATTTAAGCGGCTATCAATTAACAAAGACTGCAGTTATTTTTATGTTATGTAATCTTTATTCACACTGTATTTATTAATTAAAACAACATATGTCATGTATTGTAGCTTAATTCCTACACAAAAATGACAGTGTCAGGGCTTAAAGTGAAAAATTTGTCAATCGTTCTCTGTCTA
>NC_065511.1:9313257-9395224 GCF_006386435.1 Epinephelus moara | reverse complement strand
TGCTGTTTTGTGCTATGACCTATTTAAGTGCTGGAAGTTGTTATTTACGTGACAACGCCTGAACGCAACACAAGCTCAGCATGAGTGCCGTGCTACGCTGCTCGTCTGTGCGTAACAGCAGTCTGTTGATGGTTATTTAGGCTACACACTGTCCATAACAATAACTTTGTCAGCTGACAAACTGACCATGTAGAGACAGAAATGACACGATGACATAACACCATAATTAGTATATTGATATGTTATTATATGAAGCGTCGCGCAAAATAATATCAATGGGGGCTGTGGTCAGGACATTGTTACGTGTGCCTGTGACTTCAGGCAGAGAGACGGCTGCATCAGAGCCGAAGAGCACGTTTTAAAATACATTTATTTTATCAATTAGTTATTAACTTTTACTATTTTTAGCAACTTGCCCGATCAGGCAAGTGAGTTGTTAGTTTACATGCCCGACCTTGAGTTTTACTTGCCCCAGGCAATCGGGCAATCCTTATTGTTGAGCCCTGTAATACTAGTCAAAAATGTATTTTCAGTCTGAGTCTGAAAACCTATTCAAATTGACCTTTCATATTGCTGATTTAATTTATGAATAGTGATTTGTACCCTGTAGTCACTTCATCAAAGCTTCTATATCTTGTGTGGAGGGAGTCTTTTGGAGCAAGAAACAGTAATAATGGCACAAAGAAAATACTAGAAATGACAGATTGAATTTAAATAGGTTGGTGGAATGCTTGTCTCAACTGTTGGTGTCTCTCTAATTATTTACCCTTTCTGTAGCCTATGATCTGCCCCAACGGCCCAATGAAGCTCACATTTTCTATGGAAACATGAGTAAGGTAGTGGTGTCGTTGCTTGGAAGTACAAAGAGCACAGACTGTGAGCAGAGTGATCACACGGAGCTGCTGCTGCCCTCTGCTAGACACAGCGCAGAGACGGACAGGTGTGTAGTAAACTACTACACAACAGATACATTCAACACAGATGGGGATACAAAAATAGATTGCTTCATAGTATTATCTCTATTCTAATGCATTTCAGTTAAACATGAATTTCATCAATTGAAATAAATGTATGAAGAAATAGATTTAGTGTTCATTCTACTTAATACACACACTGATTTGGCATATACACTAGTCTACACTAGACAGATTGTCCTTTTTTATATAATGAACACATTTAAATGAAAAACGTGAGACACAATGTACAGTTTAATGTTGTTGTGTAATTCCCAGTGTGGCGAATGGTAATGTGTCTCTGGACGTGCTGCCAGTGAAAGGTCCCCAGGGTCCAGCGCTGAGAGTGGCAGAGTCCTCTTTAAAGGTACCATAAGCTCTCTTTAATGGACTTTAATGGTGTCTTGTGTTGAGTGACAACATGAGTGTTGATTATTTGGTGCTTTTTCTACGGGACTGCATTTGGCGCAAAAAAAAAAAAAAAGAAAGAGTATTCATATTCAATACAGAATGTCTTTTTTCCCCTTAGGCGTCAGAGCCATTACACAGGCAGTCTGAGTCCTGGACCATTCATCCAGAACAACTTGTCCTTGCAGCTCCCACCATCAGTGAGTAGAATCTAGATTTCAAAAGCATATTATCATGTGCATTTTTGTCACGTTGGCTTTGAACTCCACCACAGACTTTAGTAGAGTTGGTGAAGTGATTACCTCCAAACCATAGGTGAATGACTCTGCAATAGTATCAGCCAGCAGCACAAATTTCCTCTTTTTTTTTTTTTTTTTTTGGTTTGGTTTTTTTTGTTTTTTAGATGGTGCAGCCACTACCAGTCAGGTTCAGATCCGGAACAACACATCCAGGGAGCTGTGCTTTGATCTGTCCTGGCCCGCTCACTGCCTCACCATCACCCCTCAGCATGGCGTCATCGAACCTCAGTAAGACCTTGCACTTGGTTGTTAAGTAAAATATATTGGCTTTGGTAATGTCAAGGCTTTTTGGTCAGAATTAGAACCCATGATGTTTTGATTTTTAAATCTTTATTAATGAAGAAAATACATTTTGGAGTATACAGCCGTCTGTCTGATGATTTCTCATGACACTTGGTTTGAAGTGTGCCACTGAAAAACCTTCCGTTGAAGGGCCATGTAGCCCAAATACTTTGACCTACCCCTCTATCCCCTCAAGATTCGGGACATTTGTGTTAGGGCTAAATGGTGGGGACAAGGGGTGTTTTAGAATTGGGCCTAAATGTTGACAATTTAATTTGAGGTGTGTGTGTGTGTGTGTGTGTGTGTAACAGTGGCAGTGCAGCCCCTTACAAATATTGTCATCATAGCTCAAAATGAACAATTACAGGAATGTCCAATCCTAATGTGATCTGAATCCTGTCTGGCTGTGTGTGTATATATGATAGGGCTGCAACGATTAGTCGACTAATCGATGACTAATCGACTATTAAAATAATCCGTGACTATTTTAGTAGTCGACTAATTGGTTTGAATCATTTTTCATAGAAAGGTACTATAAAAGTACCCCAAAATACTCTTATTGCAGCTTCTTATGTTCAAATATTGGCAGCTTTACACACTCTCCCATGATGGTGAACTAAAACCCTTTGGCGTGAGTACGGAACAAGACATTAGATGAAATAATCTTGGGGTTTGGGAGAGACAGACCGACATTTTTCAACCTTTTAACACATTTTTCGATGAAATGATTGGTCGACTAATCGAAGAAATAATTGACAGATTAGTTGACAATGAAAATAATCGTTAGTTGCAGTTCTAATATATGATTTCAGTTATTCTGCTTGTATCCTAATTCTTTATAATTGTTGAATTAGGTGCCACCTACAGATTTTGATCAGCCCCAACCCTTCACTAGCAACTAAATCTACCCTGCTGCCATGGAGTGGACAGATTTATGTCCAGTGTAACGGTCAACAGAAGGTATGGAACACAATTCAATCGTGAATCTTGTCTTTTACTGTGAGAACATAACCAGAGCTAAATGTGTGCATGTTGACCACTGGTTCAGTTTATTAAGGTCCAGATTCGTGGGGACCTGGCTCTGGATGTGTCCGCGGCCCCAGCAGACTCAACTCTGACAGCCCTACCTCCTCAGGCTGCCACCCCAGTGCTGCCTATGGCCAGGCTCACCGCCAAGTCGTCACTACCCCCACAGACCCCACAAGCACCTCAAGCCCTGGTGGAGATCAGCAACAAGACCATCATGTTCCCTGCCACTCCCTCAGGGGAAACATCAGGTAGGGAGGTGACTGACCAGAGGACAGAACTTTTTCTCTTCATCTAAATTTGGGCTGTACAATACAGTAGTACTTTGTGGCCAAGTCTGAGTAGCCTTTAAAGGTAAGATCAGTTGTTGTTGTTGTTGTTGTTTTTTTATACTTTTATTGCAATAAATTCATGTTGCATTTTACAACTACATTCCATTCAATATTTACATATTTATTGCAATTTCTTTCTTTTTTTTCCCCATACATAATATATATATGGGTGTAAGATCAGTTATTTATCAAACCTATTTTCCCATGTTTTGTGTCTAAGTGACTAATGGAAACAACAACGTTCAAAGTTGCTCCAGTATTAAGTTAGGTTGCGTTGTAACTACACGGAGAAGTGTTCACACCGTCATTTCACATCCACTCAAAAGTGCTGTTTTTTGCCACTGACATGTTAAGATTTGTTTTAAGCCTGTAACAACTTATAAAAGATATCCCCACACACCTTTTTGTTAAAGAGACACATCCTTTCTGTTTAACCAGAAACAGCCCCAGTCACTATTGCCAGTCTCACCAGACTCCATTTAAAGCAGTTTTCGTTGATTATAGTGCCCCCCTTTGGTCGAAGCGGTATGACACCCACAGCCTGGTGGTGTAAAATCTCGACTGCAAGCGGCAATTACCACGTGCATTTGTTTTGGAGAGCGAGAGGAAAATCATAAATGTTCTGGTGTAGCTCTGAATTTCTTATAAACTGAGGACAACTGTCTGCTGTATATTTGTGTTCATGGTCTCAGTCACAGATAATTTTGTGGCATTTGTTGTAACGTTACTAGACAAAAGCAGTTCACATCATCTAACGTTACATTTAGCTTGCTTATAACTTCCATGTTGTCATATATTGAAGTGAAACAACGTCTAACAAGTTGCGGTATATTCTCTAAATTAAAACAAAAATTACATACCTGTCGATTCGGAAAAGGGCCAACTCAGGATCAGTTTTAA
The DNA here is from genome assembly GCF_006386435.1 of Epinephelus moara. NCBI lineage: Eukaryota > Metazoa > Chordata > Actinopteri > Perciformes > Serranidae > Epinephelus > Epinephelus moara. The sequence goes on along the minus strand of NC_065511.1, from coordinate 9,391,024 downwards.
AACCATTCAAATCTCTCAGCTCTCTCCACTTGGTGAATGCCCGACCGAGGTTTACACGCGTTTTGGCTCGAGCCCTATCACTGTCCCGTTTAGCCTTCTTCTGTTCTTTTTCTTTTTCATTTAGATGGTGCTCCTTCTTTATCCGCCCTGACATCGCAAGTACAACCAAGTCCTTTATAGATACATCTGGTAAAACTGTTATGTGTTCAGCAATGCCCGTTGCGTACCGCTTACTTGAAGAACACTCTCTGTAAACATGGCTCTTCTTCTTCTCTCAATTTATTGGCAGATCGCTAACAACTTCCAGGTGCATACCACCACCTACTGTACAAGAGATTACTCCCTACTACATGTCATTTAGACTGTTTCTTAAATCCTACTCATAAACACGGCTCCTTCTTCTTCTGTGGTTTAATGGCTGCGGGCCGTTGCGGGCGTGCAGACTTACTTCCGCCTCCGGGTGCCGTATTCTGGTTTGCTGACTTCCGCTGTGTCCGACCCAAGCCAGGCTACGCTAAATAGCCATATAGAGAAAGGCTTTTTTGTCGCTGTAGGGTTCAAATAAATGTGTGGATCTTCAAGGGGAGGTGATACGAACTAGGGACAGTTTTAATAATGGTAAAAAGTTCCGCACAGCTGCTTTCAATAAAGTCATTTTATCCTTGTAAAAAAACCACTTCATTCAAATTTGCCAACAAGACAAAATACAACTTTCCACTCTTCAACAATCACCAACTCTAGTTTGGTTGAAATAAACCCTTAAGCAGGCTGTTTTTTAACAAAAAAGTCTATCTCTGTAGTGAGCCTTTCCATAAGTTGTCAGATACTTAGAATAATAATCTGAACATGGCAGCAAAAAAACCAAGCACTTATAGTGGACGGAAATTGATGGTGCTCAAGAAAAATATAAAAAATATATAAGAAAAATATGGTCCAGGTTGGAAAATCGCAAAGCTACCCTTTAAAAGAATTATCTCAAATCCTGATAATGTTTCAGTAAAAAATCTTTTCCATCTTCAGACTGATGTGGTTTTTAGTCATACTCTCCAGGCAGTGTACTGTGTGAGTATTCCTGTGGGAGACTCAAAGTGTCTGTTGCTCCTCTACTTCAGAGGCCCAGCTGGAGGTGCAGAATGGAGAAGTGGAAGTGAGATGGTACCTGTCATCATTCGCTCCTCCATATGTCAAGGTGCTTTTCTTTCTTATGATGTTCTTATTATTATCTCTTTCTCCTGTCAACTCTTCCACTCTGTTAACTGTCCTTGTCTTTATTTTCCCTTCTCGGGAATCAAATGGTTTTATTTGTTTTATAGTTTATTTCTTTTTTTCCTTAATTTAACTTGTCTCACTGTGTAAACTAAGTTCTTTTTGTCTTCTGTCACTTCATTAATGAGTTTACTTTGTAGGTTTACACTCCAGGAGTTTGTATTTTATCTTGTTGTTTTGTGTTGTTACTGGCCATTGAGTGATAGAAGTGACTCAGGTCAAGCTGTGGTCCCTTCTCTCTCCTCAGGGGGTTGATAACACTGGAGATGTTTACCGGGCCACTTACACAGCTTTCAGATGCTCCAGGGTCTCAGGCACTCTGGGAGCCCTGGAGAAGATGCAGGTAGGCACTCACATCCATCAAGAATTGTCAGGATTATTTAGAGCAAGTCATCAGGAAGGGTTCAGACAGAGTTAATGCATGTGTCAATCACAGTATTGTGATCAAAAATATTGTTACATGATAGTGTGACTCCTCAATTTGATGTGGGCATCATTAAAGATAGTCCTCTCTCCATTTTTATCTGCCATAGAAGGAAACGCAGGGGTACAGTGATAACACCAATGGTTCTGCTCCTTTTTGGTGTGGCAGTTAGCATGCCAGCAAAACGGTTTAAACAGTGCCAGGGCTTTTGAAGTGGTACATCTGAATAGAATGCAGCCATTACTTAAACTCACAAGTCTTAATATTCACAGGAGGAACAGCACTACAGCAAATCCAGGCTAGTCTGCAGTACATTACAACCCTAAGGAAACTTTACAGCATCCAGTTGAACCCATGCCTCGAGGAATTCAATGGAAACAGAGTTCAATGTGTACCTGGACTTTATTTGAAGAAGTACTGCTGTGAAACTTGGTTCTTATCATTTTGAGCATTTAGTTTGATTGATTTTATGAGCTAGTTGCACTCAAGCTGGACTTACTTTATATTCGTCCTGGAAACTTTGCAGCATTAAAACTATTTTGAGTCATGAGGCAGTGGACAAGTTTGATTTTCCTAAAGCTTTGCCTCTGAGAACATGTAACAAGCATTTATATGGTTAAATCAATTCTGAGTATTTCCTTAAATGTTTTTCTTACTCTCTCAGGTGCCTTTTACTTTCCTGCCCAGGGACAGAGGGGACTATGCCCAGTTCTGGGACTTGGAGTGCCACCCGGTGTCTGAGCCCCAGCAGAAAACCAGAGTTCGCTTCCAACTGTGTGGCACTGTGAGGGCTCATTTATTAGTTTTCATACCTCTCTCCCAGCAAAACAGCAGGAACATGTCTAAACCTACATTAGACTAACTTTAATCCACCATCTCTATCAGTCAGTGTGTGAAACAAACAATGATTCATTCACAAATTAACTTGTTTTTTTACTCTCAAAGCAAACCACATGTACTTAATAATTGCTCATGATGGAAAATCCTCACTTTAAAGCATGGGAATGTGTCATGACCGTAGTCAGTTTTTTTTTTTTTTTTTAAAGCAAGCATGCTACAGTAGTACTCTGACTATGGCTTTGTAGTGTTAGTGACAGAATTAACAAATGAGAAAAGTGGGCTGTGGGATGGTAAGGAGAGCCACCCTGCTGAGATGAGCCTGCAGGCTTCGTGTGTGCGCCGCTTTAATGTGAAGTGTTGTGACAGACCCAGTTAACTTAAGAGCATACATACACAGCAAGTGGGATGTCAGATAGATGGCTCCACATAAGTAGGTTAAGTGGCTATGATGGTAGGGCTTCTGTTGTTGTTACCTTGTTTCTTAGATAAAGTGTTAAAGTGGAGTGCCAAATCCTGCAGTGGTGTTAAATGCTAATTGGTAACTCCAGTTTGCAAGACTTTGATTTGACAGTCTAATGAGGAACTAAATGTGTGTGATATGTGTCACATGTAGTTTTTAATCATGTCTGCATGTAATTAGTGGTGAATTTAGTAGTAATGTGTCTCACAATCAGTAACACCAATTTCAGTGGGCTGGCATGATGTACTTGAAAGTTGGTAGAGGCTGTTTCTCCTCAGTTGATTTTTCTCACCAGCTAGTTTAGAAGATGTATAGTTTTTTGCACTAACTAGCCAAGATTCTAAAGTGATGTTTGTGTGTTTAAAGGGAATAAAGTCTGGACCAGTGGAAGCACCACAGGAAGGAGACTGTTCTCTGGTGAAGACAGAGGCCACAGTCAAGACCAGGAAGAGGGCTGATGTCACAGCAGGCAAAACCAGGTGAGACCTGCTTTAACTAAACAAGCCTACTACTACTACTACTACTACTACTAAATACATCAAAGTTATTAATATATTAATTTTCAAAACGGTCATTATTTTAAATCAACATTCATTAAGAGACTCAGAAATTCCCTGTAGTAACTGCTCATCTTTAGGTGCTGATTGTTTCGATGCTGTCTGTTTAAACACACAATTATTAATTTCTCAGTCAGGAGGATGCCGTGCGGAGAGGTGTATATTCTCCACAGGATCTCTACACCTTCCCAGCCACACGAGTGGGTGAGTCCAGCACTCTGAAGGTCAACATCCGCAACAACTCGTCCAGCACGCACGAGGTGAGGCATGCTTTATCCTTATGAAGACGTAGGATGAAAAAATGTTTCTTTCTCACCTACTGTACATCCAGTATATACATATGCAGCACTATGTATTTCAGCTAAAGATCTGCTGTTAGAGTTAATGTGAGGGGCTCTTTGAGAGATAGTTTTAAGATAAGTTTTTGTTTAGTTTTAGTTGTCACTGGCAATGAGACCTTGTCATTTTGGACATAAAGGTTCAGTGTATTAAAAAGAGGCAGAGGGTTTAAGAGCAACTTTGGTATCTTTGTAACCAGTATGGGCATTTGTGCACCGTCAATTTACATCCACCAAAAGTGCTTTCTTTTGCCACTGACAAGCTCAGATTATTATTTGAGATGTCTGACAACATTATGGAAATGATCCCTACACTGATAGGTCCTTTTTTTAAAGAGTAAGATCCTTTTTGTTAAACCAGAAAGAGCCCTGAAATCCTTATTGCCAACCTCACCAGACCCCATTAAATCAACAGTGATTTTAGTGTATACAGAGCCAGCATTTTTTCTTGTCTAATTGGGTGAATTAAGGGTTTATTTTAACCAGACCAGAGTTGTAATAGTTGGAAGAGTGGGAAGACAAACCAAGATGGCTTTTGTGTTTGTTTTGTTTGTTTGTTTGTTTCTGTCAACTTTGAATAAAGTATGCTTTATGATGATTAAACTACTGTTTATTTAAATGCAGTCTGGTGGGTGTGGCAATAGTGATATCAGGGCTGTTTTTGGTTAAACAAAGAGTCTTTCTCTTCAACCAAAAGGTCTATCTTTGTAGGGATCACTTCCATAATGCTGTCAGACACTTCAAATAATGAAAGTACTTTCAGTGGACGTCCATCGACGGTGCACAAGTGCCCAGAGTGGTTACATTGCAGACCGTTTCATCATTGCTGACTGACACAAAATGTGGGAAGACAGGTGCCAGGTTGAAAAATACCGACGTTACCCTCTAAGTAACAGTGCTGATACTAGCTCACATTGTGTATACTGGCATTCCATATTGCTAATACAAATAGCATGACTGTCTTGATTTATTTGTACTGAATGATAAATGCAATAACCCCTAACAGTTGTCATTGTGCTTTGCATGGATTTGATATTTGATGTGTGGCTTCTCTAATTGATTTGCAGCTGAATTTTGTAAACCCTATGGAGCCGTTCCACATCAAGCATTCCAAATATTCCCTGAGGTGAGTCCAGTGGTCATTATGCCTGATAGAAACTCTCCATTCTGCACTTTTAATAGTACCTGGGGTGACACACTGGGAATCAGAGGTTTATAATCTGTCTTTATAATTAGTGCCCACCTCTGTTTTGACTTGTTACTGCAGTTCATTTTTGTGAGGCTCTGATACAGAGAGCTCACCTCTGGAATGAATGGCGAAAATGCATTAGTGACGAATGACTTACAATATCTGCAAATTAGAAAAGGAGTTGGTCAGATAAAAACTGTACAAGATAATGTTTAAGTAACTCAAAAGAACAAGAAATACATCTTCTGAATTTCTCCAATACCAATAGCAAGACCGTTAACGTCAGAGCTTATCAATACTATGATCTTTAATATTTCGACCCAGGGGCCCGTTTAATACCAGGTTTCGGTACCCATCCCTATTCTACATAGATTTCTCTAATGGAAGTCAGTAGCAAAGTATTAATGTTTAGTCAGGAGTAGTAAATACAACTCAAAACATGCTCTGTGATGTAACTTTAAGTCTGTGTACTGTTATTTTCCCATTGCAACTGCCTGTGCCAGGTCCTGTGAGATGTTTGGACCTGCAGGATGATGTTACTATATACGGTACACACTTGAGGCATCCAAGAGTGCCGATGTTTTGCCTAACTAAGTCCTTTGGGAGGGGTTGCCTGGACACAGGTACCAGCTGTGCCTGTGCTCTGCTGATGTGGGACTGTGTTCAGAATGGGCACAACATGTGTTTTGTATTGTTGAAATAGAAAAAAAAACAATGTAAGAGTGGTACTTACTTCCTAACCAAAATAAAGCATTGTCAGACGTACCATTGTATGTCATGACTTTAGTCATCTTCAATGTTGCCATGTGCTGCCACAACCTGAACCTGACCCAGCCCTACAGTAGGTGTGTTGTGAGCACTGCTGTGTGTGAATTTGTGGTAGCATTGTGGTAAGTGCAGCATGTTGTGGCTCTTGTCACGTACTCATCCACACTGAACATGATGTACCTCTGCCCCATTTACTGTCCATTTATTATGCCATAACAATTTGTGCGCAAGAGAGTTTTCCTTTTTGAATACAGTGTTTGAAGGCTATTTTTTTTTTTGCCGTAGTCTGTCATGAGTCATTAAGTGCAACCCTAAGTACTTGGTTTTAGTTTATGTAAAAATGCATGTGTATTTGTGCTGGTACACGTGTTGTGTATTCATGCTTAGCCTTTCAAATTAAAATAATTGTCTATAATCTACCTATTAACTGTCGTTCTTCTCACCCACCCATTAGATCGCAGCACTATCTGAAGCTGCCCGTCCAGTTCAAGCCCAGTGCTGCAGGCAGACACGCTGGCTTGCTGCTCATCCAGTCAGAAACAAGTGGAAGTCTTGTTATTCAGCTGACCGGTGAGGCATTGCCTTGAATCTACCATCCTACGCCACCTCCTCATGCTGGCTGGCTGGCTTTGGGTGGATGCTCTTCCCTGTTAGGTTCGTCACGGGACAGACCAGAGTAACAGAGGGGAAAAGGCAAAACTGCTAAGGATCAGATGAAGGCAACCACAGACTCAACTCCTTCCTTGTCATCTTATTTGGAGATAAAGCTCTAAAGATATATTTAGAGATATGTAGCTGATTAACTGACTGAGACTCTCCTGCCAACACAGCCCCGTCTGCCTCTGGATGTGGCACAGGTGTCCTCAGCTGGCCCATGAAAAAATGATTGTGCCTGTTTGTGCCTGAAGCTGAATGATTTGGTCTGACATGCTCACAATTAGTCTGCAGCACTCTGACATTTCACAGAGCTAATGATTTTTGTCACTTCACTCTGGATCTGGTATTTGCCTTATCCCTGAGTCATGTCACAAGGCAGCATTGTTGTTGCCATGGCCTCTGTCAGACAGTAACAGTACCAGGGATACGTCAGGGATTACTTTGAGTTGGCCACAAAGGAATGCCATTGTCTCTTGTTTCTTGTTTGGTAACATGGCTGTGGGGATTTTTTTGTGCCAAACCATGTTTTTTGCCATGTTACATGGTAAAATCTGAAAAAAGGGTCCTGGACATTTTTGTTTTTGTCCCAAACCTGATTTCTTGTTTCTGTTTTTCACATAGATTCTCATTTTCAAATTTAGGTCTGTCCACATTTCATAAAAATTCTTCATCTTCTGTGGTGTGGTTTCTATGGAAATGGCTCCCCGTCATGCAGAGTCCACCTGCACAGTGGCCTTTGTCATCACCATGTGTTGACTTCCAGCAACCTCCAAGACTCGTTCCAAACAGTCCAGATGTACTTAATTTAGTCATGATCAGTGCAGCTCACAGCAACATTAGGATGGTTAATGATTGTTATTACATGCTAAAAGAGTTTCCTCTGGTGGGGTTTTTGTTCGGCAGCTTGCCAGGCCTGCTTAGTATGGTTACCATGGCAAAACAGTGTTAATCACTGTTCCAGTCACAGAAAATTAGCTCCCCTTTTCCTCTTTTGGCTCTGGGGCAAATGGCCAAAATTACTTGGGGGTATTGGATTCACATCCGTAATGTGTTCTGGGACTGGAATGGCATGTGGGGGAAATGTACGTAAACTTCATCAAGGATGTGTTGTTAACCTGTTAGATGCCACACATTGTGACAATAATTTGAAAATGAAAAACACTAGAGCTGAGCATTATTTTCCTGCCAGTAGAGCAAGTTTTAATATGAAGGCAGTATGTTGTCTTAGACATGCCCTGACAACTGTCCTGACATGTTTGTGTTTTACAGTTTGCACATGCTTTAAATAGTATATAATGTAATATATTGTTTGTACACATTCTGAATAAAGTTTTGTGATAAATAGCTTGGCTGTCTAATAATTTCAAGTCATATTGCTGTCAGAGGGGTAGTTATTGGGTGAAAAAATAATTTATGAAAGAAATATGGTTGACAGGTAGCTTTCTGTTCCCCTGTGTAGCTCTGACTGGGCTCTGGTGGGGTTTATTTTGTTTGTTTGTTGTCTTAATTTTGATTTATCATCAGTGTCCTGTGTACAGAGAACAAAAAGCAAACCAAGTAAACACTCACATAAACATTAAAACTCCAACTAAAAGATAAAACAGGATTAAAGCCGCACTAATTAAAGTTATGATGGCAAGTTTGATAACATGCCTGCAGCATATTATTGCTGGTGATATTAAAGACAAAGTGAGAATGACATTGCACTTTTACTGTATTTCATGAAGTCACATGAATTCATTTTGTGGATCTATTAATTACTTTAAATTCCTATCTGGTTTTGCTCTGCTGTACATTTCAAATTGTAAAACTCCATATTCTGCACCAAGACCATGGGTGAATTATGAGACATTGGGCCCCTAGGTACAGACCTGCAGGAGGCCCCACCACCTCTACTACTTACTGTAGGAGCAAGACACACACAGACTGTTAAGTCGTTCAGCCTCTTTGCTGTGGTTTCGTAGTCACATCTCTCTGTGGGTTTGGGTCTCTAGTTTTGTATCTATGTGGTCATTTTGTGTCTCTTTGTAGCCATTTTGAGTTTCTTTCTAGTCTTTCTGGTACGTGTATCTTCAAGTAACCTTTTTGTAGGTGAAGGCGAGGGACCCCCCTGACACTTTTGGCCCCTGGACCTACGCCTGGTCGGCACATTCAGTAATCCATCCATGACCAAGACCCCTCAGATCTGACATCCTCATGTTCAAAGTTCCACGGCCCAGGCTTTAGACATGCTTTTACTGCCATAGCTCCCATTATCACACTTGTATAGACTGATATCTTTATATCCTTTCAAGGATTTTTCCGTAAAAATGTTTCATTTTATTTTTGTTTGTTTATTTTTCCATGTTTTGAATCTCCCTAAAATGTCCCTGTAATTTCTGTGCCCTCGTGTCGCACCCAGTCACTATGATTTATGAAAGGCACTATAGAAATATAGTTTACTTACTTATAGGAACATCTGTCCTACTGAAATGCCTTTGAACAATCGAAAAGAAAACCGCCTTTATAAAATGTTCTTAAGCAAAGCATTGAACTGCTTCCAACACTGGGGCTGCTGCTGCACATCTGATCCTGACCTGTGACCTGAGAAATAATGAGGCATCATACCAGTGGGCTGCTGTACGCACTGCGGCCTGCAGGTGTCGCCAAAGCTTCACGTTGAGCGCGGCTGTCAGCAGCATGTACTGTACAGTAGGGCAGCTGAGCTTTATTTTGCTTCCCAGACTGGAAACCACTGTAGTGCAGTTGGACTTGACGTCTAGCAACACAACATCACAGACTTTAAGCAAGCAGACACGGCGACTTAGCACGTTAGCGACTGCATTTACAGGTAGGAAGCCTGCGACATTTTATTAGTTATTTCTCTACAATGTTGTATTTTTTAAAATGCACAATGCTGTAGTCGTAGGCGGCTGGAGGAATGTTCTGGTTATGCTAGCTGCTGTGGCTAAACGCTAGTCAGGCTGTCCGGTGTGGGGTCTGACTTTGGGCCAGACGGTTGAAGTTGCTGTTTAGAGTTGGGGCTGCTTTCCAAGCTGCGCCAGACAGCACAGCTAAGCTAACACGGCTAAGTTAGCAGCAGGCAGGCTAGCTCTGGCTCCCATCCATTCGCCGGGGCCACAGCACCAGTCCGCTATGTCTCTGCCCCTGTCGGGTAACGCTGCCTCTCCCACTGACCGTGACCTCCGTGATAACTGTAACATTTATTACCCCGAGAAGAGACAGACAGAAGTGTGTTTTTTTCTGTCTGTCTGGTGTGTGTCGTCAGCTGTCTTGCCCTGTTTGATTTGATGAACAAGCTAGCTGGGAGGCTAGATTAGAAATCTAATACCCTGAGCTGTCACTCATATTTTAGGCCAGGGGCTACCCAGCGATTTTATGCAAATAAGACACGCGGTGCATATGATGAGGTGGTGTCACTGAGCAGCTCATCCGTCAGGAGTTGGTACAGACACACTGTAGGGTCAGCATCAGCATCCATGCACATCCTTTCACCATGCTCAGTCAAAAAGTGATACTTATTTTGTGAATTGCATAAACACCCACACCTACCACACTACACGTTTTCCTTCCCCTCCATTAAAAGAAGAAGACCTGGAGAGGAAGAGGTCCTCTCATCAGCATCAGCATCAGCATCATCTTTTAGATTAAGATGATGAGGGTTAAACTAACAGTCCACATCAATCATATGGATGCACTGCTCCAAAATTGAACCTGATGCTGAAGATGGTCCTGTTAAAGTTATGTTAATCTGGGCTGCTATGTAACTTCCAAATCCACATTAACTACCAACAAACATATTAGCCTATTTTTTATTCAATTCCAGTTGCAGAGATTTGCAAAGTCAAACATTCGTAAGATGAAATAAATGAACTCACTGATGCCACTCTGCAGACCCATGACCCTGACAGTACCATAAAAACATGCATCTATATTATATGTGACACTGTACAGTTGCAGAGCACCGGACTCTCTGACTGTCCGCTGTATGCCAGCCCACTTATCAGGTTTACATTGATTTGATTACTGAGCTCTGCTCTCTGGTTCTCTGTGTGAGCTGCAGGGAAGGCAGGAGGAGTCTTTATTCTCTGTGTGGGTCTGGCAGGGAGAATTAAAGTGCATGTTAAAGGTGTGTTTTGTTCTCTGCCTGGATGGTTGGCTGTACATTAGCCCCCTCCCTGTGTACCATGCTTCTGCTTGTCCTGAATGTTTCAATCAGATGAGGAAGAGTTCTCCCAGCCTTGAATCATTGGTATTGTGTATCACAGTTTTTCAGTTTTGCTCTGCCTGCTCTCTGTCTCTATCCTCTCTGTTTACCTCCCTGTGACCTCCACATACTCTCTAAGTTCTGTTGTGCATCTTTACTCCCTTTCTGTTTCATGTACGTACTCCACACAGTTGTGACACAAATCCAATCCAGTGCTTTGTGGAGTTTGGATGCTTATGTCAGAGCCTTTGGCAGTGGCAGTAGAGATGTGTAGTAGGTAGCTGCTTGCATTTCCTTTTCTTTTACCGCTGCTGCAGCACTAGTGAGGTGAGCTGTGCAGTCATAAGTTGGGTTCAGTGAAAGGACGCCTGTGCATATTGATGACGAAGCACATGTAAAAGTATGGAGACAGGTAGATATTGCCTACATGTCAGGGTGTCATATTTTTTAGGACTTAGAGGAATTAAAGTATTAAGGGATCATACTGATGTTTGCTTTAAGTGCCAATCATATATATGTTGACCCTTTTCTATACAGTATATCTGGTCGTGTTTGGACAGGCAGTAACAGTCTTCTTGTTGGCATTTTTTTGTACAGCATGAAAAACGTTAGGCTTTAAAGTTCCCTCAGCTTGATAATTCATTATAGAAAAAAACGTATCTTACTTTTATTATAAAGGAACAGAGGATGTTTTCTAATTATTTCATTTAGCTGAAGTCAAGTACATTCATACGTCCTTTTAGGATGAGATCATTCTTTGATTTTTTTTTTTTGTTTGATCGAATGAATCTGTTGTTATGACACAATGTCAACAAGATGCTGACAAAGGTTCTTATCAGTTAGTGACATTTATGGAAATTTTATTGCTAACTGTGGACAATCTACTGGGACAATGACTGCAAATAAAGATGCATGTCCACTGTTTGAAAATGAAGCCAAAATAAGCCAGACGTGGCTTATTTTGGAGATGCCAATCACCAATTGGCAGGCACAGCTGTAAATCAGGATATTAAACCCCCTGTTATTGCATTTATTTATTGTATGAAATAACCAATTAAAACAACACTTAACAGAAAAATGAACACTTAAACGTGAGCATGGTAAGAACTACCTGAAATGATGGAAACCATTTTTAGAAACGTGTGTGGCGTGTACTTTGATTTTTAAGTTTGGCCCATGTCCCATCTGCCAAAAAGAGGGTGGGGTTTATTGTCTATACTGCAGCCAGCCACCAGGGGGGGTTGTAATGTTTTGACTTTACTTTTGGGGAGCTGTCATGCTGTCCGTCTACAGTGTATGTGCTGGGACATCATCTTCCAGTTTTTTATCTTAAAGCGCCTGACAACTCAGTTTCCTATCTTATCAGTTTCTTATCTTATTATTTCATATAGTATATATTTCTCATTAATATTAATCTTCATTATGAACTAATTAACAACTAGAGTTTTATATTTGCTAAATTCTGATCGGTGGAAGGGAGTATGTGGCATAACGACATCTCAGAAACTGATGACGAAAATATGTCTTCATTGTCAGCTCCACGTCATATTTTATTCTTGCAAAGTTATTTTGAAATGACTATAAAAGAATACATTAGAATAGTTACAATTTGGTATAGAGAACATAACTTTGTATGGCTTTTTTAAGAACGTCACCACTAATGGCACTGTAGAACAATGTTTTGAACAGTGGGTTCTCGTTTTTGCAATACACATTCCAGCTGCCAATTTCACGCTATTCCACAAATAACCGCTGCTGGCAGTAAAGCTTCAATAAAATAAGCAATGTGCTGGGAAAGGCAAGACAAAAAAGAACAAGCAAGCAAGCTAGTAAACACTGATGTGATTTAGTAAGAGTAATTGTAACATATCTTTGTTTGTTTCCAAAAGAAAAACACCTTTTAGTTAGCAGGATTTGAGTCATGGTTTACTTTCACAGATGTGGGCAGAGATTTGATTTGCACAAAGATTAGCATTGGCACTTGCTTGCCCGAGAGATTAACTGTTACATTATGTTGATATGGCTGAAGTTGTAGATATAAAACACTAGATGTAACATTATGTCATAACTCGTGATAACCATCCATCATCTTATCTGGGTTGTTTACAGTTGCCACCTGTGGACAGCAACTTTGGCTGTCAGCTTCTAATTGCTTTACAAGAGAGGGAGGCTGGCTTCATTTTCCACATGTAGGTATGGAGTAGATGAGAGATTTTTTTTTTTTTTTTATTACGTGGGTCAACTAAAACTACATAAAGTTAGTGAATTAGGTAACTTCACCGTTAGCTGGCAAGTAACGGATCAGCTGAGTTCTAAGTGATTGCTAGCTCTCTGCAGCACAGATCTGATAGCTAAAAGAAAAATTATAACCAGCAAACATTGTTTCAATGTTAGCTATGCTAACTTAGCTCAAAGGTAATGTTTAGTTCAATCAGGAGAGACTTGTTCTGAGAGAAAAGAATATTTATTTACATGTGCACATAAGTATGAGAAATGTGAAAGTCTTTGGTGATTGGTCTTAGCTGATCCATGCCAATCAAGTGTAAAGTAAACACACAACATGTTAAAGACAAGGAGAAGTGCTTGTCTTCACTCCTAAATCCCATTTCATCATGTCTCAAGACAAATCTAGCAAGCCAGCTGTGTTATAATGATACTGAATCTATTTAGGATTTCTACATAAAAGATTGCTTAATGTAGCACATTAGCCATTCAGAATACCAAAGACACTTCTTACATGTCAAGTTCAGGCAAAATTGAAAATAGTTAAATAATTGTCTGCAATATAAATGCACAATAATGAGATTATTTTCATTATTAAAAGCATGATTTGTTCTCTTGGATCTATAATAATCAAGATTTTACGAGAGTCTTTGTTTTTTGGTTCATTTACACAGGCATAGTTGTCTTACGCTCATTATTTTGAATAAAAAACTGTTTCAGAATATTGATAGAAAAATACAAGGCTTAGAAAAACAACATAAGCTTCTTTCAATATATGTCCTAAATACAGCAAGTTTAAAACTGGACCCAGGTAAAATGACTGCCTTGTAGTTTCATCCCACAATGGCCATTATGACACAACACATCTATTAGTTTATGTCTATGGTTAAAATCAATACCAGAAAATTAGTCAAAGTGCTTTGTATGATAAATATCTGCAAAAAAATCACACAAAAAATACCATATGTTATTGGCTAGCATTGTGCAGATCCTGCGGACTTCTTATCTATGACATCATGGACCTGAAATAACTATACGGATGCACGACATTGGATTTTTTGCTGATATCTGAAATGCTGGTATGTAGCCTAACAACTCATTTGACCGATAATCGATACCGATATCGATATATCCACTTCTTTCTCCACCTAATTTTAGTGATCATTAAGTCTCTTCTGTAGTGGAATTAATATCATATTATGCATGCATACTCTTATCATGATGGCCCACCAGCAGATGGAGACATGAAGTACAATACTTTTCATTGTATGGAACATTCATTCATTGTGCAAAATAAGAAAAAGCATGTTGGCCGATACCGATGGCATGCTGATATTATCGTGCATCCCTAAATAACAACAGTTTATTCGAAGTCCTAAAGTACATATGTTGCAATAATGCAAAACAAGTAGAACATTAAATGCAAGATAAATGCAAACTAGGTAAACAGAAGACATAGCCCATTGTATTTGTGTGTATGGATACATTTTATAAAAATTGTATCCATAGAGCAGATTTCACGGACAACTCAGGGACTGCTGTCTCTTGTTGAATTTAACCTTTATTTAAACCAGAGAACACACAGAGGGCAAGCCTCCTTATTAAGGTCAGCTCTGTGCGCATGCTAAACTGTAAAGATAGAGTCTATTAATATGTAAGTGAATAAAAAAGCATAAGTTGTGAAATAATAACTAAGTGGGAAAGTTGAGGAGAAAGTCAGCGAGCAGACTGTGTGTATTATTAGCTACAGTGATGTGTTCTCGTCTACCAGGTTGTTCTGTGTGTCTGCTTCACACAGCTCACTGTACAACTGCCTCTCAGAGCCAGACGTCTGTGTCCATCTGTCTGTTTGTGTTTTTGTCTGCCTCTTGTTCGTGTATGTGTGTGTGTGTGTGTGTGTGTGTGTGTGTGTGTGTTTGACTGTCAGTCCATGTGTGTGTACCATGAGCACGCATGTGTGTGTGTTTCACCCTTCGCCAATTAGCGGCTTCTCACCTCCCGAGGCGAGAGGCCGAGTGTGTGTTAGACAGAGGAGGGAGACTTGACGGGGCTTGTCTGCCGCTGACGGCTCAGCCTTAACCTGAACTCTCACACTACTTCTCTCTCACACACACACACACACACACACACACACACACACACACACAGACACACTTCAGTCTGAGCACTGAACTCCAGCTCACACACACACATGCAGGACCTGAGCTCCAGCCAGTTGTTGATAATGCAGCCTTGTCTGTCTCCGAGCTCATGTGACACGCCAAAATGCGACAGTATTGTGTTGGTGGAGCGAAGGCGCAAGACGGGCAAAGACGAGTGCCAGCCTGCACCAGAGTGTGTGTCTCTGTCTGGTCTGTGCTCATAGGAGTGTTTGTCTTTGTATGTACAAATACACTGCCTGCTATTGTGTGCCTGCAGTAGTTGGTGTGTATGTGACTTTACGGAGTGAAAATAATGTAAAAAGCGTGTGTAGAAGCAACAGAGTCTGAAGAGCTGGAGCGGGAGCCTGGTGTGCACAGGCAAAACCAAATACATCTCATTCAGAGTTTGTTCAACTTTTTCTCCTTGGAGCTGTTTTCTGTATGTAATCATCCAAAATTGATTGTTCATGCTGTTGTATAATTAATCAAGAAAAGTTCATTATATTTTTCCGACTAGCTCAGTTTTCTGAGTCTAATCTTCTCTACAACAACTCGAGGAAAACAGCTTGATACCACAGTTTCTTTTAACTAATTTGGCAATCCTTAAAAACAAAAATCTATGTTTGAGATGCAGCATATCCTTTGAAAAGCACTACAAGCAGGATTTTTACATTCTGGCCAAAGAAAGGAAAACATTCTTAACATTTCTATTCCAATTTCACTATAT
Source organism: Epinephelus moara (assembly GCF_006386435.1). Lineage (NCBI taxonomy): Eukaryota > Metazoa > Chordata > Actinopteri > Perciformes > Serranidae > Epinephelus > Epinephelus moara. The sequence goes on along the minus strand of NC_065511.1, from coordinate 9,375,227 downwards.
TTAACATTTCTTCTTGGCCAGCTCGCCGAGTCCTGACTGAATTTATCCAAATATGTTGTGCTATTCAAATGTGAGATCAAAGTGGTGCGTTAAACCCTTTGAGAAATGCTGTGGTTTAATTTGTAACTCAAGTTGGCAATTTGATCAAAGAAGTTATTTGCCAAAACATGGTATATTCTTCTGTGTTACTCTGCAGAGGCCACAGCATTGGGGTGTGTGGAAGTGAATGTCACTCACTGAACACAAAGCAGTTTTTTAACAACAGTGCTCAGTATCGGCCAATACCGATCACTGACCATGGAGTCTGTTTGAATTATTTGTCCGTATATCCTTATATTATGTTTTACAATTATGAGACGATAACGCATCATGAATTAGTGTGTATGGTCAGTTACATGTGCACATGCACTGTGCATGACAGTAAACAAGAAAACAAATGGATAGTAACGGCAGACATTTCCTGGAAGGTAGCAGACATGGCCCCAGCGAAGAAGCGTAAAGTAGACATGAAGGACGACGGTTTCAGGAGCCGTGGAAAGTTGGATAGTTTTTCACTCAAAGATAAAACAGCTGGCCCCCAAGTTTTTTCACATTATCTAATCCGTCCCTCATTCAGAAAAATTTGGAGCCCCCTGACTTCAACCATAGCAGCCCCTTGGTTATTAGGAGCCTAAAAGAATTAAAGAGAGAAATTGTCTTGTGTGTTCTGCATCATCTGCTTGGCTTTTTTAAAGACCTCTGATCAAACTATTTAGAACAAATATTGGGCAATAATGGTTGGCAACCTATCAACTTTGAGAAATCTGCAGCATATTTTATGAAAACCTTTTTTTAACTTTAGAAATAAGCATGCAAATGTTTAATGTTTTTTTTAAAAACCCAAGCAGAGCTTTGCCTAAATAAAAGCCTAAAATCTGAAATATGATTTAAATCTGAATATATTTGATCAAAGATCACATTTGCAATTCTGACTGAATACTCTGCCAAATTCTGGTACTTGACATTTTTATAAACTGTACTGAGCCACAGTGAATGGAGCATATGTGTTGGATTGCATCAAAAGCAGGATATACACAATTAGAAAATTGAGGTTGTGCCCTTGGTAATGTTTGTGGGAATTTTCAGCTTGCATATAACTAAAATGGAAGGAGTTTTTGTTGGTCTGTATGTTTGGCCTTCAGTTTTCTTGACAACCATTCATCCGATTGACTTCACACTTGGCAGGTGTATTGCCAAGGATACAAGGAAGTGTAGTGTCGAGTGTGGGCTCTTGAGATCTACAGAACATTATTATTAGTGGTGCGTTACTACCACTGGAAGTACACACTATGTAGTATATTGAGAAGGGACTATTAGTGGTTACACTGCTGAACAGCATGCTGAGTACAGCCTGTTCTCCATCGCTCGCTACAGTACATTCAAGAACAGATGAAGACAGAGAGACTGGAGACGTTAAGTTGTAGCAAACCTAAACATTTCAAGCATCAGTGATGTAACTGTTAGAGTGAATGCTTTTCCCAGTAAAAAGCTGGGCTTTGACTTCATTAAGGCCATAAAATGTTTGTGTGAGCTTTCGCACCCAAATGACACATATACTCTAACATTGCACGGACTGTGTCATGGCAGGTGTATTGTCAATGACCCAAGGAAGTGCAGAGTCGAGTGTGAAGTTGTCTGGGTGAGGGGTTTTCAAGACAGCTGCATGCAACAATACCAGAGGCCAAATAGGCTGAACAGGCCATGCTTTGAACGGGCATTGCACCAGTGACATTTAAAGTTAGCACTGGTTACACACATAGTACACACATTGGGTTTTTAAGGTTGATTCTGATTTTTATTTTTAGTCTAATATTTCTAAAAATGTGAGTGGTTTGTTTTGGCCAATCAACATATAAAAACCAATTGGATCGGATGTAGCAGTGTAGAGAAACAGTGTTTAAGATTTACAGTATAGAAAATACCGTATAATTTAAAAGTTTTATAAATAAGAAGTGGAATTTAGGAGTTGTTTTCTTTAATACCCAGAAAATTTGTTGGTATGAAATGATCGAGCATTTCTCTTGGCTTCGGTATTTCTATACTCCTGGCTATGGCCCTGTACTCTTCCATAGACAAAGTGTTTTTTTCTGTTACAGTGACTATTTGCTTCTCTCGTGTTATCTCTGTTATTGTAGGTGATATATTGATGAAATCTGTTGGGATTAATACATCTATCTATACGTTTGATCATTTTCAGTAATACTCTGACTCACCCATGGAGGGAGCTACATCGTTTGTTTTGACTTGTATCACATGCAGTATCTCAGATACCAATAATTGCATTTTGACAAGGCTGGGTAAATGATATATCTCATCTTATGGTAGGTTTTCGCATTACACAGTCTGAGGCAGATGCTGCAGTTATAGGTTGAAAGGATGTGACACTTTTGGTAGTATGTTGTTGTGATGTGGGACTACATCATTCATGAAGGAAAGCATGTTTGCTGTTGCTTTGCTGTCTTTAGAGTGGTTATCATGAATAAAACACAACCCTTTTTCCACCAGGAGTCATTCCCCTCTCGTCATTTATCTTGCCTTCTGCTTCTGTGGGAACCCACTTGCCAGATCTCACAGCCCTCAAGCTTTAGAGAAGAGAAACTCCCCAGCATTTGGCTAATGGCTCCACAGTTCCCACACTGATTAGGAGCAGTCCGCAAACTGCAGTATTAAGTCGTTGATTAAGTAGTTAAAGAAGCCCTTGAAACAACCAAAAAGTGCTGGAGACAGCAATTTGATATTGTTTTTTTACTCTTTAAGCGGGTTTCATAGAGGACATTTAAACAGTTTTGTCAAACAGTGCATTCACTTACTGCTGGAGTGTTTTTAATAAAGTTCGTCCTTGTTTGCAAAGCTTCATTTAACCACAAAGTCTAAGTAGAGATTTAATAATTCAGTTGAGTCCCTGCATGGGAGAAAAGACTGCAAAGAGAGAGAAACACACACACACACACACACACACACACACACACACACACACACACTTCACACTGATGCCCCGAAAACCTCCACTTCTTAGGTTTTTCCATTTTACTCAAATTAAAGATTTACATGCTCTTTTATGCGTAGCACTGCAGACTATGAATCTCATTCAAAACTTAAAAAGTATAGTTTCAACAATGGCGTGTTGATCAGTGGGGAAGACGAGCGTCGTCCTCAATCCCTGAATAATTTGAGATATTTTCATCTGACAGCAGAGATGTTTCCCGGTAGTTTGATGAGATGAGTTACAGCAGGGTGTGTATTTAGTGTGTGTGTGTGTGTGTGTGAGAGAGAGAGAGAGAGGTAGATGTACCCTTCCAGAGGAATGCTGTATTGAGTGCTGCTCAGCTCTTGTGTGGTAATTCAATAGACTGGCTACAGCGGCTGTTAACATGAACCACAAAGATTTAACACACACACAACACACATCATCCTGATTGTGCCTGCATGTGTGTGTACATACTGCACACTTATCCATTCATCTGTGTGTGCTTATCTGAGAGTGTGTACAACTGGGTATTATACAGCTGCAGAGTGTGTCTTCAGCCATGCTTCCGTCTGTATGGCTGTGTCAGTAGCGTGTGTGTGTGTGTGTGCGCCTAAAATAGCCTGGGTGTTAGTGCTCTTGTTCTCATGGTGCTAGTCTGAGACGTCTTCAGCCTGCCTTTGTTTCAGCGTCGTGTTGTCGAGCAGACCTCTCGCTAAAGGCTGAGATGTTAGCAGGCTGTGGTCTCTGCATTATTGATGCAGACTGTGACGGGGCTCTGCAGGCCATAGGCTACAACTTAAAAAATCTGAAGGTGGAGTGAACTCCGGCTGAACTCTCAGGGAATTTAGCAGGAGACAGTAGAGACGGGGCCTTTCTGGCTACAGTCAAACACAGAGGTTTCTTAAACCAGGAGCTGGGAGACGACCTAATTCTGGTGACATGACAAGTTTACCAGTGCATTTTAATGAGCCCGGGTCCCAGGGCGAGACTCAGATGATTAAATTTGGCTCATGGGCCGGAAAAGTTAAAGACAGTCTGCCTTAGATAGGGACTGAACTGCACTTGGTTTTAATAAGTGGATACAAGGACTGCATAAAAAAGATTTTTCACTGATGAATGCTGTGAAAGGAGATATTAATGTGAACGTCACACATCAGCTGGACCTACAGGAACATTTTAACCAATACAGGTAGCTAAATCATGTTATCATCAACATGACCAGCAACTACCATTTAAAGCAATGATCTTTTTTTTTTATGACAAAATGAAACCATAAAGGCCAACATACAATTCCCAAGCTAACAAAATTGAATCCTTTGTTAGCTTGCTCAGGATCAGTGACGACTGAAGATGAGGTGAAATATAAAGCCCCTTTCCTACTGCACAAAATACCCGTCTAACACCAGCTTACATCTGGCTTTTTAATGTTATGTGAATGGTTGCAAACAGCACTCACACCCCTGTCAAGTGACTCTGCGGTAGTCATGAGTATTTATCGGCTCCACCTTTGCTCAGCATTGATGGAAACACAACATCTGAGTGCGCATGCTAATTTTAACTCCTCTACCTGCGAGAAGCAATGACGCACCACCACAAAATACCGACTGCCTCCACCCAAACAGCGATCCAAATTAGTCTACACTGAGTTTGAAAGAGCCGGGTTGGGTAGGAGCTAGCTGTTCATTCACATCTCCTGCTCGTAACCATGTCCCCATGGCAAGACAATGCTGCCGTAGAAACATGGTGGCCACCCTCCAGTCTCCCCTCAGGTCATATTGCACAACAAAACCCCTTTAGCATTGTTGATTGTTTGCACCACTGCTAACATTGCTAACAGAGCTAACAGTGAATGGGTGCGTGTGGCTCAAAATAGAGCTGTCTACTCAATGGGGCGACCTTGAGGGAGATCAGAGGGCGGACACAGTGTTGCCATAGCAACACTCTTGGGTTGGGACGGCAATTGCCGAATGAGCAATGCCGCTTCCTAGCTCCAACGCGACCCAGCTGGTGTGCAGTTCAGCGTGGCCAAGACTTGCTAACCAGTAGAGACGTCGAGATGGGCACTATGTTTCCGCATGTTAACACAGCTAGCCGACTGTCTATGTCCCCTCGGGTCCGGGTTGTGCCCAGTGCAGTAAACTGAAATGTAGCAAAATTAACCTATAGAAAGACATATGTAACCACTCAGAAATATTCTCTGCAGTGAACTGATTAACTGATTAACCTTTGATGGAAACAGACTGAGATGCCTCATTTGTGTGCTGTTCCTGACTGTGGAAACTACAAGCTAGCTGCTCCGTTGTAGTGGATCTTTTTAAAGCGATGGTTTTGCGTTATCAGACTCAGTTGCCTTAGGTTTCTGTAACAGCTTTGAAAGAGAGGGAGAGAGGTGAGTTAAAAATATTATATGAAGAGGGAAGGCAACAAAGTTTTCTGTTTTCTCACAGGCTGCTTCACTGATGGATTTTATCTTCTTTTTTTTCCAAGCCTTAATAAATGACCATCATAAGCATGAGGGATGCTCTCTCCCACTCCTGATAATGAATCTACTAATATGTCTCTGCACCTATTTCATAATTTAACATTGTTAGAGAGCAAATTCTGCTTCTTGTTTTATAATATCCCACAGTGCTCAAGAACTGAATGACAAGATGTTACATATGTAAAACGTTTTGATAGATGTTAATTCATGAAATTGCACAGTGATATGAATGAAAATATAAAGTGAAATATAAGGAGAGACCGTTGGCCTGATTAGTATTGTGGTTGTATGAGTATTTTTTCCAACTTCTTTTGGAGAGTGAAATACATTATAGTTTTTATAGACTGATATGATCTGAGAACAGTTAAAGTTAAAAGTTTTGTGGTAGACTAAACTGAATTTAATTTCTTTGTACATAAGAGATGAAGATAGAGATTATACATTTATTACCTTGATCTCTGAAGATGGTAATATTAGGCACATTTCTCTTTCTCTGCATGTTTCACCTTGTGCTTCTTCAGCCTTTACATTAATATGATGGCAATCAATCCAGTAAAATTATTTAAAATTGACTAGAGTGCTCATTCAGTTCATGAATAATGCAACATGCAACAACTGCAGGAAAAAAGTCACTGGAGTCACTACACTGTAAATAAAAGGCTTTCTCACCTGTTTCGTTGCACTTGGTAGCAGCTGGTGAGTCAGGTGTGACACCTAGTGGTATAATTTGGTGTACTGGTCCAGTGTTTGGCTTAATATCAAACCAGTTTGAAAATGCTTACACTGGCCCAAGCCTACTCGCTAGATCACATTAGCCACTAAACTCCGCATAGGCGAAGTCATCTTGTTTATATCACTCATGTCGACCAATGCCATAACTTCAGCACTCACTCACTTACTCATAGACTTGGGCGTTTGTTGGGCTGGCCTCTGCTTTGCTGAGGTCCAGCCAAAACGTAACTCAAAAATTAAATGCTACTTTAACTTCTGTTTAGGTGACAGACAATTTATGTGCACAAATACTTTTATCCACACCTGTGCCTCACACTCTGACCATATGCTGTGACCTTGACCTTAGGAGCATGGGGAGGGGAGGCGCAGCAGGGGACGTGTGTCTGAAATAAGTGCTTTGGTGTATATCAACCACTTTAAAGGTTCATGGTGCAAAATATTGTCTTTGTGCGAGTTTAGTGACTTAACTCATGTTTTCTGTGTACAAATGTTGGCAACATTGACAGAACTTTACATGAATCACTCAAGCAGAAACAAGTAAAATGCAGCATCTGCCTGTGTAACTTTAGATGCTAAGCACTTGTAGTTTGCCTCCACGTCTTAATTTGCTGTCGTTGGACTTTTACCACATTTGTCATTAGTTCTGCTTTGTGTGACTTCTCAAGTGCAATTAGTTTCCGTGGGAGAAAAAAGCTCTTTGGCAGAATTTTTTTGTTCACCTTTCTATAGCATGATAACACGTTTGTCTGATTTGATTCAAGGTCTTATATTTATTTAATTTTTGCTGGCATTAAGAAGTTCTTTGACTCGGAGAAACTTGCAGACACTTTGAAACTGGTACTGCTGATGCCACATAAATGTAAATTAGCAGATGACGTCACCTTGCCCTCAGGACAGGAGCAACATTTTTAAATCAGAAGAAAAATCTGCTAGTCGGCATTCTGTAATAAATCCCACGCCCCTGCATTAATAAAGGATATAATATTAGAAAAATGCCTTAAGTTTAAAAAGAAGGTGAAAGTATATGCTGTTTGCTCATCTCGAACACTGTTAACTTGTCATAAGAAGTGGTCACATGACAGATGAGTTTCCTTGAGTCTGCTGCTGTATGGCTGCTGCCTTTTCCACTGCATATCATTTGAATTTGTGTCCTGCTAAACTCCCAGTCTTCACTTTCAAAGTCCCCCATAACCAGTGCCCTCTCTGAACACACTTAGACCCTCTCCACTGTTCCATACACTCCTTCTTTAACCCCCATGCTTCTGACACCAACCTCTTGTCCACCAGCCAGGATCAAGCACCGCACCTGGACCACACTTCCCAAACACATTCAATCTTAAGTCTCCTAAAACTCATTTTTTCAAGACTGCTTTTAATATTTGATTATATGTAAATGTCTGCAGTACTTTTCAGTACTTTCATTGTGTTTTTTTTAATTTATGTACCTATTTTAGAGCATTTAGAAAAGCACTAAACATAAGTTACTTATTATTATAAGTAGTGGGACATCTTTTCCGAACTGACATGGCCCATGTATTCTTAATCACACTGCTGAAATGACTGTGTGGTCACATTAAGTTCCTACACACACACACACACACACACACACACACACAGTAAACCCTCACACAGGTGTTTTCACTTCTTACCTGATCAGGCCTCTTCTCAGGATGTCGTGGGAGTGTCCAGACTGTAATTGAATGTCATCTCACTTTCCTGTTAGTTTGGGTGGGGCAGCTTACACCTTATCATTTGTTAGGATGTTTTTTACACCTTCATTATTCTTATTAGTACATGGAGTGTGACATCACATCATTCGCAGCATACTTGAGCCCATTGTTAACCTGAGCAGAGGTGTAATCAGCTATAACTGAAAACTCCTCTGTGGGTGTGATGGAACATTAGAATTAGTTAAGACAGAACATACTGACAGTGTAAGCTGTCGTCTCGATTTGAAATAGACCTGAAGATGTTTTCAGACTTAGGTGGTGTGTGAGCTATTCTTGGTAAACACGGAAAGTCAAAGCTGGTCTGCAGAACAAACATATCAGACTGATCAAGTCATGCTATAAAAATCAGATTTTAACCTGTCCAGTCATCTGCTTGTGTTTCTTGCCCTAACGGTGTATTGATGTACCCTGGAAATCCAGAGTTCTCGCGAGAGCACAATTTGAATTTGCTCAGCGAGTCACTCTGGCAATCAGTAATGATGCTCATTACCCATGCCGTAGGAGCCGAGCTGCACCAATCACATCAGTGTATCTGATATAGGCGGGCCAAAGGCGAGCTAAACAGATGACGACAGCGCTGCGACAATGAAGTCCGGAATCAGTCAGTAAACATTGCAAGATGGCTACGGATGAACACCAGTTGTTTGAAACGGCTTTGGCCGCTACAATGAACGAGTTAGACTTGGCTTTTTCTCTAAAAGAGGAACAGAAGACGACGCTCAAGTCTTTCCTTTGCAAGAAGGACGTTTTTGCTGTTTTGCCGATCAGATACGGCAAGAGTCTAATCTACCAGTTAGCTCCACTGGTAGCGCTCTGGATACGTCACCCCGTGTATTGTTCTGATTGGTCGTAGTGTTATCCAATTGCGTGCAGTGATATTTTCAAATACATGCTTGGTGCTGTCCCTCGAGTTGGGCCATTTGCATTACTCATAGCCAGACCCTAAATCTTTCTAGATTTGGGTCTGGATTTCCAGGCTAGTATTGATGTTGCCTGTTGCAACATTGCATGCTTTGTCTCTAGATCTTGGAAATGAAGTTGAGAAGTTAACTGCTATAATAACTAATAGGAAATAATATGGCCCAAACTGTTTTAACAAGACCTGTTTTGTGTGAACCCAACATTCAAACTTGTTCCCTACTCTGCGGTTATGTACTAAAGTACAAATAAACACACCCACATATCATCACAACCCTGCAGGAAGGTGCTGCATTGCTGCCAATTTTGCGTCAATACAGTTGAAGTGACAAGCCCTTGGTCAAACAGACACAGACCTGCAGCTGGCATCCACAGAGCAGAGAAGAGGAACGGAGACAGCGGTGTAACCTGGTCACAACATAGTTATAGAGCCCCAACTGCTAACTGCTGAAAATATCTTTAACCGGTTACACGTCGGTCTATTGGTAAACTTTGCCACTCTTTAGTTTACTTCACTGCGCACCACACCCGGGTCTGGTGGGAGCTAGCTACAGATATTGGTGCCCCTCATCTTGCCAAAACCGCGCTTAACATCATAACACGTTGGCTTTTAGAACGTAAAATTAACCGAAACTGGCACCCCTCGTCCCAACTATCTGCTGCTATTGGCTTGGGGCTATTCACCCCTACCCAAAGGCTGACACCCAGGAACGTTCCAAACAAACCAAAACAAGAAGAAGAAAAAAAATACAGGCAGGGGGCAGGTTCTTTCCAGATACAGACACTGATTAATAAAATCCAGTGAGTTTATGTAATGCAGTCACATGATACAAATAATTAATTCAGTCATTAGTCTCAGAAGATTTTTCATTTGTGAAAATGTGAAATTACTGCAGTTATCTAGATTCAGTGGTGCCATTTTTGTTCTAACTCAAGGCTTGACTGAGTGGTTACAGTATATTTTCACCAGCTTATTTCAAATCGCAGGCTAATGCTGCCAGTGAATAATTAAGTAAATTTAATTAATATCTTATGACTAAAATCACTAAATTTAAAGTATATTTTTTCAAAGGACTTTGACTGAACGTATATTAACACCCCAAATGGCATGAATATTAGCAGCACTAGCTGTTGACTCTGATTCTCACAGACTTCAGGCTGCTCTGGAGACAAAAATATCCCACCTGTTACTAGGCAGCTGTACTAAATGAAGTGTGAGTTTTTGTCTGCTAATAGTGTGTAATGAGTCAGTCACTGTGGGTTAGTGTAGGCCGATGTAGGCTCAGGTAGGATTGTATGTCAGTGTGTGTTAATGTGAGATAACATGATTGCTGTGGGCTGGTGGAAACTGCTGGAGGTTACTTTGGGTTATCGGTTGGTGTGTGTTGGTGTGGAGGAGGGATAGCCTCAGAGTCACTGCCAAGACCTTCAAGGAAGTTTCCCTGGCTCTGATTCCACAGCTTTAATTGCTGGGAGTCTTTGTGAATACCAAGGGACAGCACTAACTCACTCGCTTTCTTCCAGTCTCTCACCCTGTCTCGCTCTCTCTCCTTCTTTTCATGTCCCTTTTTCCTTTCTTGCCCTATCAAAGAGTGTTTACATCCTTAACTTGGTGGTGGCAGGTGGGTGGTGCGCTGAGCAGCACTCTGAAGTCATTATGACAGTGTACTGGAGGAGATTCACATTTCCAGGCAGTCTTTTGTGCTGTTGGCGAATTGTTTTTTGCCTCATCAGCCATCAGCCAGCACTCCACTTATTTATGTCCTTAAAGTGGTATATGTCCTGTAAGTAGTTTTCTCTTTAACCTAAGAGACAAGGTTGTATGATTTAGTGAATTCAACTTGACACTTACACACAGTCACTTGTGCATAGCTAGTATGGACACATTTTTACTATATTTTTTTGGGTTGCAGCTATTCAAGCAACGAAACAAAATGAACAAGGCAGTTATGCTTGGTTATGTCCTGGTTTTTAACTTAAAGCTGATGTAATTAAAACTTTTACTTTAACAATGGGTTGAATTATAGTGTGGAATTTGAGTGGGGTCACTCATAGAGCTCAGACCTTTGCCATGGCTTATTTATTGCCCTATCCCACAATGGTAACAAAAGTGAACATTAATTTGTGTATCTGCCCTATAATTCAGATCCACTCCACATTTTAATGGGTTCTTCTTTGGCCCATGCCACACCCCTCAACCAAATTTTAATAAAACTGGGCCAGTAGTTTTTCCTGTAATCTTGCTGTCAAATAAACAAGCTAAACAGAACACATTACATCCTTGGTGGAGGTAAAAATCACCAGACTGTAGTTTCCCTCAGCTCTACAGAGTGTTTTAGTATCTTCCAGCCAATTTTGTTTTATGGCCCACAATTTTGCCATTTGGTTCAGTCTTACTGCTCTCATCAGCATCGTCTGCAATATCAAGCAGTGGCTGTTTTATTGAAAAAGTTCTAAAGACCCACTGTGTGCACTTGTACACAGGACCAAACTTAAGCTTAGACTCAAGTTTAGCAACTAGCTATTAAACAGAGTGGGGCATTTAGCAGCTAAAGAGTCAGATACTTTTGAGGAGTTGGTGGAGACCAAAACAGAGCTGAAGAGAGAGTAAATATTGGACTTACAGTCATCAGTGTCCAGAAACACAACTCTAAATGAATGTTAGTATTGCTCCATGTTTGATTAGAACATTAAAACCAATCACACATCACAGGAAACAGTTTGGCTCTGTTAAAAAATGGCCCTCACAAACCGTGAAGCTGTAATTTGTATGCAGAGTGTGGTGTTAAACTCATATAATAAATTTGAGCACAAATGTAAAAAGTATGTGACTAAATTGCATTGTCAGTCACAATAGCTCTATGAGGTAGCCAGCACTTGGGGCAATGGCACACCATCAATATACGTCGACTAAAAGTGTTTGTTTTTGCCACTGACAGGCTCAGATTTTTTCTACGGAGAAATATGAAGGTTCATGGGATGGGTACCAAAACCTGTTATTAAACGGCCCCGGGGCCAAATGATCAATGACTGCAGTATTGACAGGCTCCGACATTATCTGTTCTTTTATCAGTACTTTTTAACATTTTGGTGTAATTCATTATCATGCTACAGCCTCCCAGTGTCAAGACTAAGAGGTAATTATTTAGTAATGAAAAAAAGAAGTGGTATCGATAAGAGTAGTAGTACCGATAAAATCTTAAGGATACCCACCCCTCAACAATGTCAAAAAGCCTGTGAGATTTCAGAATGAGACTTTTCCTTGGACCAGACTTGGTTACATAACTAACAAACAGACCGGATCAAGTGGAAGGTAAACACAAGTGTTGTTGCTCTGTAGGGATCCTTTCCATAACTCTGTCAGACACCTATATAAATAATCCGAGCCTGTCAGTGGCAAAAACAAGCTCTTTTAGTGGACGTAAACTGCATTGCAGCATGGGAAAAAGGGCAACTGTCCGCATGTATACATTGTATGAATTCCTGTTCAGATATGCAGATTTGAATGAAAGCTTTCTGTACTTCCAGCAGTGACTCACTGTGTTGTAGCTTAGACCTGAAAATAATGTTGCGAACTTACTACAGTTACTGCTGCTACTCTGTTCTTTAGCAAGAATCTTATCACCTCTGCATTGTGTGTGTGTGTGTGTGTGTGTGTGTGTGTGTGTGTGTGTGTGTGTGTGTGTGAGATAGATGCCACTGGTTTGTGCAGAGCACTGCAGTCTTGTCTTGCCAACTGTTCTGAAGTTGGCACCTGGCCAACTGTGACAGTACTTTCTGGGGCGTCAAGGCGAACACCACGCACACACGCGCCGACTCACACTCACATTCAGACACATGAGGTGATGGAAATGCCATAAATCTGTCAGCGAGGCTGAAATGAGCTTAGTGCCACCAGGGGGGTGTGTGCTCTTCAGCGACGTGTGCACTATAAAATCCCATGGACTATAAAAGCCGATCTGTCGCGTGGAACTGTGTGTGTACGTCTCTGTCTGCACATACAACAAGTTCTGGAAATATCCTTCACACACAGGCACACACTCACACACACCATCTGACTTTCTGTCTTTGTTTTGCAGTTTCTTTTTCCTATCTTATCTTTCTGTTTAGCTCTGTCTGTTTCTCTCTGTCTCTGTAGCCGAGTTTCCATCCAAGTATTATTATGTAAATCATGTTATATCAAATTTTAACAGCTGATAGGAAATGGCAAATTTCCTTAACGTTTTTTTGCCTGTTTGAGTCTGAAAAGTTTCTGCTGATAAAGGAATCCTGATAAACAGCAGCACAGACAAACTTGTTGAGTCAGTAAAGATGTAGCCTTCAACTGATTTGCTTTTCAAAAGTTTTTGAACAGGTTTCAACCGTGTGTGTTTATTAAAATGTAAAGTCTTTGTCCTCCACAGCAATCACAAATATCCAACGTGACATGGCTCCCATGGAGGGTGACCCTGCTGAGGTGGCCATTAATTTTTGCATATTGTTCGGTATGTTTAGTCACTTCATCCCAGCAGATGGAAGCTAATTCACATTCCCCCTCCACAGTGTAGGGATTAGGATCCGTTTGTCCATCCATCTGTCACACATCACTTTTCATACACAATTTAAGATTCTGACTTAACTTGAACGAATGATCTAAGTCCATATCTGTATTCACTCAACAATCATGTGACATAACATGCGGCCTCAATATAATGTAAAGCTTTGTTAACCTACAGGCCTGCAGCAGTTTCTTTCAAAAAGGGAAGAGAAAGAAAGACGTCTTGGAGACAATATCTGTCTGCAGAAACACGTGGGCGTTCATCATAGACTGGGATGAAATATCGCTGTAACACTGAGGAGAGATGGAAGAATATGAACAGTAAAACAAATCAGAGAGAACAGTAGATAAGATGGGTAAAAGAAGGATGATCGGGAAAATCTGTGGTATTTAAGTAGGCTGATCAGAATGTAAGTAAAAGGAGGAGAGTATTTGAATGCTATGAATGTAATGTAGTTTTAAGTAAAGTAACAAAGCACACTGACACTGGCTTTATATACATAAACCAAGAAAGATGGAAGGAGACAGAGAGAGGGAGAGATTTGTTGTTGGTGTGTACGTCAGCAGTGGTGGAGCTGCAGAGCAGGCAAGTGGCAGTTTTCCTGTCTCACACTGGGAGTGACGCGAGCAGATCATAAGACCTGCAGTCTGGTTACCTGGCAGTCACCTCCCTTTATCTAACCGTTTGTCTACCTGCCTCCAAAACTCTCCATCCAATCTAATGTCTGCATGTCCATCTGTCCCTCTGTATCTGTTTACCCTGCTTCTCTCATCTCTGTGCTAGCTGTCTGCCCTCCTGTCTGTGTGTCTCACTGTCTCTGTCCCTCGCCTGCCTGCCTGCTCAGGCACATCTACCTTGTTACATAAACCTTGTTCATGTGCCTTTTATTTTGTACTGCCTGTCAGTCATTTCATGTGGAACATCAGATCCACTCTCACATTATGCTTAGAAGAGATGTGGGCTTTGTCTTTGGTACTGGTAGACAATGTTTTGTTGCAGCTGCTGGACTGGAAGCTAGGTCTTGGCCATGTGGGCTCTAGTACATGTTTGTCCTCAAGGATTTCTATGTATTTGGCTCTGTTCATATGTGGCCAGTCTGCCAGTCTCCGCTGCTCAGAAGCATTCCCATGGCATAAAGCTGCCATGCTTTACTGTACAGATTATAGTTGCCAGGTAATGTATCTGGTGATTTCTGTTTGTTTGTTTGTTTTACATAGAGCTGAACATTCAATGCTGAAAAGTTTATTTTTGCCCCATGAGAACAGACAATTCCTATCCTATGTAAACAATCACAGGGTGCCCAGTAGCTCAGTGGGTAGAGCAGGCATCCCATGTACAAAGGCAGTGTCCTTGCTGCAGTGACCACAGGCTCGATTCCAGCCCATGGCCCTTTGCCACATCTCTCCCCTCTTCACACTTACCACTGTCCTGTCTAATAAAGGCAAAAGTCATACAAATAATCTAAATAACGTTTGATAGAAGAATGCTGTAGCAGTGCCCTCTTTGAGTCTAAACTCTAAAGCATGTTGCATGCACATTTTTGATGAATGATTACCAGTGAAAGGAACAGCATTCATTGAGGGCCGCACAGGTTCAGGACATATAGTGTTTTACCACTCAGTCCTGCATAAGTGTTCCAATATCAAATTGCTTAGCAATTTTGAGAGCTACCACATAGCTTGCCTGTGTTACACCTTCACTACATATTGGCGTTTAACCTTTAATTACTTGAGCATTGAATTCACCTGTTTGAAGATAAGGCAGATGACTGCATCTGTCCAATGAAGTCTGATGAAGAAAGACTTAATCCAGTTTCCTGAAATCTCCTTTTCTCCTCACCCATAATGTGTTTTTCTCTGGTGGCTTTTCCATTTCACTTTAAACTACAGAGTTGTCCTATCAAGAAGCTAATTTTTGGGGGGGGGGTGGCACAAAATGTTTCTGAGGGCTGCACTTTGAGCATCTATGCACTAAAATGTGAATTTTAAGAAAAACAGACTTTACATGTAGGCTGTAGTGGGAGTTTAGTGAGTTGTGGCAGCTCTGAAGGTGCACTGGGCCGTAATGAAATTGGGCGTAGGTCATAAATTATGTAGTATTTCTCCTAATGTGTTGTAAGGTGTACTGATGAATACCATTTGAATACTTTGAGCATTGACTCTTTTAGTTAAAGCCCTATTTTATATCACTCAGTCACAGTGCATTTGTACTTGGTGTAATGGTATTTTAATGTGGTATTATACAAATTGCTCAGTCATGACCCCATCACATCTTTAACAACAGTAAAAGCCCATTGTAGTCCAGGCTAGTTCGAGCACCAGCATACAGCAGATCAGTCAGAGTGCTCATCTCTTCAGTGTCCATTTCTGTCCTGCAAATCAGACCACACCAGATAAGGTCAGCTCAGTTTGATGCAGACCAGACCATACCATCTCATGCCATTCTCAGCCATGCCAGTTTGTGCGTGAACATGCTCCAGCAGCATATGGCGGGAACATGCTGTCAGGGGAGCTTGTCTCCTGGCCTGGCCTCCCCAGCCCTGGGACAGATGGCGGCTCACTGGGCCCTGAAGAGCAACTGTGCTGCTCAAGATACTCAGCCCGCTCCGTCCTCGTACCTTGGCTCTTCCTGTCTGCCTGGTGGCCTCTTTTTCCTAGAGCGCCTCTTCACATGCCAAGACTCCTCTGTATGCCGGTGGACTCTGATTTAATTGGGTTTCCATCCAAGCTGAATGGAAGAGAAAACTCAATAAACAAAATGTACCCCATTATCACAGTTTTATCACTCACCTGCAGCTGCAGGGATTTTGCTGATAATACCAGGATTCAGGATTCAGTAAAGAATTATCGTAACATAAATATTACAAATTGTCTGTATTATGCTGCACTGTATTGTTTTGTTACACAGTGAAGCACTGACACTTTAATTTACTAAATATTGAAAGCGAAAAACATTTGAAATATTGTTATATATCAGTCATAAAAAATATTGAGATCATGGTATTAGTTTCAGCCATATCTTCCAGCCCTACTGGCTGTGAGATTGGTATGATATGACACCACAGTAAACATGTTATTTGTGAGCCTGTGTTTTTGTTTACAATCCCTGGTTTTCCTGGTAATGGGCCAATGTGAACCTACTGCTGTGATCACACCCTCAGTATCTTCAGAGCATAAACAGGCCTGTCTGTGTTGCTCACATATTTAAATTGGCCTCCTCAGTCACTGTGTATTATAGCTGTACTGTAAATGCTTTGTGAGAAACATTGTCCAACTACATAGTTGGTTATAGTTCAACTATTTTAAGAGGATGAATAATCACCTGGCAGTGGTTCCTACTTCAGCTGAAACTGCACATCTTCAGCTACATCAGCACACATCTCGTATGAGTCTTAGACTTGCAATGTACATTATGTTATAGGATGTAGTTCAAGGTCTTTATACACATTGGCAGACACACTATTTCTAAAGAATGTCAGTTCTTTTAAACCTGTGTGTTTTTCTAGAAGTACCACTTTTACTGTATTATTAGTATTATCGCTGTGAACTTTGAAGTGAGGTTTGTAGTGCCATCAGCATGTTTTATGATTCTGCTGCACATCTTAGAATTCAACACAAAGACTGTCACAGGAGCACATCGAGTGTCTGAAAGGAAACAAATGTCACACAGATATTGACTGTTCCCTAAGCCCTGCCCCCCTTAGTCAGTGTTGCCACCCCAGCGGGCACCGGAAGTCAAAATGATGTCAGAAAGACGTTTGGCTTTTACTTCGGAGAGATGTTAAATTTTGGTTGGAATGAAAATCAGATTGACGATATTTTAAATATGTAATGACATTACAGTTTTATGATTACATTATGATGTTTTGCAGAGTTTTTTCTCCATACTTTATGACTACATATTGGTGTTCTTCGTCAAGACGACCTTGTATGAGACGTTCGGAAGACTTTGGATTTTGGTTACTTACTAACACAACTTAAAACCAACAAAATAGCAATGCCAACTGTTGTCAGTAATCTCCATCAATTCACGTTGGCAGTAGAGCCTGCCTTGACATTGAATTTTGGTCACCCAATGTCACAACCTAAATTTAACCAAATATCAGTGTTGATCCCTATAGTAGGCAGACAAAGGCAGGCTTCTCATTTCCAGCAAATAGCTGTATCCGACTCATATTGATGTTACATTGAGCATTAATTAATATTTGCACCCCTTTTACTATCATACTGTCCATGAAATAAAAATATAACATCTACTCATCTACTTATTTGTGATGCCCAGCCCCTAGAGGATGTACAAGTAGCTGCACTTCCCATGGTTTCTAAACTTTTAATGGCTGACAAAACATAAGGCATAGATGCAGCAGGGCACTTTATAATTAACCGAAGCCATTACACTGACCGTCGGGCAGCATGTACATGGACACCATGCGGCTTATCTTTATTTTTAGGCAACTGGTCTATTTTTTTGTTGTCTTGATGTGAAGCTTCGTGGTCAACTGGAAAAAACTACATAGAACTGTTAAAAAAACAATACAGTTTGTTTGTAGCATATACCTTATCGTACAAGATACAATGCAACACAGCAGAGCAACCATGTGGGTGATTTTATATTTCACGTTAAAGTAAATCCATCAAATCAACGCATTCACAATCCTGTAGTTAAAATGATCCGGTTAATTAATTCACAATCTCAGAACCCATCAGCTATCAGTGTGACGACGATAAGCCTCTGGGGGACTTCATCTACCATGTGTAGGTCATTTTGGCTAATCTCTGTAAACAGATATCTGCATATGAATGCAGATAAATTTGAAAAAAATAAAATCTAATTTAAATTAAATCATGGTCAGACGATAGCTGATAGGCTTCGAAGTTGTATCACAGCCAGTGCGTTCTGCCGCTCCACACAGATTGTTTACCTGCTGTTTAAATGTGACTGGTCATACTACTCGGCCTGCAAAAGGAAACATGCACAATTCCGATACCAAAATCTTGTCCCATTGAGCAGATTCTGCATACATATGCAGATACCTGTTTATAGAGATTACTTCAATAATCAGTTAATATAGCCAACACCTCCAAACCCTGCATAACCAACTGCATTGGCAAAACTTGTGCACACAGTAAAGCTGGCACACAACCACACCCTACAAAGATGGAGTCTGTAAAAAATCCATCCCATCTGTGCCCCATGTCTTTTGTCTGTAAGCCTGAGTTCAAACACAGTTTGGTTCTATGATCCAGGCTTATTGAAGCATAATGTAAGTGTTCTCATGTTTTGTGAAGACACATGGAAAGCACGTCCAATACCAATTTTGGTCTTGACACACAGTTCAGGACAGGCGCCAGCAGAAATCCAGTCTTTTCAGCAGTTGTTACATGGTGCAGCGTACAGATGAGCTCAAGTTCAAGGACTCCTCCACTGTAAAAAGACCTGAGTGAATTCTCGGAACTGTCAAACCACTGCTGGCCTATCTCACTGCCAACACAAAGACTTTGTCTTTGCACTCGACAGAGGAACAGAATCAATCTTAGAGTTCGACACTGACTCTGCACACTCTCGAGCACAAACACATTTTACAGACATTCTGCACACCACTACAATCACACACACATACACTTTTCCAGCCATTGAACTTGCTCCCATACACAGATTCAAAGGTGTTTTTTCACCCTGTAGCAGAACTGATCCATTTGATTCATGTGTGATTGTCTTCCCTCCTTTGTCTTCACCTCCTGCCCTCTATAAGAAATGTAATGTTTTCTTTCTCTCACTTCTTTACTTCTCTTTTTCTTCTCTCTTTCTCTCTTGTAGCTTTATGACTCTTTACTCAGTTTCCCTCTCTCCTGCCGGCATGGGGTAAATGAGCATATCGATAGCTGCCTACTCTGTCTGGTGTTTCAATTCAGTCAGAAAGGAGTGCAGAATTCCTGAATCTTTTTTTCCTTGAGAATATTTCTGAATGTATGAGTGGAATCTCAATGCGTTTATTTGGCATAGCGAATTGAAATTCAGATAGACTCCAGTCAGCTCTGTTGCCTGTCCACACACACACACACACACACACTTTGCGTACACACACAGGGCTCCCTGCTCATTACCCTATCTCCATTGCTACCCATCAGTAGCGCCACCTCTAGTAGCATACATACATCACTGGCATACAGCACACTCTGTCATGTGTGAAATGGGCTGTGGTTGATCCCTGCCCTGGGAGAGGAGAGGAGAGACGAGAGTGTTTTCAGCAGACGAGATGAGAGCAGCTCTCTGAAGAGGAGGGGAGGAAAGCAAAAAAAAAGAGGAGTTGCAGAAAGGACATGAGGGAAAAGGGGGAATGGACAGAGAGAGGACAGAATAACAAAGAATGAGATACGAGGAGATTTCCAGCAGAATAAATGTGAAGAGGAATGAGAGAGAGAGAGAGTAGAGGAGGAGAAATGAGATGAAAAGAAAGCAATGTGGGGAGAATAGCTTTGAGAAGAGGGGAGAGGAAGATGATGGGATAGAGGAGGTAGCAGAGAGGAATTTAATAAAAAGAGTAGAAAAGAGAAAATGATGAAGGAGACAAAGGAGGGAGAAAGCAGGAAAGATTGCCACGTTTCAGACTTCTGAATCACGACCCACATCTCAGATTTTTATCAGTGATTTAATGGAGCAGAAATGATTAGTTGATTAATTGATCGACATAAAATTATTCACAACTATTTTGATAATTGGCCTTGGCTGCCGTTGCTATGGAGAACAAGCAAATTATGCTGCATTTCCCCGGCATGGAACGGCACAGCACAGCTCGACTCAGATCACTTGGAACAATTCTCTTTTGGTTTTCCATTAGCAATAGTGAGTAGTATAGCGATAGCGAATAGTGCCTGGTACTTTTTTTGGGTATCACGACGTCCAAGTGACACTGCGGACTACTCTTTGGTCAGGGAGAACTGTCACAAGAATAAGGGGTGGATCTTCCTAGAGCGCCACCCAGAGGGGGTGCACATTTTTTACTAACAATCAAAAAAACAACATGATCCAAAGATCTAATGCTTACAGTTGGTCTGTAGTAGGGGCACCACGTCTTCGGTGCTAGGGGAAGCTTACTCAGAGTGCTGATGTGCTAGGTCCTGCACTGTCTAGAATCATCACTTGCCCAACAAGGGACATCCTGCACGGACCTAGTGAAAGGATGTTTTTCATTCATTGACCCAGATTGGAAATAAAAATGTTAGCCCGCCTGTGGTCAATTGAGGAAGTATAAACTTTCCTTTGTTTGGTTGCTGATGAAAGGATCCATTAAGGATAAATCATGGTAGTGTCATGCAGCATTGCTATGATAATCATCTTAGAATCCTGCTTACATTGAGGAGGCACTACTGTATCTGCAGTGAGAAATGAAATTGATGAAAATACGTGAGGCCTCATTTATAAAGCTTGCTTACGCACAAAACGGGGCTTGAAAGTGGCGTACGCCACTTCCCACGCAAAGGTTGTGATTTATAAAAATAAACTTGGCGGGAGAATGTGCGCACCTGTAAGCAAACTCTGAGTCATGCGTGTGCACATTTTGGAGACACTGGGAAGTGGCGACGCAGACGGCGAGGTGGAGAAGTCGAATCAGATTTTTATTGATGTCTCACTCAAATTTAATGTCATGCTATATCCACCTTAGATCCATGTTATCATTGAAATTAAATCCAGCAGCCTTATTTTGCGCTTGGAGTGAGTGATAATTGTTTCATAAAAACGTTGTAAAATCCAACTCAAATCCTGAATTGAAATTCTTTCTAAATACGTATTTAATCCGCACTGCCTCTAACGTCTCATTGTCCACTCTGTGAGCGCAGGAGGGGGAGAGGACGGCGCGACTGCATGGAATATATTTATTTATTTAGCTAAATATTTCCAGTGCATTTATCATGTCTCGAAATACAGCCATTAAGCACAACCGTTACACTCATTTCATCAGCCCTACTTAGACATGTGCTGTTCATGACAAAACCGGCATGAAGAAACGTGTTCGCCTATTACACTTTCATCTTTGAATTGTATTTCAAATTACACGTTGTATTTTGGGACAGGGATACCACTGGTTCATGCTGTAATTCAGGCCGGGTGTCTGATCAGACTAATTGCCATAAACATATAAATACTGCGGTGACCCTCGTGCGTAATTGCGCAAGATGGCACTGGCACATACTCCTTTTTGCCTCCACCTTTAATAAATGTGATTCTTTATGTCGCACATCAATGTCAAACATCCTCAAATTTAAAAGCAACACATTAACTACATGTTGGTAAAGGAGTAGAAATATTTGGTCTACCTTTAGATCAGACCACTTTTTTTTTTTTTTTGTCACTGTCCGTGCAGTCCCACAGACACAGCTGACAGCATCAGCAGCGTTGATGTGTTGCCACTTTTTTTGCTTTCTTTTATTAGTGATCCCGCTGCTGTGGCCACCAAATAAAATCTTTCTTCAGTCCTCCACCTCCCGTTAAAGGGTCTCTAGCTCAGTCTCGGAGAAATTCCGTTTTTTGGTTCGTTTCTCACACCTTTCGCCGTGACTCACAACGAGAGAACACTCGCATGCCGGCTTATTTATATGCAGATCGCATTCATGAGGTGATTTGCATGACCATTTATGGTTGAACTAGGGCGTGTAGAGGGCGGAATATGAGGCAGATCTGGGTGCGCACAACTCCAGGAGGTCTGTGATTTATAAAGAGAACATTGCGTGCAAGTGTGCGTGCGCACGGTTTTATAAATCAGATTATTTTTTCGCACACGCCATTTTCAGCTTTTGGGCACACGTCAACTTTTAGTATGAATCCTAAGCACTCTTTTATAAATGAGGCCCCTGGTACCTAAAGCAAGTCGAGCCACGTCAAGCTTGGAAACTTGGTCTCACAGAAATGTACGAAATGCCCACGACTTTTTGTCCTCGGGGAGGTGGATGGGTCAATAAACACCAGACTTTCACCCAGGAGGCCACTGTTTGTATCCCATGTGGAACTGAAAGTCAATGTGGACTTCTTTTAACTCAACTTATGTCACTTTACAACATACTTACCAACCGTATGTAACAAGCATAGTGATTTTAATCAAAAACACAATCTTTTTCTAAACCGAACGCAGTAACTTGGTGCCTAAACCCAACTGTGCGGCCACAGTGAAATTTCAACACAATATGTGCCGCCACCACGTCATGCAGTGCTTAAAGGTTGTGGGCATTTCATGTATTTTTGTGAAATCATGTTTGGAAATTCAGCATTAGAGGCACAATTCTAATTTGTAGTGAACTTAGAATGGTCGTAGTTGCAGTGTTGTACATAACACAGTGCCATAGTTGCTAAATTCATCAAAAATTGACCCAGAATCTGAAACTAAATTAACCCAGGCTACAAATTGTATTGTCAGTTTCTCAACAGCCTAATCTTTACCACCTGTCCACTGTTGGTGGCAGTGGTTAGTGGTGACAATGCCATCCACTACTGTTATGCCAATATTAGGACGTGGTTCCTCAAGAGAAACAGTTGGTGACTAATATTCCTGTCAGGTGCCAGTAAGTCATTGCAGAGGAAGAGGACACAACAAGATGACATACTTAAAAGAGCGCCAGCCAAACCTCTAATGAATGAAAATCATGTGGAAAACATGATGGAAATGTGACATTTCTGTTTGTTTCATGTATTAATTTGAGGGAGGTTACAGTCTCCTCCAAGCCTTGGAAGTGCTCCAGCTATGACTCACCCAAAATTGTCTATGGATGAAATAAATGAAGCTTTTTTTGTCTGGAACCATGTGCACCCAAAATAGCTCCACACAGTGCAACTTAATGCCAAAGCCAGAAAAATGACAAAAATGAAATGGCAAGTCAGTCTGATTATCAGACTACAAAAAAAGAGGCAGACAGATGAAGATAAGGGCGTAGGAAAGGAGGAGAAGAAGAGGGCAGATGAGACGGGAGGAATGGAGGAGTTTGGAACTGGGAAGATGACAAAGACAGAATAACAAAATGAGGAGAAAATCTCTAAGTAGACGAGATGAAAGTAAATCTGAAGAGGAGAGGAGGAGCGCAGGACAAATGTGGAAAAGGGAGGAGAGGAGCGGTGGAGATGTTGGCGAGATGAGAGGAGTCGAAGATGGGATAGGAAACCAAAGATTATGAATATGGAAAAGTGAATGACAGCACTGTAGAAAAGAAAAGCAGCCGAAGTTTTTAGAGGGTACGAGGAGATGAAGAGAGTTCGACAGAGAGGACGGACGGCTTTAGAGGAGGGACGGATGTTTAGGAGAGGAATGAGAGAGCAAGCATTGAGAGACCAGCACAGACAGAGAGAGAGAGAGAGTGTGGCACTGCACCACTCTGCAGCAGCAACACTGACTGACAGCCATAGCCTGACTACTGACTGTCTGTCTGTCTGTACTGACTGACTGACTGGCTGGATGCAGCAGTGTCCCCACAGCTTTGCCCTTCTCTCCGCCTCCCTCCCTGTGTCTGTCTGTCTCCCTCCCTCTCTGTCTCTCAGCAATGCAGCATTAAGTTGGTCTGGATTAGAGAGAATACTTATGATTTGACTTTTTTTTTTTTTTTTTTTTTTTTTAAGAAAAAAAAAGCTGTTAGTGATGCTGTTTTCAGGCCATGTGGTAGTAAACAACATCTCTCTGCTGAATGTTTCACCAGTGCAGCATATGAATCAAAAAAAGGATCAGCGCTTGCACAGATTCCAGCTGGAGATGTCCTGTATTGTCTTTTGTTAGTGTATCCAGTGCTTGTTACAACATAAAATCCTCACCACAGTCTTTACTCGTCTAACCTTGAGTCCGTGTCCTTTTCTTTCCCCCCAGCACTCTGTAAACTTTGTTTGCGGAAGAGCGCGATACAAATAAAGTTATCATTATCACCTCCAACGCTCAAATCGCCCCTGACGAGATTAAAACACATTTCATCGCTGTTGAAAGCAACGCGGCGCTCAGAGCGTCAGATAGCCCATAAAAGCACATAAACACTCGTCTCGTGGTCCCCCTTCGCTCGTGCATTATTATCCTCTGGAGTGAAAGGAAAGATAAATGACATTGAGATACAACGGCAGACTTATGGGCTGATAAAGAGGCCATAATATGTCTGACCAAGTGTCCTTCTTCCTCCACTGGGTCATACATGATTATCTTTAGAGGGAAGGGACCTTTAGATAACTCTCCGATAGGATCGTCACAGCAACCGGGGAACCCAGCTTAACAAAGTAGTAACATTTGTTGGCTCTGCTACTGCAATGCAGCACTATGTTGTCCTCTCTGCTCCTCTGCTCTCTCCCTCTTCTCTCTGTCTCTCCCTCCCTCACTCTGTCTCTCACCCTTATCTCCCTACCATAACACACTACTACTGCTTTACTTTCCTTGCTCGAGGGGAGTCAGATGTAGAAATGACTCTAACATTAACCACATCCAGAACCTGTTGTGGTGTTTCATGTAAATAGGAGTGCAATGTTATGTGTGTGTGTGTGTGTGTGTGTGTGTGTGTGTGTGTGTGTGTAGACGGGGTGGGGGGAGTTGGAGAGATGCAAAGCCTGCAGAGATAAGCCGGGTTAAATTGTGCGTACAAGCTATAAGCTGGCTTTCGTCTGGGAGTGAATGCACTTTTCTCCTCCTCTTTCTCTTTCGGCATATTTATCACGCAGTCTGTCATGTTGAATCAATAGACTTCCATCTCCTACATAACTTTTCCTTTATGTGGGAGTTCATCAACTACAGTGTAGTTAAGCACAGATCGGTCACAGACAGTGGCTGCATTGAACTTGAATCAGAAAGACAAGTGCAGGTTGCGGTGAAGATAACTACAAACAACGTCTCTGCTTAATCACTTTGATGCCATGGTTACGCAGCTCTTCAGTGAGGAAGAAGCCGTCATATCAGCATCTACTAAATGTCAAAATGTTTTGCTGACTGAGTGAATATCTGCCTCCCTACATCTCTCACTGTGTCTGACTGTCAGGCTGACTGTTTTTGGCTGATTCTCTGTCTGATTGTCTGTCTCGTCTGTCTCGTCTATCCATTGGTGTGTTCGAGGCAGGAGGCAGCCTCCACAGCTGAGTGCTGGAGACAGAGGTCACTTAGGCCACAGAATTCTAATCCAAAAGACCTCACTTCTCTCTCAAAATTTTTTTTAACTTTTTTTCCCTAAAAGGGGACCTATAATGCTTTTTCATATTTGGTGTTAAGTTTGTGTATAATAAAGAATGTTCATATTAAATGTTAATATTAAACCTGGCCAGAGTTTCAGTAATAAGTATACATATGCAAAAGTAATCCCTGTGAGCAAAAATCTCAGGTTTCCTACATTCCTAAACACTCTTTTCAACAGTTATGTCTACTCTGGCTACAGTAGGTGCTGCTAGCTGGCTGCTAGCTAGCTAGATTGAGGTTTTCAAATGTAAACATTGAAGAAAAGATGGAGACGAATGAGCAACTGAGATAGCATCCTGCTAGCCATTGTAAAGGTGTTGGAAAAACACCTCCATACCACATCAGATGGTATGATATCACAGAGGATATCAGGAACTGTAATATCCTTGGATTCACCGAAACTTGGCTAAATCATGGACAGCGCCATGACTCTTTGTATGCCGATCTGAAAGAGCAGAGGACTCTGTCCAGAAAAGAAGAGGAGGCGTGTGCTTTACTGTGAATAAGGATGGGTGTGCCATTGGGAATATGAGCTGCTGTCCTGTTGCTGTTCTGGATCACTGCTATGCACCGCTCAGCAGTGCTGCCCATGTTTGGGAGAAGCGACCATGCAGCTGTCTTGCTGAGGTCGAGATATGTGGACAGTTAAATCATTCCATAACCAGAAACCATGGATTACCCGAAACATCTGGAAACATGGACAATTATAAAACAGCAGCCAACAATGTAAGAAGATGCAAAAAAAAAGGACTAAATTACAGTGTACAAGTCAAAAGAGCTGATGGGTTCACATTTCTCTGGAGATGTACCTTGTATGTGTGCTATGTGACAAATTAATATTGATTGATTCATTGTATGACATCATAATGTGTAGTATTTTCTCATATAGTCATCTGCTCTAGGCACGTTACTGCTGCAGAGGTTACAGTCTATAGCCTACACTGCTAAATTAAGCTACATGCTAACATTACGGAAACGTAAACTTTGTTGCTTGTGTTGTTAATTTCTTCACGATTTTCTTGTTGGAACAGGCTTTTCACGGTAAAAAATGCATTACAGCCATTCGGCTGGCTGCAGTGGTGCAGAGATGCTAAGAAATGAAGACCTTAAATACAAGAATGATCCTAAAAATGAGCATGATAGGTCCTCTTTAAAGCAGTGGTTCATTTTATAGTTTTACCAGTATTTTGGTTGCAGAAAAAACAGTTGCGTTTCTAATAACAATAATAATAATAATAATAATACATTTTATTTGTATTGCACTTTACATTTTAGCAATCTCAAAGTGCTACAGAGTAGAAAAAAAAAATAAAACAGTTAGAATGAATACAATTTAAAAATTATTAAAAATGATTACAGGCAATAAATAGTTGAAAGGAGAACCTATAAAAGACATTTAGCAGAATGCTTTTGTAAAAAGATAGGTTTTTAGGTCTCGTTTAAAAACATCAGTAGTCTGTGGGGCCCTGAGGTGTTCAGGGAGGGCGTTCCACAGCCTCGGAGAAGCACAGGAAAAGGCCCGGTCACCCATGGTGCGGAGCTTGGTTCTGGGAGCTGGGAGGGTGTTTGTGGTTGCAGAACGGAGGATGCATGAGGAGGTCTGGGGGGTGAGGAGTTCCTTGAGGTAAAGGGGGGCATGTCCGTGAATGCACTGGTGGGTGAGGAGGGAGACCTTGTACTCAATTCTGAGTGGGACAGGGAGCCAGAGAAGCGGTTTCAGGATGAGGGTGATGTGATTATGTTTGCGCACCCTCATCAGGATCCTGGCAGTGCTGTTCTGGATGTATTGTAGTCTCTGTATGCTCTTGCCAGAGATCCCGATGAGGAGTGCATTACAGTAGTCCAGCCTGGAGGAGACAAAGGCGTGGACGAGCTTCTCTGCATCTGCCAGGGTGAGTGTTGGACGGAGTTTGGCAATGTTCCTGAGGTGGTGGAATGAGGTCTTGCAGAGGTGTTTGATGTGGGTGTCAAAGGTGAGTTGAGAGTCCATTTTAACACCCAGGTTGGTGACAGATATGGAAAGGGGGATGTTTTGGCCAGAGAAAGTGATACTGGTGATGGTGGAAGAGCGGAGTTGATGTGGTGTGTCGACTAGGATGGCTTCCGTTTTGGAACTGTTAAGCTGAAGGAAGTTGAGCTTCATCCATGCCTCTATCTCCTCCAGGCAGGTGGTCAATGTGGATGTTCGCAGGGGAGCAGAAGAAGTGGGGGTTGTCCTGAGGTAGAGCTGTGTGTCATCAGCATAACAGTGGTAGGATATCCCATGCTTGCTGATGACATTGCCCAGAGGGACCAGGTAGAGGGAGAAGAGGGTGGGGCCCAGCACTGAACCCTGAGGGACACCACAGGTGACGTTGTGGGTGTGTGATTTTGCTTTGCCCAGGACGACGTGCTCGGTTCTGTCAGTCAGATATGAGGTGAACCACTTGTGTACATTTTCTGAGAGTCCAATGGTGTATTGCAGGCGGTGGAGGAGGATGTTGTGGTCAGCTGTATCAAAAGCAACTGTTAGGTCCAGGAGGATGAGTAGAGAT
Source organism: Epinephelus moara (assembly GCF_006386435.1). Lineage (NCBI taxonomy): Eukaryota > Metazoa > Chordata > Actinopteri > Perciformes > Serranidae > Epinephelus > Epinephelus moara. The sequence continues at coordinate 9,347,111 of NC_065511.1, read as the reverse complement.
GGGGAGCCGGTGTCTGCTGCCATCAGGAGGTCATTGGTGACCCTGACCAAGGCTGTTTCTGTGCTGTGGCCAGGGCGGAAACCAGACTGAAACTTCTCAAAAAGGTTATTGTGTTTGAGGTGATCCTTAAGTTGTGCTGCAACTGTTTTTTCTAGAACTTTTGACAGAAATGGAAGATTGGAGATGGGCCTGTAGTTGGAGAGGACTTCTGGATCCAGAGTGGGTTTTTTCAGTAGTGGTCTGATGACAGCAGTTTTTAAAGCAGATGGGATATGGCCGGCCAGGAGGGAGTGGTTTATGATCTTGGTGATGAATGGAGAGATGGCAGAGATGTTGGCCTTCAGCAGGGCTGAAAGGAAAGGGTCCAAGGCACAGGTGGACGGCTTCATTTTTCTGATGACGTCCTCCACCTCTTCCTGTGTGACATAGGAGAAGGAGCAGAGGGGCTGGACAATCTCAAACAGTCAGTCGGCAGTTGGGGGACAGGACAGCAGTGGTGGAGAGGTGTGATGTGCATGTTGCACCTCTCCTCGGTGGCCTCAGAATGGGAGGGTGAAGGGGGTTTGAGAAGGTGATTTATTGTTGAGAAAACACGCATTTATTGGTTTGATTTACCCAACTGACAGACGTCTCAATTCACGAGTATAAAATGCTGTGGTGTGTTTGCCTCTCGCTCATCCGTCCTCACCTTGACTCAAGCATCCCAGCCTTTGTCCAAATTACTTTTTCTCCATTCAGTTTCTGACAAAGACGGTGGGGGGCAGTGATGTTAAATTCAAGCTTCCAGACACTCCTTCAGAAAGCTTAAAGCTATAGTTGGTAATGTTGGAGAGCTAGCAAGATTTGAAAGCGGCACCTCCTCTCAGCTCCACCCCCTCCTCCCCTCCCGTCAGTGCTCCGTCCAAAGCCACGGCCCCACAAATTTGAACGCGCATCCTGCACTGCAGTAGAAGTCAGCAGGGCAGAGGAGAGCCTTAACAAATCCCCCCAAAGCAAACAAATAATTACCTGTCTAACAGAAAGACAGCAACCTCTGCATCACATTTCAGGCCCTTCAGCTCCCTCAGTTGTCTCCACCGTTCAAAAGCTGCACGGATGTTGATGTGTGGTTTGTCCTCTCGCTTTATCCAAAGCCTTTTTCATCGCAGCCTTTTCTGCCTCCAACTTTCTTTTCTCAGCCTGTTTAGTGGGGCGAGCCGTTACAAGTAACGCTGGAAGTGGTACTTTTGGCTGCATTTTCTCTGCCATTGTTCAGCAAACTCCTGCTAACTCGGCATTTCTGCTGAGGAGTGTGCTGAATATTTCTGGCAAGGGTGACACGTGATGAGTGCACGCAGGGAGGAGGGAGGGAGGGACGGAGGGGGGCTCGTGCAGGACGAGACATGAAGGCATCTGATTGGTTCTTTCCATTCGCACAGAATGGCAGGGATTGGTCAGAGTTTTTACAGGCCTGCAGCTGCCACAGAGATCTGATTTTTTTCATTCCTTTTTCTGAACACATTATGTATTGACTACACTCAGGATGGAAGGACCATTTCACCCAGTATAACAAGAAGTGTTTCTGAACAGGATTATCAACTATAACTTTAAATCACTGTTGCTAAGTGTTTGTTTTTCTATAGCAAAGGCGAAAGTAGGGAGACAAATATGAAGAAGTTGCTAGACAAAAAAATAGATAAAAATACCTAATTTGACATCTCTAAAGGCTGTTATTGCATGGACACAGTTTTCTACTAACAGTCCTACAATGCAATGCGTCACATTTTGTTGGTACAAAATTACCATTGTGCAACTCTACAGCTGTCAGTGATGACGCAAAAGGATTTTTAAGTGTCCCAAATCTCGATTTACTTCTCCCTATAGAGTAAACTACTGAGTGTCTGTTGAATGCAGAAAAGTGATTGAGTGAAATAGGGACTGAGGGAGGGATTTTGAACACAACCCAAGTGTTATGTTATCTTGTTATATTTGGTGCACATCACTGAAAAATCAATTTTGATAGCATAATTTTTAACCTGTAGGCTAAAAGAGTTATGAAGTTTTTATGAGGTTTTGATGTTATCAAGTAAAATGTCTTCAGACTCTTTATTTGAGTTGAACTAAAGTCTAAGTTCTTTGACACAAGTCCACACCTCTGCACACAACTCACACATACACACACACACACGTTCAGTATCTTCTCTACCAATAGCCGTAGGTCACGCTGGCTGTGAGAGCTCTCCCTTCTTTCTGTCCATTCCCACCCACCTTTGTCTGCTCATTCCTCCCTCCCTCTCCGTTTGCCACTGTCTCACTCCCTTTTTTTATTCTCATTATCTCTTGCTCTGTCTCGATCCCCCTTTTTCTCACTCTGTCACTTTCCCTCTGCCTTCCTCTGTCATTATTCTGCCCACATGTCTAGACTGAAGAGAAAACTTTTGCTGCTTGCGTGCATGATATCTGTGTGCGGTGGTGTGCGTCTGACACTTACTGTGTGTGCTTTGCTGAGTACTTTACGTGTAGTTCAGTCTTCGTTTCAGTGTAAGAGAGAATTGAGATTCAGTATGGAGCTGAAAGGCAGACCTGGTGAATGTAAAGACTCTTGCTATATGAAGGATTCTCATTATCTTGTGCAGTGAAATGACCATCAGGGCTGGTTCTATTACAGCACAAGAGCTAAATTAAAACCCTCAGTTAGTGTAAGGCACTTAACCATTCTATAGCTGTATATGATCAAACTACATATGGCTTACAGCACTTAAAGAACCATTCTCACAAGTTATTTCTCATTTATAGGGATGGATCTCCTTCTTTAGGAATTAGCAGTGTAAAAAAACAACAAGTTTAAAGAATGTCTCTTCCTCCAGGGAAGTGTAAATTAGGTATAATGAGAGAAACAGATGAAATAGGAAAGCATGTCCTTGATATAACCTGTGCTGATGTTGAATGATTTAACTTTTGACCAGGATTTTGTTTATGTTTGAAGAGGCTGCTGCAAGTCAATCAGAAACATGTATTGTCTGTGGCTACAGTCGGAAAGCCTTTGATTGAGCTCGGTTTGACGTACACTCCCACTCCAGGTGATGAAGCTCAAATGAAATCAGTATGCTGTTCCATCATGATTTGGTGTGTACCCTGGTGAGCTGTCAGGTTAGTGTTGCCTTCTGAATCCAGATGGAAGGGCCACTGTTCCCTTTGTGCGTTATTGCTCAGCCTCCAATTTACTTATTAAGTTATCAGACAGAATCACAATAACCTACAGGTGTAAGACATACACCACATAACTAGGGCTGTAGCTGACTCAGCATTATGTCAGTCAATTAAGATTTGACTTTTCAATATGAATATTCGACTATTTGTTCCATTTTTTTCGCATAGAGGTTGAGAGTGAAATGAAATATATAGAAAACAAGCCAACTATGTTAATGATGGGAATGTGCAACTTTTTTTGCCAACACTAGATAGCAAACAAAAGCTGAAGACTGCATTATATTAAGCTGCTGTGAGCTTTGCCACGTCTGAGCAGAAGGCAGAAGACAACATGATGTCAGAGCCTGACGAGGGCCTCTCCTCCTCTGGGTAGCTGCGACCGTGTATGCAGCTGTCTGTTCCGGACTGATGTTTTGAATCTCTGACATTCAGGGTGCAGCCCTATACATAACTGCTACAAAATTAGCAACACCCCAATTTCTTCCCCTCTCTATCCCTCCTAACATTTCCTGGTCATTTCTCTACTATGGACTCTAAGAAAAAGATGCAAAACACTCAGAAAGTAATCAATATATGAGAGCCCAACAGATACTGGATTTTAGAGCTGATAGTAATATCAATACTATCAATACTAAAATCTCATAATAATCAGCCAGTATTCTTTTTATACCTCTGTGCTGGTGACAGACTTGGTCTTAGTAAAGATGATTTTAAAACTAGTGCTAGACCGAGAAATTAGTCAAGTTTTATTTTCCATATGTTTCATTGGTTTGTCAAAGACTGGTCTAACACAGCTGCAGTATGAGCATGTTGACTGTAATAAATTCATCTAACAGCACTGACCTATGGGCTCTGATACACTGTGAAACTTCTCTCTGTTGTTGTGTCATGTAACCAATGCGATATGTGACTCTTAGTGTGTGTGTGTGTGTGTGTGTGTGTGTGTGTGTGTGTGTGTCCACGTGTTTGTCTGAGACAGTTTGTCCTGCCCAATTTTTGCAGGTGTGATAGGACAGCAGGTGATTCATTACGCTCGCTCTCAGGAAGAGCATTTTGAGGTAATGGACTGTTGTTGGTAATTACATATTCCTGTCCTCTGGAGGGAGGCCTGAATTTCCTCCAGCATCACAAAGCACACACTGTGTGACCACATGTGTAACTGTGACACAGACCATCAGCTTACCAGGATAAAAGCCCAGCTGTAATGTTGGGGACCTCTGTGGTGTTCAAAACTGAGTGTAAATCTGAAAAATTCTAGGGACTTCCACAGGAGTCAGTTTATGGCTGTACAGCCAAACGCTGCTTTGGTTTTGATCGGCTACTTTTATGTGAATGGATGTAAAGATAAGATGAAGCACGGGTACAAATTTAATTTGTATTCTAAATGAAGAAGTTCCAAAAGTGCTAAATGTCCAAATCCCATAATTATTTACCTGTCAGACAATCTCCACTGCTGTCACATGTTAGCAGCAAAAACAGCAAGGCCATAATAAAGACAATATGTGATAGAACTCATCTGGAGTGTAACCTCCTGATTAAAACAGTTTCTGTTAATTAAAAAGTTTGTGAAACAATTACGTAGAGAAAAATATAAAAATGAGGAAAAAATGGAGAAGAAAAAGAAATAAGTCACCTAAAATTAAAAGTTAATCGTGTTTTTCAAAGATTACTGTGACTTTTTTAATGCAATTTAGCCACGTTCAGCAGGCACTGTATTGCTGATTAAAGGGATTGAGTGACATTTCCAAGCTGCCGTTCATTTGAAATTTGTTATTTTGCTGCGGTGTGTCACTGACATTTTATGCTTTAAGGAATACCATGACATTTTGGATTTGAGCCTGTTCTTTTTGTTTTGTTTTGTTTCCCAATGTCTTTACCCAGCACATTGTATGAAAAAAGTGTGTGCTTTAACACTGCAGTTAGGTCATGAAACATCACTCAGTGGTGTCACATCACCCTTTAACACCCCTCTGCAACTGCAAATGAAATGTGTTTTTTACGGGAGACTTGGTCTTGTCAGTTTCAGGAGAATCTCCCAGTTAAAATTTCATGTAGGCTCGGTAGTATATCGATATTATATTAATAAGGCTTGATATCGTCTTAGGTTTTTGATATTGTAAATGTATCATGTCAATATAATATTATATAGAATATAATAATCTAATAACAATTTTTATTTATTTTTTATTTTTTTTTACTAATATAGGGATTACAATTTAGTAATTTATCCTCCTGTATTATTACCTCCGCCAAGGAGGTTAATTTTGCAGTTTTGTTTGTTTGTCAGTAGAATTATGAAAAACCTACTAGCCCTATTTTTATGAAACTTGATCAAAAGGTGCATGTAGCATGAGTCAAGGAAGATGCCATTTAAATTTGGAGCTGATCTGAATCACAAGGCCGATGGACAAATTAATTTCCTTTTCTGTAAGATTGATAGGGCATTTGGCCTTGGCAGAATAAATGTCATACATCTTAAAATGCAGTTGATGGTGGTTAAGTTCTGTAATTACAAAACCAAGCCAATTATAGAAATATGATGACTCCATATCAAAATCCATATGTACAGGTAACAGTAATCCTCAGAGTAACCCAAGGCAAGGCAAGGCAAGTTTATTTGTAGAGCACAATTCGTACACAAAGTAATTCAAAGTGCTTTACAGAACAAGAAAATGCATTAAAATCACAATACAAAATAAAAACATAAATAATCATTATAAAATGAACTTTAAAAGAGAAGAGTGCAGATAAGATCCTTTCAGTCATATGCACAGTGAAATAGAGCTGTTTTGAGCCTAGATTTGAACATTGTCAGAGTAGAGGCCTGTCTCACATCTTCAGAAAGACTGTTCCAGATTTTAGCTGCATAAAACTGGAATCCTGATTCCCCATGTTTAGTCCTGACTCTGGGCACCAGCAGGAGGCCGGTCCCTGAGGTCCTCAGAGTCCGAGATGGTTCATATGGCACTAACATGTCAGAGATGTACTTTGGTGCTAGGCCGTGGAGAGACTTGTACACAAGCAGAGCTGCTTTAAAGTCTATTCTCTGAGCCACAGGAAGCCAGTGTAGAGACCTGAGCACAGGACTAATGTGCTCGTACTTCCTGGTTCTGGTCAGGACCCGAGCAGCAGCATTCTGGATGTACTGCAGCTGTCTTACGGCCCGTTTGGAGAGGCCAGTGAGCAGGCCGTTACAGTAGTCTAACCTACTAGAGACAAATGCATGGATAAGTCTCTCCAAGTCAGGTTTAGACACTATACCTTTGATTTTGGCAATGTTTTTTAGATGGTAAAAAGCTGCTGATGTTATTGATTTGATGTGGCTGTTAAAGTTCAAGTCTGAGTCCATTATTACCCCGAGATTTCTAACCTGATTTGTAGGTTTTAGAGAGAGAGACTGGTGGTGACTGCTGACACTTCCTCTTTGTTTCTGTGGACCAAATACGATGACTTCAGTCTTGTCTGAATTTAGCTGGAGAAAGTTGTTTTGCATCCACACACTGACCTGTTGGATGCAGTGACAGAGTGAATCCACTGGTCCATATTCACTTGCTGTCAGTGAGACATAGATCTGAGTGTCGTCTGCATAATTGTGGTAGGACACATTATTACTTTGTATTAACTGGCCTAAAGGCAGCATGTAGAGATTGAACAGAAGATTGAACAGAACCCACATGTAGTTGCTCAAACTTTGTACACAAAGCAGCCGTTTAGGGGCTATTTAATCTGCAACATATTTTTAGAATGGTTTTCTAAAAGTGTGATGATGGTATGTTGATCTAATACTCATTTATTTAGTATGTATTCATTTATTTTGCTATCCCACCAGTACAGTGTTGTAGCTGCTGGTCCTTCCCTTCCTGCTGATAGCCTGTTTCCCTTCAGTGACATTGGCGAGTTCTGTCCCTCCAGCTGTACAGACAGGACAGTGTGTCCATGCTGTGTGGTTTTCACTGTGGTCTACACACTCAGACAGGACACTGATGAGAAACCTGACCTTCACTACATTAGAGGTGGTGTGTGTGCAGAGCTGTGTGTGCGTGCAGGCCTGTGTGTGTGTGTTGTAGGTGTGTCTGTGGCAGGATGACAGCACAGTGTGTTGTAGTACTTACTTGTCAGATATAGGGTGAGGGTGGGAATGGACTTATAATAAGTCTGCACAGAGGGAGGATGATTTGTGTGTGTGTGTGTGTGTGTGTGTGTGTGTGTATGTGTGGTTTAGCAGCAGATGACAGGCCAGTGCTAGGCTCCTGCAGTTGCTTTTGCCACTTTTCTTTTAGCTCATCACAACACCTTGTGGCTGGCTTGTATTTGACACACTGGTGTGTGTGTGTGTGTGTGTGTGTGTGTGTGTGTGTGTGTGTTGGCTTGCCTGCACATCCGTTCTCTGGTCAGTGGTTTAGGTCTCTAACCAAAACCACAGTCCAGGCGATAGTACAGACAGATAGTTGACCTCCTGCTTTTAAAACCAGGCCATTTGATAAATATTTTGTTTTGGATTGGTTGGATGTACATTTGGTTTGCAAGTATGCATGTGTATGTACATGGTGTCATGTGTTAAATTACTCCTTTCAATTATAGTTATGGCATGTAAAACGATGTTACACTCTGAAAATAGAATGACTGGAAATTGTTCTGTGAGAAATAACTTCAACACTACGTTGGAATAAAAGATATTGCTGCTTCACTACACCCACTGACAAGAAGAGTCGAGCTCTCTACATATTCAACCAAGACAAAAGCAGCTGAATAAATACTGATAGCATGGAGGCATTGTAAGCACTTACTGTGGATTGATAAAGTTGTAGAAAGACTGATGAAGTCATGATGATTTGCGGTGTCTAATGAACATCAAAATGATGTCCAAAAGACCACAATGAGCTGATTAGAATTTGCAGTCAAAGGTCAAAGTGCAGTGCCACCGAGACTCAGTCTCTCTCATTCTTGTGATATCTCAAGAAGGCCTTGAAGGAATTTCATCAAATTTGGCACTAACGTCCACTTGAACACAAAAATGAATTGAGATTTTGGTGGTCATAGGTCAAAGCACAAGGTCATTTTGACCTTGTGTCCATCTCATTCTCATGAATGTGATATCTCAAGAATGCCTTGCAGAATCGTCCACTTGGAATTGATGATGAACTGATCAGATTTTGGTGGTCAAAGGTCAAGGTCACTGTAACCTTGCATCTGTCTCATTCTTGTGAGCATGGTGTCTGAAGAAGGCCTTGAGGGAATTTCCTCAAATTTGGCACAAACTTGAACTTGAAGAATGAAGTAATTAGAATTTGGTGGTCGAAGGACAAAGGTAAAGGTCACTGTCACCTCATAAAACGTGTTTTTGGCCCAATCTCAAGAATTCATATGCTATTTGCGACAAAATTTCATACAAATGTCGAATAAAATAAAATGATGAAGTGGTGGCAATATGCACACCAAATATCAAAGGTCAACTTCAATGTGACATCATAATGATCTGCAATCATTTTCTGGTGATTTTTTTTACCGCCATAACTCAGAAACAGAAGGGGAGACATTTGATAAGATTGAATTGGTGGCACTGCCCTTGAAACTGTGGTGACTGTATAGATCCTCCTATTGTTGTTTTAGAATATGTAGCTTCTTTGCAAGAACATACATAGTTGAAGCATTGTCAACTGTCATGGCTACAAATCAAGAATGTGGCAGAAGTAACTGGGATTAACCAGCTAACATTAGCTGTTGCCATTAACAACATTCCCTTACTTAAATGCAGAGCAGCAAAACAAACTCACAACCCAGTCTAGCAAATTATCCAAGTGGGTAAGTGGCATGAGCAGCTTTGTTGAAGAGATGAAGGTGACATGAAAAAGTGTTAATGGGGGAAAATGCTATTATGAAAAAAAAACAAAAAACATCATGATTATTTATTTAATATTCATTTATTTAATATTGAACACTTTGCTGTTGTTTTTAATAGAATTGCATTTGAATTTCTCCCTGTAACACTCTTTACACCTCGTGAGTCATAGGAACATTTCCAAGAAAAATCCATATGGTTCCCTCTTGTGCACAGCTAGATTACAGGCTACCACTTTTTCCCCGAAATACAAGACCTGCTGTGATTGCACAAAGCAAAGCCAGTTAATTTTCACAGCTACACTGATAACATTTCATTTAACATCATAAGCCTGATCGGCATGACCAGCCAACAAATTGTATTCTAACATTGATTATTCATGAACAGTCCTAGTGTGTGAGCACACACATATTTTCTGCAGTGATATGTCAAACATATCCATCCTTTAGTGTGTTGCTGACACAGGGCATTTACGAAGAGGAGAGATTTTGTTGAGACTGCTCTCAGCTTGTGCTTTTGCTTTTGGAGGCAGTCAGACAAAATGTTCAACTTTTCAATCAGTCAGTGTAGTTATTTTTTACATGAAATCATACAAGGTACAAGTCTCGTGAAATCCAGTACCATCCGTTCCTTCAGTTTGTGCATTGCAGCTTAGTCCCTTTTTGCCTCCTTTACTCTGTAATTATGTGACATGTGTCCAGACAGCTGCTGTGTGTGTGTGTTTATGACATCTCATGTGGTTCTGGTAATCCATGGTTTTTGGTTGAGAAATTATTTAACTGTCGTTTTAGGTATGGTTGCATCTTTTGTTTCACACATGAAATCCTAAATAGACTCTGTCAATTAATTGATGTCATTGGTAACATCAGTGACGGTGTCCTGGGTGTAGTACGGAATGTCTGGTGACCCCCGGTTGGCTTTATCGTTTCCTGATGTCTGCCATCACTCGGGCCATGTGCTGTAGTCTGTTTACATATTTTGACCTCAGCAAGATGGCCTGAGGTGGTATTTGGTCAAAATTAACTTAAAACAGGAGGTTTTTGAAAAAGGTTAGATAATGCATAATATGTGTGCCTGGGTAAGGAAGATATCTGATCTGTGTTAAGTCAAGATACACCAATCGATCAACTGGTGACTTGGCTTTATTAGCCGTGATTGGTGACCGGACGCTCAACCTCAGATATAGTTGATCCTGTGCTGATCAAATTTACTTGCATGTAAACTTGAACTTGTAGCAACATAGAAAGTTGAAAGCTACTGGTTTAAGCTTACAAGCAAACTGGGGTATACCATCCATATCTGTATTGATCACTTAGATGATAAGTAGCTCAAAACTCTGTAGCATAGCAAAGATAATGTTGACCATTTTATGTAAGTAGATGGAGGATGCTTTAACATTTAGTGTCTTAGTCTGGGAGGTATAACTCAATAAAACCCCATATGGGTGTTTTACCCAGCTAGCCAATTAGTCAACATAATTAGCAGTTTACTGGCATAGTTGCTAATGAACTCAAATGTTTCACATAGAAATGCTAATTCTAAGCATTTCATGTAAGTAAATGGATAAAGCTAAAACAAATAGCGCCATATTCCAGGAGGTAAAGTTAAATAATTACAGAGTTGGGTGGTCTTACCTAGATTGCTAGTTAGTCTAGTTAGCTTTCTTACTGAGTAGGGTCCATATATTAGATGTGGTAGTTTAGTCTGTGGCAGCAAAACCTTTTTAACACCAGTGACTGAAAGGAAAATGAAATTGTAATGTTACTTGAGCTGAGAGGAAGCTGTCAATCAAGTGTGATAAAGTCTGATCACGCCCACACAATCCTGAGAAGTGGTTTGAGCAGCCAAACTAGCTGTTTTTGAACTAGTTTTTTTTTTTAAATAGTTATGAATATTTATTTGTATACAGACTTTTGTTGGTTCTGAATTAAACAATCATCTTTGATGTCATATATGGATTTTTACTATTTAAAATCTCTATTTTCAAATCAAGTTTCCAGTGGCTTTAATGAAAAGAACATACACATATATCTTTGTGTATGCTCTCAATCATAGTTCTTGGAAAGACAGAAAATCTCAATTGGCCAAAATCAAAATTGGCAGATCTGACTTTTTTAAAAAAAAAAAAAGCAAAGGAAAAGGAAATTGGAATTATTAATAGCAGAAATTATTTGATGTCATTTTGTAACTGCAAACAGCTGACACTGGACCACTAAGCAACTCAGTGGTGGAGACAGAACCCAAATTCTCCTTTTCTTACTCCCCCAACTCCCTCCGACCTCCACCTCATCGTTTACAGTGCTTTCTTTAATTAGCAGTTGTCAAAGCAGCAGTCTTACAGCACTTAATTATTACAGGAAAATTTGTGACAGATACTGTCAGTCCTGGACTGTTAGAATAAACACACCCTCCATCATATTATAACTATAATTTACTACAAGTCACTCTGATTTATAGTTTTGCCTTGTGGCTACGTCTCACAGCTTTTTAATGCTGGGCTCGTTAATCAGGAGGCTTAAAAAACAACAATAACAACAACGATGTAACAGCAACCTGTGAACTTTCCAGAGCGGGTGTATATTGTCTTGTGCAGCAGGTGAGGGAAAATAATATATTCAGAGACACATTTTCGTGTATTGATCTGGTTTCAATTCTTTTTATGTTATTAGAGGAAGAAAAGAAACAAAACGCAAACACCACCTGTATTTTCAGCAGATTTAAGCTGTCATTAACCATAACTGTAGAATGACTGAGGTATTTTGTGATTCATTTGAATAGAAAGGCATTATAAATAACAAATCTAATTCTCTCTTCTCTATCTTGTTAACTCGTACTTGAAGATTCAGTGTTTTACACGTATTTTTACTGTTGGATGAGTTAGCATTGGCTTGACATTAGCTGTTGTCGAAGCATAATGACTATGAATATGGACATTAACCTTACTGCTTGTTAAACCACACTGAAATAAATGTCTTTCATTTTCAGACTTTCTCTTGCATACATGTTTGCAGTGATTACATTTACTGGTGTTACTACTGTATCTTTTTGACTTGTTACCATTGGACCATTTTGTATGCACATGTTTGCTGATGCATGCATAGACAGAAGAGCAATAGGACGAGGTTTCACCACTGAAAAGTAATTTTAAGGAATCAGATAGGTGAAACAGAATCCATGTAACCTAATGAAATCCCACTTTTTTCAACTTTAGAGCTTCTAATCCAGAATCCGATTTCGGCTATGCCAGCGGCACAGCTCTAGGGATGGCAATGTCAGTCAGTCACTTGGTGCGTTCATTACTTTGGTCCAGACTGAAAATTCTCAACTTCTGTTGGATGGATTGGTAAGTATTTAGTTCAGACATTCATGTTCCCCTCAGGATGAATTGTGTGATATTTGGCGATCTCTTAACTTTTCCCGTAACACCATCATCAAAATTATAATTTATCCAGATGTTCCCATCAACCTCAGCTGGGCTTTGTGTTTGCTGCTAATTAGCAAATGTTAGCATTGTAACATGCTAAACTAAGAAGGTGATACCTGCATGGCATTTGCATCTGCATTTCATTTTTTTTTTCTTTTTTTCAGTCATACATTTCATGTGCCTTTGACGGAACAGATATGCTTCTATTTAAACCATACTGCTGTCTTCACAGGTGGCATGACTCTTACTACATGCGTGTAAAGGCTTCAGTCTATTTTCTTGTGATTTACTATATGTGCATAACTACAGTGATTGTATGTTGGACTATGTGAGCTACCAAAACAAGGGTGACCTATGCTCAGTACTGTGCCTGAACGCATACTGTCTAGATAATGACGAAGCACTGAAACTGCTCTATAATGTGCTGCTCATGTTACACCTCCTGTGAAGACACGGTGTTAGTCATAATACCCGACCTTCATTATTGCCTTTGTTCAAATCAAAAGGAAATAAATTTTAATGTATTCAATTTTCATATTTCATATTTTCAAGCTGATAGCTGTTTCTTAACTTCAGATTACTGCATTACAAAGCATCTCATGCTTATAGGCAACACAGGACACCTGTTTGTTAGTATGCACATAACCTTTTGGTTGCTCTTCAGTATGTTGGTGTCTTTCACTTGTGGAGGCAGACAGCTGCAGTGTAGCACCAAAACCTTTTTAAAAATATGTATTTAGGTTGGTAAACATATTGGTAGATAGTGTCAGACATTTTTACACAGAAAGACCTGAGATACTAGAAAGAGGATGGAGATGTGGAGACTGTACTGTAGATTAAATCTGAGAACTGTGAAAGTCTTTGTTATTGTTTTGATCTCTTGTTTCCCTCATCGACCTACCACCCCTCCTTACAACCTACACACACACATAAAATCCCTACCTCTTCCTCCTGTTGTCTGCTGACAGGTTGACAGGAGTCACTATCAGTCTGTAATCAAACCCTCAGAGCGGTCCATTTTCTCACACACACACATCCATGCACATGTATGCATACACTCAAACATAACTGCAAACCAACTGCAATACATCGCACAATGGGTTTATTGTGGTTGTGGGTGTGTCGGTGCCGTCAGGTGTGCTTAGTAAGCATAACACAACGGGATCACACACTTATTCACCCACACATACACACCAACATCTCAGTATCTTGGAGTGTAAATTAGTCTGGTAGGCTTGTACAAAGTTATCAGTCTAAGCTGATTTTTTATCCACTGCTTTTTTAATACCCTGTACAAAGTTGAGTATTTGGTGAACGTATGAACTGGGAGAAAGAAATGGAATCTTCATGTAAAATAACAAACTACAACACATTCCTCTGTTTTACACTTTCACTTTTCTCTTCTTTCCAAAATCCAGCCCCACCTTTTTCTGTGGCTGGCCTCAAACACAGAGAGGAGGAGAGAAACAGATTAAAAGAGGAGGGGAAGGTGGAAAGAAAGAAGAAGCCACACAGAGAAAGAAAACAGACAGAGGCAGAGAGATATTAGATATAGAGTGAGCAGGATAAAGAAAGATAAACAGAGGCAGAGAGAAAAAGACAGAGAGAAGGAGGGAGGGGTGGAGACAGAGTCCTCTTTGGCGTCCAACAGATGGTTGGTGTTATTAGTGCAGGCAGTTCCTCTCTTTGTTGTCTCCACTCACACAGACACAAGGCTACAGATTGCGACCATTTTGGTCATACATGCAACCAAAAATCTATCAAGTGCCATGAAACATTTTCATTGGTGGTACTAGTATGCCTGACATGTTTTACAATGATGCTCGTAAAGTGAAACCTCAGTTCACAAGCAAAAACAGCGCATTGGTGTGTAAGTTCATCACAATATGGTGATGTTCCCAGTCAGCCACCAACCATAAGACCAGGACAGTGTGATGGCGTTGCTCCACTGTTCTAGGGTTTGTGATTAGAAACACATCCAACATGGTAGTGTCCATTTGGCGGCATCACCCAGTTGTGCCAATCAGCGAGAAGAGTTAAAACAAAACCAGAGTGGAACTTCTTATCCCTGCTGTCCCCAAGCGGCCTTTAGACCTAAAAGCATGGGTGCAGATCTGATGACAAGTTTGGGGGGGACACAATCAGTTGTGATTTTTTTTTTTAATTGCACGCGTGCAAATCATGCCCACAGAGCGCTTGAGATTGCCAGCATATTTCACGATTTCATAGAGGCTAATCACCATCACCAAGTCATTCAAAAAGCACTACAAAGAGAATCATATGCTTACCTTTACTGTTTATTTATCTTAAACAGCCAGTAGTACATGGAACCAGCCATCACCCTCCTTTTCACTGCTTCGCTGTTAGTTAATGCTACTTCTAGTTTCAGGGTCTCAGGCATGTTATGTCCACTCACGTTCTCATCTCTCGCCTCTCACGGATTCCCATTTCTCCTCATCATCTTCCCTTTCTCCCAGTATATAGGACTACTGTATACATTTGTTCAATTTCAATCATTTAAGCTATTTAGAATTGGGGGGGACAATTTGTGTTTTTCAGAATTTGGGGGGGACATATCCCCCCCGTCCCCCCCGGGATCTGCACCCATGCCTAAAAGCAGGACGGAATTAAAAAAAAAAAAAACCTACTTGAAGAAGTATTTCACTGCTTGCCCACTCTCGAGTGTAATATTGTGATTATTATACACTTACCAACAAAATAAAAGATGAAATCAAAATGTTGTCATATTGTGGGGCTATTTGCTCGACAAAAAAAAATAAGTTTTTGCTTGTGTTATATCTGTTTCCTTAGAAACAGATGGGGGATGACTAATAACTGGAAAACAATCAGTAACTTCAATAGACTCCTGTGTAATAAAACCTAGTTTACTACTCAAGCAAGTAGGCCGACCTTTAGTAACAACCTAGCAACAGAAACAATTTGTAGTCCCTGATGAATCAGCCAGCCAACTGGAGCTAACATTTATGTTTTGTAGAGATTGTTGGATTTCCCAAACTAAACAAATAACACCCACGTAACACACAAAACTGCCTTGCTAGCTCAGTGTTGTTGTACATAAGATATCTGTCGAAAAAAATAATTTTCCCATGGACAGATTTAGCTACTATGTCTGTGAACTTCACATGTAGGCTGTTTTTAAAACATTGGCGTGTTGTCATCGACTCATAGGCACAGCTGATCTAATCCAAACATTTCCAATGACAGTTAACTCCACATACGGTCCAGATAACTCCAGATAAGTCCAAAGGTATCCAAAATGTATTAAATAAAAATAGATGTAATCACTTTCAAAATTCACAGCATGTTTTTCTAATGGAATATTAGTTTAAGTCCCTATATGTAGGCAGTTAGACTTGCAAAAACAACATTTTCACTGTGGTCACAAAACATTTTGCCCTCGGCTTGAACCAGTACAAACTAAACCATGACTTCTGTGTGCCCTTGCACCCTAGTTAAGAAATGGCCAGTGTGTATGGGAACCAACAAAAAAGGGTAACACCTAAAATGTAATGTTGTGGTGCCAAAAGGTGTGGTAAAAATTTTGGGGTGCACCTAAATTATGTGCTGGTGAACCTAAAAGAAAAATTTGGTGCAGATATGCAACTTAGGTAAAAACTGAGTCAGGAGCCTTGAACAGCACTTAAAAAACACTTGCTGGCCTCACAACACAGCCTATAACTGGGTTTTCATTCAGTACTCTTCAAATAAATCTTTAGTAAAGAATTTGTGTTCTATTTGAGAGACTGAATAGAAATAGTTCATTGTTTTTTTTTCTTTTTAAATCAATGGAGATTTTGTTTTGAATTGTTAATACAGTGAATAGAATGAATCAATCTATCAAGTTTCTTGGATGAATAGACATTCAGAATGCTGATGAGAATCCTGTGACTACAATAAAACCAGAGTTTAGTGGTTTGGTACAAAAATGTTACACTGACATCTATTGCCCTTAAACACATCTATTTTTTACCTAATCAAGAAAATCATTTAAAACATATTTATCCACAGTTTTATCTGAATTTATTAACCTATTTGAAATGTCATATACTTCCAAATTGTTTACCAAATACTGGAGGAAATCATAAGTTCTTGTTTATGGAATCTTGTGGTTGTAGGTTCAATACTGTATTTGGTGAAAGGCTTGGGGCACTAGTGCAGAAGTTATAGTTGTGAGTCATAGCTTCACATCTCCGTTCAAATCAGGGCTATGTTTTCAATTGCTTTGATGGCTGTAACAGCATGCTTTGAGCAGACTGCACATGGAGCATCAGCTGACCACATTGGCTGATCAACATCAACTTTCTTATTCATCCTGTGTATCACGGGCTCATTGATGCATCACGTTTGGCTACCAGCCTACTAGTAATATCCAGTGTTCTAGGCAGGCTTTGTGAGCTGTCGGTTCTCACTATTACTTCACTTAATTCCCTCATGCAACACTGTTCTGCTGCAATTTCTTCCACCACCACAACCTCTTCATGTTATATCGATATAGTGGACGATTTAAACAAGCAATCATGATATGGATCCCGTCAGTTTTATGCCTCCACACTGCTGGCGGCATAAAAAGGCATTAAGTTTTCCGGTTTTACGTACACACAGACGCATTCTCAGGAACATGACATCTCAGGAGTACCTAAAGGGAATTTCTTCAGATTTGGCACAAACGGCCACTCACCAAGGATGAACTAATTGGATTTTAGTGGTCAGAGGTCACTGTAACTTTGCATCTGTCTCATTCTCATGAACGCGATATCACAGGAATGCCTTGAGGGAGTTTCTTCAAATTTGGCACAAACATGCACTTTGATTTAAAGATTGGCTGATTAGATTTTGGTTGTCAAAAGTCACTGTGACGTTGTAAAACATATTTTTGATCATAACATAAAATATGCTAAATGAAAAAAAAAAAAAAAAATCTCTATATACAGTATATAAATTGATACATGAACATTTATATCCAAATGGTCAAAGGTCAACTTTCATGTGACATTATTCAACACTATTACTCACGAACAGAAGGGGAGAGATTTTGTTTGTCCTCCCTGAGACTGTGCTGATTGCATAGATTTTCTGTGGTGTCGGGTTGAAGATGTGTGTGAAGCATCCATGTTTTAGAATTTGTAGCTTCTTTGCAGCAAAATCCACATTTGAAGCATTTTCTACTGTTCTGGCTACATATGAGTTTGGACAGTCGTGGATGTAAACTGCAACTTGACTGGTAGGTGGAGGCATGCTACCACAAGGCAGTTATACTAGTTTGAACAATTGAAGAAATATTTCACTCCACCTTTACTGAACCTATCATGTGTGATAAAGATAGCACTGGTTCTGTTTTATCACTAGGGTACCTTTAACCATTACAAATCAGTCCCCTTAACTGAGATTTAATTAACGCTGTAGATTTCTTCCTTTCAGGAGGATCACATTCAAAGATTTGGTCTGAACTAGCCAAGGTCGTTTGAATAACATACATGAACTGTGGTTTTTCTTTCACATTCTCGTGGTTTCACTTTTGCTCATCGGGGAGGTTTTGTTAAATAGGCCATTCATCAGCTCTTCTCATGCTGTTAAACACACAAAGGCTTGAAACTGTGGTTCAGCTCTTGAGAACCGCAGAAGTAAAATAGCTTCTCAATCCCCACCCAGCACAGCTAATCAGTTTCATTCTTTCAGGCAGGATCTCTCCTTCAGGCTGCGTCCTACGTCTTCCTCTCGCACCAATGAACCTTATTGTCAGAGCTCACCTGGGACTGTGTGCATGTGGAAAACTTGCACACGGGGGGGGTGGGGGGGGTGAACCTATATGATATGTCATCGCTCTTCAGACTTAAACTGTTTAGGTTCCTATCAATAACAGTAACACTGTAGGGCTTCAAGCATGAATCCCTCCTTTGTGCCAAGCTTCTTTTTTCAATAAATCGTAAGGCACCAACTGAAAACAAAATGCTAGACGGAGGTTTAGAGGCATAAAAATACTCCAGAGATACACAGTGTAGCATATAGATGAGAGATGAAATGAATTTTGAATAATATCCACTGGGAAATTGCACCATTGCAGAAAGCAGCTGAACGAAAGTCAAGAATCAACAGATGTAGACAAGGCACACGCAGAGACAGTGAAAGGAAGAAAATAATATGTTCATATAAAGTTCAGGATCAATCATGCCCTCAACTTAAACCAAGTCTTTAGAAGTTTGCATTTGCCTGGATCACTGTCCGTATTTAAACTTACACAGAGGAAATCGTTTCATTAGATTTTGACCAAAGACTAACCGGCAGTGGTAGCAGGTGGCCACTTGGAAAGGTCTCTTGGCACTTCATATTGTATAACAGGATGTCCAGTTTACAGTCACTGTGTGATTCCAGTGAACAGAGTAAATTAGGATAAGACCTTTGTTTGTTTCAAAAGCAGGTGATCCTATGCTTCTCAGTGGCTCGGAATAAAGTCGTCTTAGAACAAATGGTGGAAGTCCAGCCGGGCAGACTGGATGCGCATTGGCCAGCACTTCCTGTTTCTGTTCAGTCAGATGGCTCAGTATCCAGTCTTTAGTTCAGCTGTTACCATCAGAGGTGATATAATCTCAACAGCCAGAGCCAGCTTAAAGTATACAGTAAATTAATTAAGCAACCACTTGGGGTCACACAACCTCTTAAAGGGACTGTTAACCCCCAAATCAAAAATACATATTGTTTCTCTTACCTGTAGTGCTATTTATCAGTCTAGATTGTTTTGTTGCCTCGTGTTGGAGGTATCGGCTATAGAGATGTCTGCCTTCTTTCCAGTATAATGGAACTAGATGGCACTTGGCTTGTGGTGCTCAATAGATCAAAATAAAATACATTTGAAAAACTCAACAGCAATGTCTCTTTCCAGAAATCAAGACCTGCTTACTCAAGATAATCCACAGACCTTGTTGTGAGCAGTTTCATCTTGAAATTTTCTTTCTACGGAACTGTACCCGACAATGGTATCACTTACACAGAAGGACACTTACATCTACTGCTATTGTACCACTGAACGAGCTAACACTACAGCTAAGCCCCCAGGAACAGCGGTGGGCTTTGGAGACAGTTCTACAAACTCGGAATTACAACATCATGTGATTGTGAAGACTGTAAATCATTGAATACATTCTTTGTAAGCGTCACTATCAGGACTTGATCCATTTGGTCCGATAACAGTTATAAAGTTTACAAGAGCTATATAATCAAATTATATTTATCCCCATCCAAGTTAGCGGAAGGCTAAACTGAAGTTAGTCACTTGGCCGCCATAAGTCTGTAGTATACTCGATCTGTGGGTCCAACAATGTGAAAGATCTGGTTAAATTCATATCCTGAAATATAACTTTTTTTTGGCTTCATGCACCACAGTGCAACTTTCATCAAAAGGAATGGAGCCCTGCCTCCACGGCTGGATCCACAAGCCTCTCATCCATGAGTAGATGTGCGCTTCCTCATTCACGGTGATACGGTTGCTGGGTGAAGTTCGGAAGAAAGAAAATAGTTCCTACAAATAAATACAACAAGGTCTGTGGATTATCTTGAGTAACCGGGTCATGATTTCTGGAAAGACACATTGCTGTTGAGTTTTTCAAATTTCAAAGCTGAGTGCCATCTAGTTCCATTACATTGGAGAGGAGGCAGACACCGCTATGGCCAACAGCACTACAGGTAAGAGGAAAAAATATGTATTCTTGATTTGTGGATAAACTGTCCCTTTAAGCAAAAAATGAATATAAATTCCTTTTGGGTTGCTTCTTAAAGTATTCTCTGTTGGAAATCACAGTACTGCCAAAACGCAGGTGACCTACACTCGATATTGTGTCTCAACACACCCTGTGTATAGACACTGATGGAGGACTAGAGCTGAAGCCGCTGTGCAGTCTATGTAGACATTGTGTTAGTCTTGTTTATAATAGCTTGCATTGCTGTTTGCTATTGTGTCATTTTTGATGCTACCTCTTGGAGTCGCCAAAGTTAGATATTTTCACACCCCACACATTGGAGTTTTAATTGTTAGCATGGTTGTTGTTGAGCATTTGCACCTTGCACATCCTGATTCTTTACAGGATGTGTTTGCTCTGTTCCCACAGGCATCTCCCACACTAGAATTGTGCTCATTGTGCTCCTAACACATCAGATAAAGGCGAGCACAAAATAGCATCTGTTTTCAAGTAAGGTGGCTGACTGGTAAAACATCTGAGGCAGATCATTCCCTCAATTTTCAAACCTTCCAAACTCTTTTTAAGAGTTTTTCATTGTATCTTAAGAGTACACACACACTCTCATCCTGACAGTGTGTCTGTTTTCTACCCCAGCCACGTTCTCCTGTGCAGCAGATCTGCCTGCCTGACAACTTTGATAACACCGGGCTGCAAAACCTCGAGCAGCACAAATCATTTCACTACTCTTCCACACACACAGGATTACTGTACTGTATGTCGGCCCGTCTCCGTATGTGAGAGTGTGTGTGTGTTTCATGATGACATTGATTGGCAAAAGCATCTCTATGCTCTGGCTTCCTGCCTGGCCCTATCAGATCTACACTTGAACCTGCCTGCTGTCGATGCGTGTGACTCGTAGAGAAGGAAACCAAACATCTGATAGTGAGCCTTCTCTCCTCTCATGCTGCATGGTTATCGTTCATAAATATGATGCATTTCTGCGTGGGGAGGAACAGATCAGCTCCTCTGCGGAGATGGCAGACAGCTCTGAAGCATTCCTCCGTCCTAATCGTTATCGTTTTTAAAAAGGTGATTTATTCAGTCGTTCAGAACACCGCCGGCGCCTTGGCAGAGTGGGGCTTAGTTGAACTGCTCTTTACCGCAGCATAACAGGAGTCCAGGGTTTGGCTGCAGATATGAGGCACGTCCTGTCCTGTACTCCTTGGTATGCAATAGCAGGACGAAGACGGAGAGGAGAGGACAGAGAGGTTAGAGAGGAAGAACGAAGTTGCAGATTGTTAAAAATAGCTCTGAGAAAAGAAAGTAGTAGACAAGGAACACAGACAGAAAGGACAAGATACACTTATTGATTTCAAGACTGATTGGCTTCTCTAGCGTGAAAATCCTCCCTGACAAAACTCACCGAGGATCAAAGCCATCGCCACAAGCTCAAGGCTATATTAAACATTTTAATACCATAGTTCAGAGCAAAACAGACAGTGTGACCAAAGCTTGTGATTCAGTTGTCCATCAGGCATGAGAATTAGGATTTTAGGAGGGGAAGCCAGTGTGTGTGATGCATATGTGCAGAGGTCGTGCTGCTCTCCATCACTGTATGGCTTCACATGCACCACAGCACAGAAAAGGTCAGACTAACCAACTGCTTTGTTATGCTCTGCTAGTGTTTTGGAGGTTACAAACTCACACTCAATAGAGTTACACACACAAACACACACACACACACACACTAGCTGCTCAAAAAGTCGAAGTGAAACACAGAGGCCCCTTCAACGAGACTTGTTTGAAGTTTTCAGATCTGAGATGAAACATAAAGAGAGATAAAAAGTGAGAGGTAGAGAAGAGACATCGAGGTTTGAGAGGGGTGAAAGGTGTGACGGGGTCAATGAGGCTTGTTTGAATCAGAGCAGGAGATGTTAGTTCTTCAAGGGAAGAAAGCAGGACAAGTCTGGGAGAGGAGGAGAGCAGCAACAGAGGACTGCGGAGGACATGATGCAGCTGAGGATTGTAGAAGTGAGGAGGCAGGAGTGAGTGAGAACAGAGGAAGACCTGAATGTAGCAGTGGTGGAGGGAGAAAAGAACGAGCTAAAGCCCTTTTCACACAGAGATCCCGCGATAAGACCTCAATGACAGCAACAGCATTGGCCTCTAGTGTGTCATATAATTTAAGGCACACTCTAAACTAACAATGGTATAACCTGGAAATAACCATCATATAATGTTCCTGTTATATAGCAGCTGATGGGGTCCTCTGCTTGGAGGGTAAGGAGCTCCTGCATTTCATTGTCCTTCCAGTTTGCGGATATTTTTGGTTGCTGTACTTCTTGTTTGAGTTAGCTGCTAACTGCTTCTAGCTGTTTTTAAATCTCATGGTGGTGGGTCACACAAATAACACGTTGTCACACCTATCCTCTCCTGCTCACTCTTTTTACACAGACACCAGTTTGGCGCTGCTATTACCTTGGCTACTGGCTTTTATGCAGAACAACTGTTCCATTCCATGTTTGTATTTTTTGTACAGAACAGCGAGGTGGAAGGTGAACAGGCAGTGTAAAAGGGACTTGATAAAGGAGGGCTAAATACAGGAATCCCAGGGCCTCAGGGGTGCAGAAATACTTTTAAAGAAGCACAGAAGTGCGATGATAATAGGGTGCGGAGGGAGGAGGAGAAAGGTTGGGATTCAAGTTTCTGTCCTCTTTGATCTTCATTTTTACATCTTTTCCTCTATTCTTCCCTCCTTTCACATCTCTTTAAATCAAAGATTGAAACTGTCATGACGTTATAACATAACACACTGGTGAATACAAATACAAAAAAGAAAGGGTAGAAAACAGTTAAGTTAATGCATTTTAATTTTTTTATACAGTATTTCCAGTTTGGACAGGGGATGCCAGTTTGCTTTCAATAGCCCGACAACAATAAGCTGGTAACTAACCAGTTCTTTTTTTTCAAGAAAGAAAAAACATTTTAATTACTGTTGGCTTTGCTGACAGACAGCTGGCTAGCTGCACTAACATGCACAAACATGATGCCCACTGCCCACCATTGGGTCTCCACTGGTTAGCCAACATTAGCTTTGGCCACTCTGTACTACACACTATGCGATTGCAGTCAGGGAGTCAGCTGGCTTGCGGTGCTGCTCATTTAGCAGTTAACATAGGCCAAGGCACTTGATAATAGCGCTGTATGAAATGCTTATTATGTTATCGCAAATTGTTAAATTTATCATCTTTTGCTGAATAAATGTTTTATCATGAACATTTTTTAACATCAGTGTCAGGTGATGACAGCTTGGCAGCACTCTAAAGTGCAACACACACCGCCGCCATACACCGCGCGTCAAAACGCCCGCCTCCATTATATTCTATGAACCAACCCACACTGGCGCCGGCCGACACGCCGCGCCGCTCTGCTTCAGCCCACTGCTCTATTTCCAGCGCAGCTGGCGCTCATGGCGGCGCTGCGAGAAAAGCCTTTTATGTACGTCTCATCTCGTAGGATCAACTCCGGTTGTTTCAAATTTTTAATAAGAAGACTTTGATAAGAAACTCACCCGTGAAATTCAAGTTGTTGTTGCCTCAAAGTTTTTCCTCTTCTTCTTCTGTTATTAGCAGTTGGCAACCGTTGGCAACTAGTGTAGGTACAGCCACCTAGCGGGCTGGGGTGGGAAATACATGTTGACGGTGCTGCTGCGCGCCGCTGCCAGTGTGTGTTGGGGGGCGGCCCTTGACGGCCACAGCACCGCGCCGGCGGCGGTGTGTGTTGCACTTAAGACTGCAGCTACAAATGTATTTATTTTTTTAATGTTTTATTTTTTTTAATCAGCTTAAGACAATTATACAAGTTTACAAACCTAAACTTCAGCTGCAGGTCTGTCAAAACATAACTCTGTTTTCCATGTCATCCAGTGAGCAATGATGGTAGGATTTCACAGATTTTAAATGTAATTGATTATGCTTCATTTTAATTTAATAATCAGATAATATTTTGTGACATTTTAACTGCTGAAATCATGTTGTATGGGCTTTGTAAGGAACACCACTTTCGCCTGAACAGAACAACGTTGAGCTTCTGATCTTTTAAATCAAAGGTGGAAGTGTTACCTTTCCTCATTTTTCTCAAACACTTTTGGTCCAAAAGACATCAATCAAAGTTTAAACAGTGCCATGGATTTCCTCCCGGAGAATGAGCACACAAACATGCTCTTGTGACTTAACAACAGAGGAGTGCTCACTGACTGGCAAAAAGTCTACGCAACCCACATAGTCTATGTTACTGTCGCTACGGAAACATGGTGACTACCCTTTGTTCTCCCCTGAAGTAGCCCTGTTGAGTAAGCGGCTTCAATTTGAGCTGCAAAACCTCCCTGCAACTATATTAGCACCACTCGCCTTGCTGACACACCTAATGGTGCTAACAGAGCTTACAGTGTTAACATAGTTACCAATGCTAAAGGAGGTTTGTGGCTCAATACTGAGCAGCTTACTCACAAATGTATGTATAGTTCTTGAATTAACGATGTGATTGATAACAGTATGCAAACTGAAATGACCAGAATTGTTAGCAGGTTAGCATGCTAAACTGTCCATTATGCTAACTTAGCTTCAGATCTAAAGCTACATGATGCAAAAAAAAGAGTGGTGCTGTGATGGATAACTACACAACTGGAATTACGACAACAGTATAGCTAGCCGGATGGAATGAATTATGGAATTGTCAGTGCTAGTGTGTATCTGTGCTGTGTGCATCCTTCTCCCAGGGCAGGGGTTAGCACCGAGATCTACATAACCTCAAATATATCTTTCTGTAATGCAGTGTTTTATTTATAGGGTGACTTATGCCTTTATGATACTGTATATCTTTCAATTATCTAGAATTGGCCTGTTGGTTTGTCCCATTTCTTAGTCCGCCTCTCAGTCTTCTTCTTGCCTGAAGTGCATAGTTACATCCAGCACTATTAGCACTGCACTGCAGGTTGTTGCTGGGAAGAAAAAAGGGCAGCAACTCAGTGACAAGGAGCTATAGTATACAGTCATTATTTGAAAGAAACAACAATAAAAGCAGTTTCAACAATGTAAATATAAGAAGCTTCATTTCATTTTTATTTTCATATTCCAGTTAGTCAGAGTTTTTGTTTGCGGAAGTTTTGTTTTCGTCATTAATGTCTTGTTTTAATTAAAGTAACAGAGGTTGTTGACAGATATATTTCATAACAATTCTAGTTAATGAATATAATGACACAGCAAAGCCCTGTATTGTGGGAAAATGCTTCTCATTAACTGGAGGTGATGATGTGGTTTCTGGTTGTGGGAAAGTTGGGTATCTGTCACTAGTACTTATTCAGTCTCCACCCTAGTAACGCGTCCTCACCTGACAAGAAACTTTGTCCCACCCTTCCTCAGATCACTGTGAGAAAGGGTGGAACAGATCGTCTTTTCATACTAACCACAAACTGCCATTCAGCTTCTTAATGCTTTCAAAATGTGTTGAAAAGCAGACAGGGAAGGGCAGAGCAGCCAGGTAAAGAGAGGAAGAGAGGTGATGCAGAGTAATCAGGACCCCTCAGGTAGTCGTGAAACAACTGCTTAATGCCAGATCTCAGGCAAATGTTCATGAATGTTTAATTCAACTCCCAGGTTAATTGAATTCATCACGAAAGACCGGTCTTTTCTCCTTCAGTCATGCTTTTGTAGGTTTTGTTCAAGGATCTTTGATCTGCTGTAAAAATCAAGGGAGTTCTGCTGTCCTGGCTGATCAATAGCAATTAACAAGCAGAAAAAACACTAGTCAAGGTGACTTTTAGTTCACTTAGACACCGTTCACACACTCTTACACCACCACTCTCTTGAATAAACTGAAGTCAGTCAAATGCACACTCATCCCCAAAGTCATTTTTCATCTGGCCCACCCAGGGATAAAACCATCTCTGATCTGAAGACATGCTGTGTGTGTGTGTGTGTGTGTCTGTGTGTGAATGTGTGTGTTCTGGGGGTTGAGTCAGTTGTGGGTCTGGCAGACAACAGTGTGTCAGGTAGCAGGATTCAATATCGGACACCTGTCGGAAGCAGTAATACACACACACACACACACACACTCATACACACACTGATGACAGGGTCATTGGCAGGGCAAGACCACAGTGAAGTGTGAAAGAGCTCCCCAGTTGCTCCATTACACCCCCTGCACTTCTCTTTTCTTTTCTCCCTCTGCTCTTTTCCTACACTCCCATTTTCTCTACTTTTCCTCTCCTTCACACAGATTGTCTTTTTTATTCCCCCCCCTTCTTATTTCTGTCTGTTTCTCTCCACCCCTCCTCTCCTCCACCAGGTGCTGTATCCAGCTCGCTGCAGCCTGTGCAGGGCTGATAAAGCCTGGTTAGGTTATAGGAAAAGTCAGCGGGGCAGAAACAAAACGCCACCGCTGGGTTTTAAATCTGAGCGCTGTCACCCGAGCACCACTGGGTGTCTGCTGCTCTGGGATACGCTGGCTGGCTGGCTGGCTGCTTGGTGGGGAGGGCGGCTGTCGGGGTGACTGGCAGGCATGCTGAATGGGTGTCTGGCTGGCTGGGTGAATAGCTAACCTGCGTCATCCTGACAGGAGGGAGCTCTGCCTCAAGTGCATCATCATGGTAACCTTTCTTCTGGAAATAAATGTCTTAGAAACTACATATATTAATGTTGCAACATGCAGCAGTGATATGTTATTAAAAGGTCAACTACATACTCATTCTGTGGCAGGAACTGAATTTGTATTATTTTGTGCAATATTTACCGACTATTAGTGCAGACACCAAAAAGAGTGAATAGAAGATAAATGCAACTGACGAACATTTTCATTATTGATCAACAGTCAATTTTAGGTACGTTTTTGCTTAAGCAGACTAGAAAAGGGCAATAATAGTGACAAATGTCCATCACACTTTCCCAGAGCCCATGGTGACATCTTCAAATGGCCTCTTTTGTCTGACAAAATGGAAGTCTTCTTTAAACCTATATGTCAGTATGTATGTAAAAAGGCCCATCACAAGGTGCTGAACCCTACAGCATGTAAATGCACACCAGTGATTTCTGTGTGATAAATGACACTGGATTACTTACCAAATTATTGTCAGTTTTCCGTAGATGCACTAATGAAACCATAGACAAACAGACTGTTGTGTCTCCTCATGTCGCCTGTGTCATGGCCAAAAAGTTGTACTCGAACACACCGCAAAGACTACAGACAACGGCCAACTTGCATGTATGTTCTGCGCCTGCGTGAGCAGAAATAACTCTCCATACCAGCAGACAGGGGTAATCTGTAATCGGTAATCTAATTCATCATTCAAAAAGGGAAACCAGGAGACTGACAGGACGCATTCAAGATGCTAGTTAGCCAGTTAACACATTAACAGCACAACCCGACATCTCAAGCTCTAAGCTGGACTGCCAATCAGGGTGATTTCTTTCACCAATGTGCTAAACATGCCAAATCAGCGAAAAAGCTGCCGACAAAGGCTGACTGGTGCCAATGATGCGTGACACAAGACAAAATTAGGGCGATGGCCAGACAGTGACCAATGGCAGACAGTCGACCTGGTGTGTCGGGGCTGTAACATGTTGACTGGCTTAGGCCTAGTCTTGCGTGACCAGCCTCCCTTACTTCGGAATGGGAGTCTGGGGACATTCGTCTTTCGTTTTGTAATAGAAATGGGCGGGGATATCCAGACCATGTGACGGCATTGCCATAGGTACGGCACATGTGTTACATGTAACAGAGACGTTGCAGCTCTGCAATATAGCTGAATCAAATGAAATCATATCCATTTTAATCTCTTCTTGCGATGCACTGAACACTTCCTTTTCTGTTGTACTACTGACAACAATTTGGGGAACAGCAATTCTGGTGTAGGCGGGTGTAAGGCAAAGCTAATCAGCCGTTGGTTGAGGAAGTACGGAAGTACACGGATTTGGATCCAATCACATCACTGCCGCTGGGAGCCAGCGCTAGTTCTATTACAACTTTCCTATGGGAATGTCCACAGACGACAGAGTCAGCCAGCGTGCGGACGTCATTGGCGTCTGTGTAAGAGACTAGCTTAGGCCCTGTCTTTGGGTATACCGTTTTTTTTGCAAATGGATGCTTTCCTGGCCTGGGAATGCCTCGGGATCCCCCAAGAGGAGTTGGAAAGCATTGCTGGAGAGAGGGACCTCTGAAATACTCTGCTAAGCCTGCTGCCCAACGACCTGGCTTCAGATAAGCGGTCAAAAATGGATGGATGGATGTTTTCCTCTATGTTTTGGCCTCTCGTCCACCCGCAACAGAGTTTTAGGTCACTAAAACAGAATTTTTAAAACTCCTTCAAAGTTACAGATTTCTCAAAACTCTGGTTACTGTTAAACTGTATAAACATGTTAAACAGAACATTTTGAACACAGTGACGTAACCATCCTCGCGCATGGCCATCGTTGCCTTGTGGAATGAGCATATGCTAGAATCAACAACAATGGTAAGGTTTTGTCAGCACTGCTTGGTCTAATGACTAATTAACACTTAAACTAGGCATTGCAGAACACTGACAAACGGAGGCATCTGCTGCACCCAGTCTTTTTCCTCCACCTCAGTGGAGCAGTTTAAAGTGTGCCAGAAATGACTGTTTTGAATCAAGACCGTTCAAACCAGCAGATGGTGAGAAAGTGGGATTGTTGTCACTGAGGAATGGAAGGAAAACTTTTGGATGTCCAGAGCATCATTCACATGTTTGAGTAAGCTCTTTTATCCTTAAATTGAACGGTGATGTGATCTCCAGTAGGTGTTTTGAAAAAGGCAACGTTAGCTTTAGTGTGGACAGAGATATTTTATAAAACGGAGATTGGGTGGACAGAATCATTTTCATCAACAGAGTGGAAATCTGTTTTTTTTTGTTTTTTTTAACCCATCTGTATGTGTATGTTTAGTAGGGCTGACAACGAATATTCTAAATTCGAATTTAAATTCAAATTTGAAAAAAAAATGGACCTTCGAATGTGAAAATTGATATTCGATTGTGGAGAAAAAAAAACACCACAGCAGCTGTCCTCTTTGCGAGTGGGTGTTGGCCGGCCGCTGCACTGAACGCACTGCTTGACACATTCGCTCATGGCTTGCGCAGAAAATAGACCAGACGCCGAAACGATCGCTGCAGGGCGCGAGCCGGCCACGGTGTGGATGACACAATCGGTTAACATGGGTGCCGAAAGGAAACTGGCTTCACTTCGAGGCTATTCGCAGCGCTTCCGCGGGCCGTGTGGCCCTGGCGTGACGGGTCAGAGAGGGGGGGTGTGTGAGAGGTCCGCGGTCGTTTATAACGTAATGTTATAGATAACTGTTTTATGTGTTTTAATGTGTAGGTATGTAAATGTTTTCAAAGACGTTTATGTTGAAATAAAAATACCTACAAGTAGTTATGTTTCCGTGTATTAATACATATACAAGTATGTTTCCTTGTATTAGTTTGCACTGTTGTGGACATAATGCGAAAAAAAAAAATATTTGAATGGTTTGAACCTATGAGTTATTTTAAGAAGGAATATTCGAACATAATTTTTGAGCAATTTTGACAGCCCTAATGTTTAGACAGGACCTGACTCACTGTGTCACATGGCCAATCAACATATATTGCCAGGAAGACAAGCCCATGTAGGCAGACTCATTTACTGACAAACAATGTGTTTTTTTTTTGTCTGGGAGGAAAATGAGGGGAGATGGAGAAAAGAAAGAAAATAGCACACATAAATACACCAATGTAAAAAAGACACCCTGTTGTAACAGCGTCCAGACAGAAAATGACAGAGAAACTCAGACTACCTTCCCCATTTCCCCTCACCCCTCCCTCCCCCTCGACTCATTCTGCGTGTCCTCCCCTCCCTCGTAAATGTTAAGTCGCTAAAGAAAACACAGACAAGTGCTCAACCAGACTGTGTGTGTGTGTCTGTGTGTGGTAGGAGGCATCATACTTACACACACATAAACAGGAGCCAGACAGTGTGTATGAAGTGCAGCTTCACTGAGTCCATCAAGTGTAATAATTGCAATAAATTCCCTCCTGGCTGCTTCTCTCAGCATCCTCTCCTCTCCTCCCCTGTATCCCTTCATCACACTCTCCCTCCTTCCCTACATCAAACACTCCCTCCCTCCCACCCGGCCTCCATCCATCAAGCCCTCCTTCCCTATACCATCAAACCCTCCCTTCTTACATCCCTCCTTTTCCTGTCTCCTTGCTTGAGTTTTCTGTGTGATGTCTGATGTGTCTGGCTGGGCAGGCAGGCCTTATTCTCATTTCCCTTTGTTTTGCTTTCTTTTCTTTTACTTTACTATCGGTTCCTTTTCTTTACATTTGTTTCCTCTCCTATCATCTTCTTCCCTTTTCCTGTCTTTCCTTTTCCTTTCTTCCCTGACATCCCTAACCTTTTCTTTAGTCTCTAGCTCTTTTACTTTTCTTAACCTTATTTCCTTCACTTTCTTCACTGTCTTCTCTCGTCCCCTTTTATTTCCTTTCCTTATCTCTTTATGTCCTTTTTCATTTTCTTTACTCTCCTTTCCTGTCCCTTCCTCTCCTTGTCCTAATCTTTCCTTTCCTTGTCTTTATTTCCTCTTCCTTCCATTCATCCCTTCTCCTTTTCTCCCTTTGTGCTTTCCTTTCCTCTCCTCCCTTCCTAACTACTTTTCAGCCCTGCCAGTGTTAAAAACATGGTAGTAGCAGCAGATGTTTGATATGTGACACTTTGCTGAAAGTTGGTCGTGTTGACAACGACACATCCTCTGTAAAAGTGGAGAAAAAGGCAGACAAATCCTTGCCACAGGTGCTGTGTAGAGGAAGAAATTTATAATGGTGGAAAATAAAGTCTGATGTGTGTTTAGAACATGCCTCTGGAAAATATTTAATTTATTAAAACGTCAGGGGTTCTTTGATGAATTAAATATTCGTCTGGAGCATTTTTCTTGACAGTCGACAGACTCTGTTTTCCTCCATTTGAAAGAGTACTGTGCCAGCAGGTTGGCTGCCTCTCCCCCGGATTCCCCTCACCTTCCATCCTCCCCCCTCTTCCCTTCATCTTTCACTCTTTTTTCTTAAAAGGAGTGAAACTTACACACACCTCCATCATTCCCTTTCCCGCTTCCTTGTGGGCAGATAAATCATCTGCAGAGTGGCAAAAGCTGCAATGACTCATCTACCATCTAGACCACCAAAGCAAGGCAGAGAGACATAGGGAGGAACAGAGGGAGCGAGAAAGAGGGTGCCCAAGTGGAAATTAATAGAGTGAGAGAGGAAGAGTCAAATGAGTAACACTGGTTGTGAATACTAAAAGCAGCCAGAGAGACAGGAAGAGATGGAGAAAGGAGAAAAACCCATGGTCAGTGTGTGGCAGGTGAGGCTCTGAATGAAAAGCAGGAAAGGTGGAGGAAGGATGGAGACTGACAAATGCCCACAGAGAGATGATAATGTGGGAGCATGTGTGTGTGTGTGTGTGTGTATGAAGGAGTCAGAGAGCGTGCGATGGACAGACAGAGTGCAGGAGAGGGAGAGTAGATGGATGAGGGGGGAGAAGGGAGGGGTCGCCTCAGAGACGAGGAGAGGAAGGCCTGATTGACAGCTCTGCTTCTGACGGACTTCCACAACAGCTGTCTGCTGCCTTACCTGTGTGTGGTTGAAACACTGACATACACTTCACACACGCCAACAGTGTACTTCTATCCTTATGAGGACTGTCCATTGACTGCATTTTTGAACAGTGTACTGGCAGCTAATCTCTTTGATGTCCTAACACAGCAGCAGTACATACAGTAGAAAGATTGAACTTTTAGGTGCTTGTGCTCAGTAGAGTACCAGTGAAATTAAACATTGTAAGCATCATTTGTCACTCCCTACTGTGGAGACAAAAATGTTATTTCAAAGGCCATAATTGTGCTGACACTTATGCTCGAGACTTAAAGAGAACTTTCAGGAAATCATAACTTTAAAAAAAGTGATGTAAGTGATGTAATTTTATTATTATTTTATTTATTTATTCATTTTTAATCATTATTATATCCATCCATTTTCATAACCACTTATCCTCTTGGGTGTCGCGGGGGGCTGGAGCCTATCCCAGCTGACATTGGGCGGGAGGCAGGGTACACCCTGGACAGGTCGCCAGACCATCACACCTATGGACAATTTAGAGTCACCAATTGACCTATCCCCAACCTGTATGTCTTTGGACTGTGGGAGGAAGCCGGAGTACCCGGAGAAAACCCATGCTGACATGGGGAGAACATGCTAACTCCGCACAGGGAATCCTGTTGCTGTGAGGCGACAGTGCTAACCACCACACCACGGTGCCGCCCATCATTCTTATATTTTATTAAAAATAGAGTACAGCCATGGGGAAAATGGCTGAATTAGCACAACTTGCCAGATCTCTTTTAAAATGGTTGATTGATTGGTGTCGAATAAATCTAGCCAACCAACATTATGATTGTTAGCTCACTTGATTAAGCAGTAATAACAGCAATAGGCTTTTTTCCACACCTTTGATATGTCACAGAGAGAAAAGCCCAGGTGTAAATGTGAAAATGAATGATGGCTGAATTCCATCTAGCTGCCTCAGTTTCAGGGTCCTGGTTTTGTGCCAGCAGTCACAAAATCAATGTAGTGAACGTGACACCAATAACTGGGACTCAAATGCATACCCTGGAGACGGTAGTGAAGTTTAACAAAAGTCTTTACTTGAAAAAACACACAAAACAAAAGCACTCTCAATGGGGGAGAAAAAGTACAAAATAAAAGCTCTCACAAGGAGGATAAAACTACTAACAAAAAACGCTCTCTTGGAGGATCAAACAATTGTACTAAGGCTCGCAAACAAAACAAAGACTTGAAACAAAAACCTGGTAACATGCATGGATGGCTTGGACGCTAGACAGTACTCTCCTGATGAACATAACAAGACTAACTGATTTGGATTATTCTGCACAAGTTGTGTGAGAGGTTACAAATGGAAGTTTTCATATTGTTTTGCTTTTGTTAAACGCAGACCCCCATGACTTCAGTTCATCAAGATTTTTTTTTTTTTTTCTGTTTTTGGCTTCTTCATTCACTGGAATCATGCAAGAAAAACAAAGTTTTCTTCAAAAATTCAGTGTAGCACAGGGGGGATAATTGATGCACACATGGTCATTTGGGGATTGAAGTATTCCTTTAAGACGCTAATTTCAACTAGAGGCCAGAAACGTAAGATGCCTTTCTCTCAAACTTTGTCCTACATTGACGGCATAATAAAGACCTAAACAACAATGAATGTTCTATAATGATGTTGTATAATGTTCTTTCTCCAGGCCAATGCCATAATTAAAGTATGACACTGTAATTGTTCACTGTGTCGAGAAAATGGGCCGATATGTGTTGAGATTTCAGGCTGTACATGCTAAAGGACGTATAGTATTACAGTTTTTTTGTGTCATATGAAAGGTGGAATGAAGGGTTCAGTGCTGATTACCCTAATAATCTCTACTTATGCATGCGTTTAGTTGTTGATCCACGTACACAGTGCTTAATTTGAGCCGGAACGTACTGGAACGCACCAGGATCTTTTCAGAAAAGGCCCTGGTGCGTTCCGGAACTAATTTGCATGGGTCTAGAACTTTTCACATCTAAAAACTACATACAGTATTGGCTGATGTCACTAGTGTTGCA